>NC_092794.1:50526737-50846617 GCF_918797505.1 Bemisia tabaci
GGGAGGGGGCGGAGCCCGGGGGCGCGAGACGAGGTGGGTCGGCGGGGTGGGGCGCTAACGCCAAAGGGTTGCTCTTCAGCAACCAGGTCGTGATTGAGTAGCGTCATTGTCGCGTCGTCCCAAGAAAACGCTATTTCGGGCATCGAACGTCGTTGTCATGTCACGAAGAGCCGAGTGATATTTCACAGAGCAAGGTGAACAGCGGGCTGATTATTGGAATTGATAGACAAAGCTGTAGACAAAAACGAAAAGGGAAAATGGAGCGACCCTGTGCCGGGTGTCTAGCATCAGGAAAAACCGGAAAATATCAGGAATTTCGGCCGATCAGAAAAAAATCAGGAAAATCGGAAAAATCGGACGTTTTATCAGGAATTTTTCTTACGCGAATCTCTTCAGCGAAGAAAGTCTTACTTCTTTTTGCCTACCGTGCCAGGAGTCGAAAAAATCAGGAAAATATCAGGAATTTTCAAAATGAAAATATCAGGAATTTGTTATAAAATAACAGGAAAAATTAGGGAAATATCAGGATTTTTCAAAATTAAAAAATACTAGACACCCTGCCGTGGGTTGAAAGGGTGGTTGTTATAGACTGGGGGAAAACTATTGTTTTTGTTACGCTTGTACATAGCAAGATAAATGAATGAGCGGGCTGTTTATTGAAATTGACAGACAAAGCTATTGACGAAAGAGAGAAATGAAAAACGGAGCGACCGAAAAATGGGTCGAAATGGTGGTTGTCATAGACTGTGGGAAAACTATGGCCTCCGTTACACTTGCACAGAGCAAGTCAAACAGCGGGCTGTTTATTGAAATTGATAGACAAAAGACAGAAAGGAAAAATGAAACGATCCTGTGGATTTAAACCGCCTTCAATCCGCCGTGTATGCAAGAATGGATCCGCCGCGTTTGAATAGTTATCTACGTAGAATTTTGAAGGAGTGCTCCCATCACCTCTATGACCGACCTATACATTTGTCAGGGGCCGTTCAAGTATTGTGTCGGGCATTTTAACCGACTTTTTACCCCTCCCCCTTCTTGCTTATAAACCACCCATAAGGCAATATTTCACCCTCTCTTTTGAATTACGTAAGATTAGCTTGATCTCTTTCCCCTATTTTTCAGCAAATGATTTCAAAACCGGTAGAAAGAATAAAAAAAAAAAGTATTGCAATTTCATGTTTTTATTATGTGTTTGAATTGGGATCTGGACCTCACCCCGCCCTCTTTGTACCTTATCAGGTTAGCTCAGCCCCCCCTCCCCGCTCGTTTATTAGCTTAGGTAGTACTTGAATGGCCCCCTTTCGAGAGGAAGTAATGAAATCCCGTCCGCCTTCAATTAATTGTGTATGCAAAAATGATTCCGCTGCGTCATTATAGTTACCTACGCAGACTTTCGAAGGGGCCGGTCGGCAACGTGGCTCGAAAACGAGGGAAAAATCCGGGATTTTCGAGGGTTTCCGGAGCGCGGCGGCAACGAGGGCGAGTCGACGAGATTGACTGCTCGCGGCCCTTTTCCACTTTCTTATTTTTCTTTTGAACTGGCGCGGCGCGCGCGAGGAAGAGTGTACGCGGAATTTGAAGAGATTAAACCCCCGGGGCGAGCTCGAGGGCAGGTCGGTCGGAGGGGGGCGGGGGGCGCAGACGGCGGGGCGGGGTGGAGTCGCGTCGCAGCACTTGTGGCCGCGGGTCACAATCCGCTAGATTGCGCCAAAATGTCTCAAAGCCGGCGCGGGAAAACAGCTCCGAGATCCACCGGCAAGGTTCCGGAGGATTAACGGAATTTTCGCCGGATTTTACCCGACAACGTGACGCTGCCGTCTTACCGAAAAGAGCAGTATAACGACCCAAGTTAAACTGCTTATTTGGAAAAGGGCGTAACTGCCAAAAGTCGAGTTTTGAGGATACATGAAAAAAACTCGATTTTTCGACAATTTCTCATATTTCTGCGTAAAGAAACGTATGTTCTACATACAATCTGGACCTCGGTCATATGAGTAGGGTCAGAGAAATTTGGCGAGAAAATTTAAAAAAATAAGATTTCGGTGGATACGCCCCTCCTCCACAAAACGGCTCAGCACTGTCAATTTTAGCAGTATTATGCCAGCCAAGTAGCATGCGTGCTCGATGACAACATTGAAAATCATCGTTTGTGCCCTCACTCATGTGGAGAGAGGTTGCTATGAACTTACGCCCCTCTCCCACTAAAGCATACATTCAAATGTTAAGAACATGTTTGTTGCGATTTTGGTATAATCGCTCGGTAGTGAGATGCGTCTACCGTGCGTTACCGTAGTATTCCATCGAACACTCAATTTCTGAAAATATAACGGCTACGTGTTTCTTCAACAGCCTCGTTTGTTTTCGGAATCGATTTTTTTCTCAAAATTTCACCGATCAATGAAAATGAACCCTCGACTCACACTGACACTTGATTCAGCCTTCCTCTTCGGAAATTTTGCCCCCCAACGCTTGTAATCCTACAGCCCTGAGAAAAGTAGAGAAGCCAGACGGTAAATGGAATGTATTTAAATAAGAAAGATGTCCGAGGATCCTTACATCTTGCGCCGAAGCGAGCCCGCATTTTCAAACAGCAACCATCTCTTGCTCGAGCAATCGTAAAGCTATTAACATGGGCGATAACAGTGGATCAGGGGCGCAAATTATCCGCTGGTGCCTCAAACCACCGCACAGTGGACATAACGCCTTCAATTTGAACAATATTTTTCTGAACTTATTATTATCCCATTTATGGTAAGCACTATCTCTAAGAGGCTTTTTAAGGATTACGTAGGGCATTTTGGCAGACTTTCCGTCCACCTTCTCCCCCTTGTAGCCACTCGTAAGGCAGCACCTTACCTCCCCTCTTCCCTTAAGTAGCCCACGTAATACTTGAACGACCCCTTAAAATGACTGACAAAATGTGTGAGGAATCAAAAAAAATATATTATTAAAAAAGCTTTATTTCTGGCTCGACAATAAAATCAACTATCGTCCTATGGAAACTAATAGCCCATACGTTGTGTTAGAGATGAGCCTGAAAGAGTTATTGCAATATGTCCAGTTTACGACGATTGCGTGAACTGGACTTCATTTTGTTATAAGGAATATCTGGCTCATACTAGAAACAACTTACAATTGTACATTGCTCTTGATGTTCTTACGCTGACAGGTGTCCCCTCTTCTTCTCTTTCACTTTCCCATTCTTATTTTTTCTCGTTTTCCTCGATTTTCTCTGTTTCTTCCTCCTATTTTTTAGTTGTGATCTCTTTCCCTCCTCTTCACATTCCTCCTTCTTCTCTTTCTTTTCCTCTATTCCCTCCTCATTATCATCTTTTTCTTCTCTTCTTATTTTCACTTTTCATTTCCTCGTTTTTTTCACTGTCCTCCTCCTCTCTTCCCTTTTCCTTCTTCTCCATTTTCCTCCGCCTCTCTTTTTCTTTTCCTTTTTCATCTTCCTCTCCTTCTTTCCTTCAATTTTTCCTTTACAGGTTTGCACCCATATCCATAAGCCAGAAATATTAATTCCTAAGTGCAAAATGTAGCCCAACTGTGCGGCCGGCCGAGGAAGATTTGCCAGGGCAGGTGTGAGCGCCAAGAGAACTCGCGGGGATAAGCTTAGAGGGAAATAATTAAGAAATAAATAACCGGCGAGTAATTATAGTAGGAGTCGTACTGGAACTGTTGACTCAGATTTTTTTGCGGATAAGCCCGCTCACCGCCCCTTATACACTTACCACACACTGGAGTCGATTCACTCAAAATCTGGACATCCTCGAGCGGCGCTTCATCGCGTGGGGCAAAACCGGCAGGCTGATTACAGGTCGATGGAAATCGATAGACAAAGTGATAGACAAAGAAGGCAAAGGGAAAATGGAGCCATCTTATTAGTTGAAACAAAATGGTTTTGATAGACTAGGGGTGAAATGATGGACCAACTAAAGGGCACCTCGTGGTTCGCCGTTAGTTAGTCCATTAATTACCTCTTTTGTCCATTGCAACCACCCGCTTCCACAAATGCGATCGCAGCATTTTCTCTTTGTCTTCTTTATCCATAGTTTTGCCTGTCAGTATCAATGATAAGCTCGCAGCAGGACCAGATTTCTTGGCGCCCTCAGTAATACTCAGCACAGAATATCGGGGGAAAATGCATGTCAGAGCGAAATGAAGGGAAAATAGTCTGTCCATTAACCCTCATTTCGGCTTCGGTTTGTCCTTGGCTATACTCTAAAAATTCCCTAAATTTTATGCGGCGGACTGATTATTGAAATCTATAGACAAAGTGATAGACCAAGAAGACGAAGGGAAAATTGAGCGATCCTGTTGGTGAAAGCTGGTATAGTTGCAACGGACGAAGTACGTAAATCATAGATTAACAAATGGTAACCCATACGACGAACCCTTTTGGGTCATCGTTTCCCCCTCAGTCTTGAACAAGGATCCGTTCAAACTAAAAGCGTCGCTTCATTTTCTCATCATAATATTTTTGTCCATCATTTTCGCCTATCAATTTCAACAAAGAGTCCGCAGAAGTGGACTGTTGAGTAGTGGTCATACTCTCCCTCGTAGCAGATCCTCTAGGTCTTCGTGATCTAGGACTAACATTTTCCCGCGAAAGGCAATGCACCGGTCGGTGGAGCTGGGATCGGTTCCCGGGGCTGGGGTCGGTTTTTGCCGGGCCCCGTCAGCTCCGGGCCCCGGGCCCGGCTGTGAGATGGAATCACCGACCGGCGCTGGACCACACCTCCTCGGCCGGCTTTCTAGCTTTCGCCAGGGGCGGGCGCACGGCCACGGCGCATGCGCGGCACCCCGCTCGGGAGGTGTAACGCACCACCTCCGACTCGGATCCAAGTTGCCAGATTGTGCCATGAATTCTCTGTTTTAATTAGGGAAAATTGCTGGTTTTCAGCCTCATCTGGCAGCGATGACTCGGATCCGGGCTCGACCGTACTTCATCGAAAGTAGGCGCTTGTCTCGCCGGTGTTTCCGCGCTCGCGGCCCTGCAGAAGATTGTGCGCACGATTCGTCGTTTTCCAGACGAAAGGACGTAACTGCACTTCTACTTTGCCAAATTTCCTCGCAAAAACTTTTAACACAGAGAATATAGCAAGACAGACATAGTGATAGACAAAGAAGAAAAAGAGAAAATGGAGCAACCCTATAGCTTGAAATGGATAAATAAGGTAATTAATGGACATACTGGCGGCAACCCATGGAAGACCCTATAATTTTTCGCTTAACTGACATAAGGGCGTAACTGCACATTGAAATGAGCCCGGAAAAGCATTGCATCTTATGGACGACAGGGCTCATTGCCGAGTGTAGTTACGCCTTTATGTCAGGAAGGCGACGAATTAGCCCATCATTGCCCCCTTTAGTCTAAAACAACCACCCATTTCAACCAATAGGATCCTTCCATTTTCCCTTTATCTTCTTTGTCTATCACTTTGTCCATCGATTTTAGCAATCAAACCTAGTTTAATCAATTCCATTTCATAATAAAAAAAATTTACATTGAATTACAATGGGAAGAGTGCTGATTTGTCAACAAAATTTGGCGACAAGCATTGCCAGCTTATGGAATGAAGTTTGCATAATTTGAAGCCGAATTGTACGGGATAAGTGTTACTTTATCAGTACAATCTTGCAATCATGATAGGGATGGATGGAATTCGAGTCGGGCCAAGCGAACATACGATTTGACGACGCTGAAATCGGCGCCGCTCTCACGTAAGGGTGCAAATCCATTTTGGGATAAGCCCTGCTGTCCATGTGACTCCATGTAATCGAGGTTTCATGTGGACATTGAGTTAAGCTCTTCTGTCCGAATAGCGACGAAATGTTAGTTGTGCCCGGTAACAACGCTCGAGGGCCTAGCTGGATATTTATTTTTTCAATCCACGCTCGGACCCTCCGGACATGCCGCACCGATCGTCCTGGCGTTGCCAAATCGATCTCCACCTCTGAAATGCAGCTCTGCAATGCAACTGCACAAAATAAACGTTAGCAAAGATAAAGGTTACTGAAGTTTAAAGGGTGCTGTAATACATATAGGTTACTGAAGTTTCGGACTACAAAAAGTAAACAAACTAAAAATTCAAAAATAAAAAGCCCCAATTGAACTAAAACCACTCGAACAATAACCATATAACTCCAGAGTGGTGCGATGCTCGACTGAGCTGCTCGGGACCGTTTGGAAACGGAATTTTTGCTGAGAAATTGGACCACATTTTGCAATAAGGAACCACAAGTTCAGGCTCATTTCAGAGACAATTTACAAGTCATTCATTCCATTGTGTAGATAGGTGTTTTCATAAATAAAAACAATTCAGAAATTTTAGACCCTTATTGCAAAATGTGGTTCAAGTATTGTACTGTGTTCGACTCCGTTTGAATCAGGGCCCATTTGGCGTTTATTACTTAATGGGATTATAATATGAAGACAGGCATAACCGCCCAATTTTCAGAAATTGAGTTTTCGATGGAACCCTCTCCTTTGAGGGTGGATATATCTTACTACTCAGAGGTCCCACCAAAATTGCTCTTTAATCATCTTTGTATAATATTTGAATAGCTGCTTTAATGGAAAAAAGGCGTGATTTCCGAGCCAAGTTGTTTACAGCAGTTCGAGTATTTCATCGGTTTTACTTCTAGTCGCACATTGAGGAACTTGTGCTCGCCAGTTCGCCTTCAATACGCTGGTAAGCAATGTGAGCTACTCAGGAGCGGTAATAGTTGCTTGCAGCAGTTCAAGTATTTGATCGATTTCAGTTATAGTCCCATGTTACGGAACGCAACGATCGTTCTCACTAATTTGCCTTCAATAAACCGGTAGGCAATGTCAGTAACTCCGTGAGTGAATCGGAGACCTTGATACTGTTTCTTGCAAAACGGCAGAAATACCTCCGAACGGCATTTTCCCGGAAGAACTCGCCATCCCGGAAAATTGTGAGTTATTTTCAGACTCACTCCCTTACGGTGGGACTTCGTCCCTACTTCTTGCATACCGGCAAGAATTTCTCTTTCCACGGTATTTTCTTTGAAAAATTGGCTATCCCGGGAAATCGATGGGCTATTTCCGTACTCAGGGGTTCTAAATACACCACAAGTGCGGGACATTTTTTACCTATATTTCCTTAGAACTGAATATTATTAGAACACTATGGAAGCTGGAGCCGGGCCGGGTGCTCGAGGCCAAATTCTGCCGTGCTGAGGAAAAACACCTTATGAGCCTTCAGGCGTTGCCAAATTTCACTCGATAAAACTCGAATTTCCTAGTAAACTCACGAATATTTTTTATAGAATTTTTTAGCTAATTTTCCTCGCAATTCCACCTAAATTTTCTGAAAATTTCAAGGAAATATATCCATAGATTTCTTTAGAAATGGACATTTTTTCGTAGGAAATTTGGCAACTCTCGAATGTTGATACGGCGCTATTCCTCAGGACGGGAGCAAATGCGGCAAGCGCACGAACATGAGTCAAACTTGGAGTATCGGTTTCTGATCGATACGACGGGCCCGGTTTTACGGGCCGCGAGTTTGGGCTCGGGCGAGCCGCGCGCCAGTTGGGCAATGTCCCGTGTCATAAAGAGCGGTCCGCCGTCCGGTCCGTCGCCGGTTGGGTAGCCTCCCGTTTCATACCTAATATGGTCCTCCGCCTATGGTCGCGCCTAATTGCTTTCGGAACAAGGTGTTGCGCCGCGCGGTAGGACCACGTGCCCGACCACCGTCCGGCTTGGGGTCGGCCTCCTTCGGGAGTCGCTCCTCTCGTGTCCGCAACTTTCGGAGTTTACCCACTTCGGATGGGGAAAAGTCATTTGACAGGGTGCCTAGCACCAGGAAATACCGGAAAAACCGGAAAATATCAGGAATTTTGGCCGATCACGAAAAAATCAAGAAAATATCAGGAAAATCTGAAGAATCGGACGTTTTATCAGGAATTTTTCTTACGCGAATCTCCTCAGCGGAGAAAGTCTTACTGCTTTTTGGCTACTGCGCCAGGAGTCGAGAAAAATCAGGAAAATATCAGGAATTTTCAAAATGAAAAAATCAGGAATTTTTTATTAAATATCAGGAAAAATCAGGAAAATATCAGGATTTTTCAAAATTAAAAAATACTAGACACCCTGTTTGATAGCATTGTGTGTAGGAGAGTCCCCATATACTGAGAGTAAAGACATTACGAATCCATTTCTGATTGGTTCCCGTATTTTAGGCCTCCTCAGTGTCACAAACGGGAATAAGATTACATTTTCACCGATTGCAAAGATTATAAACTCGAGTGGACCGGGCCATTGGAAGCACTGCAAGGAACAAATGGAATGAGAGAGGGGACGGAGAAAGAAATTTGAGAATGGGTTGATCAAATGTTATACAAAAAACGTCCGATTTGTGTAATCGTCATTCTGGTTTGTGACATCCATAAGCCGCGTTGTCTCCACTCTCTCTATATGAAGGGACTCTAGGGTCGGCCTCCGTTCAAGAGTAGCTCCTCACGTGTCCGCAACTTTCGGAGTTTACCGACTTCGGATGGGAAAAAGTCATTTGACAGTATGGTGTCCGACCGAGGATAACGAGGAGTAGAAAGACATTTGACGGAAGTCGCAGAGACCCGTGCTCGCTTCTGATTGGTGCCGGATGACATCATTTAGTTTGGCGCGAATCCAAATTACGGCCTGAAAAATTTGACGAAAGCCTCAAACACACGAGCTATTCAGATAGCGGCGCAGCCTCCGTAGCCCCACGATATAGTTGTAGGTATTCTCTGCCAATAACATTGCCTAATTACTACCTGGAAAAACATCAACGACCAAATAATCGAAATCGAGTCCTTTCAAAATTCCACCTCAATGTGAATTCGGTTTCATTCCGTAGTAGACGGTAGAATTTGTATTCTTTGTCACAGAACAGTAAATGCAAAAGAATTGAAATCATGTCAAACCGCATGAGTGCAACAATGTAAATGAGAGCACTCTGATGCGATGCCAGGTGCTCTCGAATTTTCCCGCGAGCAATTTTATGATATGACAACGCACCTACTTGAATTTCATACAGGTTTTTAATTAGGCACTCACGCAGTATTCAAAGATCCCAAACTCGCAGACTCCTCGCCTCACTTCCAGCGTCAGTTTTGTCGCTCATTAATAAATTCCCGAACTTTTGTCCCGCCCACAGCCCCTATGATCTGAGCTGACATTGTCGGAATATTTTCATAAAAAAGGAAAAAGAAGAAGAGACAGGCTCAGGCAAGGAGACTCGTAATTCATTGGAGCCGTCGCGTTAGCGCTGAAATCTTTCGTGCGCTCCGAGGGAGGAAAATGCTCATATTTTACTTATCCGCGAGCGAAAAGTGAATATTGTCGGTCCATGAATAAAAAATGACGCGAAGCTTTTAATTAAATTTTTGAGTCGTTTCTCTCGCTTGCACCTGTCTCCGCTGCCTGCCGAAAATGTTGGCGTCTTTTGCCCGGTTTTGTTTTTAATTCCCCGTTGTTTTCGCATCCAAACGCCCGGGGGCCTGGAGGCCCGCGTAAAGCATGAGAGCTCTAAGTATGCGTGTACATTATAAAAAGTGTCTGCGAGTAAGAAGTTATCCTACCCTTTGTTGCCGCGCTGTCGTTTATTTTATCTATATTTTTACTCTCTTACTCTGTTGCATCTTTTTTTTACCGTCCAGATAATTTTGTTATGCCTCGAGTCTACACAGTGGCGATTTTGCAAATTTACAAATCCCAGATCAAAGATGTCGATGTTCAAAATCCTTTACATTTCTTCGAAGGAGCCGAGTAAATTTTTTTTTTTTTGGAGGGGAGGGGGAGCCAGTTGAAGTCTAAAAGTGTATCCTAGATCTAGGGATTTTTCATCATTTTTAGGGATTTTTTCAGATTCAGCAATAAAAAATCAGGACAAACGGCTCTTCAACCCTCAATTTTAGCTTTGACTCGGCATAAAGTAATGTCGATAATCTGATACCACGATTAAAAGGTTGATTTTTGCCAAATCTAGAAATTTTTTTTAAAAAATCAGGGGATTACAGTAGTAGTGAGATGTAAGGATTTTTTTCTCTTCCCAGGTAGGGATTTTACTTTGGATCAATGGGGGAGATAGGAGCAGGCCTCCCCTGCTGGACCCCGTACATCCGCCTAGGGTCAGAGTTTTCACGATTTGAAAAAAAAAAGTTACGGATTTGACAGACATACCGTCCGTTCCGGGCTCAGAGGCCTAAAGTTCCGGGTTCTGAAGCCGTAGCTTCAGCCGCTCCGGCTGCTACACCCGGAACTTTTGGCCTCTGAGCTCGGAACGCGGATGATATGTCTTTGCCTGCACGTATAGCCCGTAATTACGGCTTCTACGACCAGAGTTTTTTTTTCAGTGCGTTTAGGGTATTAAGTGCTCAGCCGATAGGCAGCGTTTTTTGATTTCGACCTGCCTCTGAGTACTAGTATACTAGTGCTAATGCGTTTAAATGGCGCACCAGCTCATCGATGTATAGGCTTTTTTTTTGGGGGGGGGGGGGTCCATTTTTATAATAAATAAAGCTCTGAAAACTGTATTTTATGCTTTTAACGTAATGCGCAGGTAGTTTCGATCGTTTGTCCATAAGAAAATTTCTTAGCGGTAGAGTAATTCTTATCGAAATTGATCGTTGAACTCAAATGAAACCTAAAAAAAACGCGCCTGATGAGCTCAACGGTGAGCTCATTTTCGGGAAACAAAAATACGCGTTTACGGTTTCCTTGGTAACCTTTGTTTGCTATCAGCTGATGTTTTATTTCCATTTCCCAGCCAAGTCGACGGAGTTTATACGTCCTTTCTTCACTAAATACATTTACTAACACCTGAGCGCTTTTCTAATACGACAGTATTAGAACTTTCCCGCTTGTTTTTTTATCAGTGCGTTTAGGGTCTTTTTACCTGACGCCATGATATTTTTCTGTAGTTTGAGGAATGCAGTCTAAAAATGTTGATGTTGTTCCGTGTTGCAGCGATGTGCCGACAACTGGAGCAGATGAAAAAAGAGCGGCTGAAGGCGGCGGCGACGGCTCGGCAAGCCGGAAACGGAAGCGGGAACGGGAACGGGGGTGGCGACGTGGAAAACCACCGGAAAAACGCCGGCCCAGCCTCCTACGAGTGCGTCGCCCTCCACATCTCGCCCGACCTCGGCGAGAGGATCATGCTCTCCGGTGACCGGACACTTCTCGATGAGGTCAGTACAAAAAACCCGCCCTCTCCTCTCGTTTACATCCCTTTTCACAACGCTCATCAAGGCTGCCAGATTTTGCGGAAAACTTTTGATGCATTACATGGGTTTAAATTGAGAAATGTAGCACTTTCTGGCAACAGTGACGCTCATCTCCTTAAAGAGATCGGTTCAAAACCGTGTATGTCATCGTTTTTTGAACGCAGAAACGTAACTCTCATCGACGGTTGTAAGATTGACTCAAACAATTCAAGTTTTTACAAGTATGATACGGAATTCCTGTCGAACATTTTTCTGATTTTTGTATGAGATCAGAAGAAAAATCAGCGAAATTCTCAGTCAGAAATGCCCAAGATTTGCCTGATAAAAATTTAATTTGAGAGGAAAATTTGCAACATCGAAATGTAGTTACGTTCTTTCGTGAGAGAAGCGACGATATGTCACAATTTTAAAGCGGCATGTGTGTTACTGTTGTCTCATCAAATTGCAAAAATTCTCATTGACAACATATGCGGATCGAGGAGAGGGGGCTAAGAGGCCCACACTCCTCCCTCCCCACCCCCGTTCACCCGAAAAAAAGATGAAGAAATAGAAGAGAAAAAGAAGGAAGGGACTGAGAAAAGAAGAGAGAAGGACGCTTACGCTCGGTAATTACTAATGACGAAATTGACTCAAACTGCATATTTGATGCTTCAAATTTCGACAATTTTCTGGGGGAGCCCCCAGGATCCTCCTTTCGCCCCCCGCCCCCTCTAGTTCGACGTGCTTAGATCAGCCTATGAGTGACGACTTATTAAAGGTTTCACTGGTGAAGAACCTTAAACGCACGAACAGCGAGGCGACGAACTCGATTTGGAGCGCCTTCAACTTCCGCGGATACTCTCCGCTTTGCCAGGCAGTTAGTTTAGTTGCCTATCCAAACCAAACCCGACTAAAGTAGCTGATTTCACCTGAGTTTGGTGGTAAAACCCGTTTGGATGAATTCCAAGCCTTTCCATCCATCTGTCCACACAATCGTGAATCTCGCGAATTTTACACAATCCCAAGTACCTAAACTGCAGAACCCTGGCGCATTCAAGCAGTGCTTCCATTTCCCGGAACTAGCACCGGATTCTGGAACTTTTCTGATTTTCCTGAATTTTTCCCGGAACTTTTGAAATTCCGGAACTTTTCCGAATCTTTTGCATTTTCCGGAACTTTTGAAAAAATCTAAAAATAATCCCGGAACTTTTGACGGTCATGTAGTAGGAGAAATTTGAACAAAAAAGTTCCGAATCCCGGAACTTTCGACGGACATGGAATGGGAGCACTGCCTGCAAGAGCTCTATTCGTGGATCCGGATTGATTTTTGGGGTTTTCTGTGTTGCAGGTCTTCCCGGAGACGAATCAAGCGCTGATGGACGCCCGCTCGAGCGTGACGTGGAACCAGCATGACGCGCGGCACGTGATCCGGTTCCCCCTGAACGGGTACTGCAAGCTCAACTCGGTGCAGGCCATCACGCGGCTCCTCAACGCCGGCTTCCAGGTCGCCGCCAGCAACGGCGGCGGCGTCGAGGGACAGGAGTTCTCCGAGTACCTCTTCATGCGCAAGGTCCTCCCGGTATGATACCGAGGGCGAGTCCACCCCCACAGCCGCCCCGCCCCCCACCCCCAGTCCCGGCCCCACCCCGACTCCCCCGCCCCTGCCCCTTCGTAGTGTCCTCCCCGAAGATATCGTAAAGTGGCTCACAGTGTCGCCCTCTCGTCCGGAATAGAGTTTTTCGAGCAGTTGATTATGATCAATCGAATTTTTGGATAATGAACAATTCAGTAATCGGTTTGTAATTGAGTCCAAATTGGACAAAATTTTGCAATTAGGAAGATGTGCGGTGGAATATAGGTGGATAATAGGAGGATGATTATGTTAAAAACTATGAAAATTCGGTTGTGCTCCCTGAATCGTCCTCTCATGCAGTTAATTTCTGTTAAAGTTTGTAACAGTTTTAAATTACATAGAAAATGATTATTGTTTATCGGTCTCAGAGCAAAATTCATAATTCAACACCCCATAGAGCTTACATATATGTTAATCTGGTCCAAATTGAAAGGCAAAAAATTAATGAAAATGAAAAAAAATCCGCATTTGAAATTGTTCAAGTTTTATATCTCTAATGTGTATCCGGTAAAAAAAGGCTATGTTATTGTTATTGTTTGGATCATATTCAATATGTAAAATTGAGAATCTTTCATAGCGAGGCCATGGCTCATTGATAATTTGTAAATTTTGGTGATGAAAGACGTGATCACTCCTTATTTTAGTACGGACGTAGCTCCTTTAATTGATGTGATCATGAAGGTGTAAAAAAGTTCATTATCATCGATTTTATACTGCTGTGAAGTCAAGCGATCTGTGGCTTTTTCAACTGGCTATGACCAGATGTATTCCGTTCCATTTTGATTCCTCAATTTCGAGGGTCATTCCAGCATAAGTTATTACCCCACGCTTGTCTTGTGCCCCTACCTATAATATGTAGCCCAACTTTACAATGTCTTCGTTTCTTAAAGTAACTCACCTAGACTCTAACGTTCCTGTTAATTCTAATCGAATCTTATTCGACTAATTGTTGTTTCGAGGTATCAAGTTGCTAAGTTGTAATGTCTCACTAAGCCTTTCGTTTAAAACAATTTTTCCATCATCATTTGCGCTTGTGAGAGTACATTGAGTATAAAACTACCTACAGCCGAATAGCATTGCAACCTCTTACCTCGATTGAAATGTCAGCTGAAATATTTCCTCGTGACAGGCAAGTGCTCTAAGGGTTATTTAGACATGCACAACTTTCAATTTAGTACTCCCCGAACTCATTTTCACTCTTAAAGTGAATAAATAAACTATAGTTAGATATGATAGGCATTGTATTATAGAACTTATGGACACAGGTCACTTTAAATAGTTCCCTTCATCGTGATTAACCATCGTAATTATTTATTTTGTCCTCAATTTCCTATAATTATCGGCGATTTAAAGTGGTATGATCACTTCCGCGGTCGCCGCACGATCGACGCACAGTGTAACGGAACATCGAGAGAAGTTGGACGTGAAATTATTGACGAAATGCACATTTTTATACTTATTCGACACATTTCAAGGGGTGTTTCTGAAGGGAAATGTCACGAGAAAACGGTGAGGGCCCTATTCATAGTCGTTCCCTAAACAGCTCCTTCCCTTAAAAGACCCCATTTGATTTATATTGTGATTAAGGAGACCTAAGGAAACCCTTAAAATAGCATAATGGAAAGGACAATTTTTTTCAACCTCGATTAAAATTAAACAGTTTACGTTTGAAAATCAATCCTCGTAAAGGATTAAAACGATTTGCCATTGCTGAAAGTACAAAATAAGGAAGACAAAATCCTACGATTTTGACTAACTTAAAGGTAGGCGTGAACCTCCCTTAAAATTTACAAAACCCGTGATATATTTTCACTCGTATTAAGTACTTTTTGTAGTGTTAAATCATTGTAATCCCTTTCGAATACCTGTTTCCAAAGTTATACTGCTGAATTTCACCTGAGATTGTCAAAAATTGTCCATTTTTCTAAGTGATTTCCAAGACTTCCTGAAATCTCCCTTATCACACAGTAAACCAAATTGGGCCTCCTCAGAGTAGGAATTGTTAAACGGAACTACTATTGAACAGTACGACTCTGAAATCACTTTTGAACTTCCACATTCTACAGAATCAAAGATATGAGCTTTTAAAGCTTCTGTATCGTGTGTCGCTTCTCTCGTTGATTCGCTCCACCGTGCGGCGCGTGTCAACGTCTCTGTCCGGCATCATCATTTTTATGGCCATCATTCGGTCGGTGCTGTTCGTAATTTGCATTAATATGTGATAGTGCATGGGAATCGCGCTAAAATTGTGCGCATGCAACGTACTTTAGGTCTTATCTAATTTTTTGTTTCTTTTTTTTATCTTTCTTTTTCTTAAAATTTTCCTCGTATACGCTTTCATCGACTCGCGGCTCACTTTCTCCCAGAGATCGAAAGGTCTTTTTTCATGTCGATTCTGAAAGTGTGCTAGTGACCTCGGCTGGGTCACTAGTCAGTACCAGGGATGCGAAATGATTTTTTGTTTTCTATTTTTTCTATTTTTTTTCAAAAATAGTTTAGGGGTTAAGTTTACTACAACTTGTCACAAATAGTCGATGCAAAATTATTTTTTTTCTTTTTTTTTTCAAAAATAGATCAAGGGCTAAGTATACAACTCGTCACAAATATTCGAGAATTAGACAAGAAACTTTGAAGTTTCACTCGTGATAGTAACTTTTCTTCTTTTTTATTCAAATTTAAGTTCTTAATTTTTTTCTAAGCGTCTATGGCTCCTTTGGTATATCATACCGAGTTACAAAAAATTACATATTGAAATTGTATTTCACAAAATTTCGTGAAACGTTGCATCTCTGGTCAGTACTGATATTGTGCGTGACAATACGGAGGTATTATTTTTGCTAGTGTGACATGACCGGTGAAATAACATGCACTGTAACATACATTTATGTACTGCGTGTTTTATATATGTACTTCTTACCCCTAAAACAAGGAAAATTATCCGGTCGACGCGATCAATTCCGTATCATTGCTTCCCAACGAGTACGAATCAACGTGACCAGCAGCCTGAAAACCCCTCATTTATTGTTATTAATATTCTTTTCGAAAAATTTCGCAAGAAATTCTGTGCATAATTGATGTTAAGTAAATCCTGTTTCATTTAGAATCCTATTACGGCACGGAAAATCCATGGAAAATCGTTAATTCTCAATTTGTGTAAAAAGCTTCAACGACATTGTTATTCATGTTTTAATGCATTTTAATTTTGTTATAATATTGTAAAAATTGACGTAGATGAAAATAGTAATAATTTTTATTACCAAATATTTTCTTGGAGGTTAAACTTTAGGGATGCAATCTTCGTATTGTTTATTACTATTAACTTTGTAAATATTATTTGTACATATCTTATTAATTAAAAGTGGACATTTGTATGTTAAAGAGAAATAGCTGGTTCCTTTTATTTGTTTATTTCCCTCATTGACTCAGAAAAAAAAAATGATATCACCAACTGCACCTGAAGTCACCAGATCGTAGAAAAATGACACACAATCGACGGGCTTAAATTGTTGATTTCATGAAGAAATCTGAATTACATCAAATTTTTTTGAACGTTACAATACAATGATTTCTCATCGTCGAAAGAAGCAAACACGCCTAATCAAATTCGCAATAAAGTTTTATATCCTCTCACGTTATGCCACAAAAAAATAACAGAACAACACCTCTTCAAAATCTGAGTGACTTTATGGCATTAAAGAAAATGCTTCGAAAATTCCGTGTAAAAATTAATGGAATCATGTATGCGGATTGAAATTTTTGGAATACGACAGATGCGCGAAAATTGAGGATTGTTAAATGTTAACATATCGACGATAAAACTTCCAGACCATGTATGTCGGTTTTTGACGTTACAGACTCTTCCTTTTATACTTGTTTTTGAGTTGGAAAACCACACAAAGTCAATCTTAAAAACTTCCTTGATTGTCCTTCCCTACGCAAAACGAATTCTATGAACATTTCATTAAAATATTTTTTTTTAAAATTCTCCTTTTAAGAAAATGTAATGGGAGTGGAGATTTTAAAACACCGGGAACGAGATACGCGGTTTGGAATTTTCATCCTTGATGTGAGTTACATTTGGACGCATACGAACCTACAATCTACAATGAGCTGAAATTAGCACGCACAAAATATTTGGAACAACAATTGCTGCAGGCGCAGCTGAAGGCAAAGTGCTTGCGCACATAAAACGCCTTCAGGGAGTTAAGTATGTAACAAGCTGAAATCTGTACTCGCAACATATTCGTGGCCATTGCTGCAGACGCAGTTGAGGGCGAATTGAAAACAAACGTATGGGCCTGTTGCAAACTTCATCTGAAGCAAAGAGAAGAGTTGATTCTCATAGAAAATAGCTCGAAAATCAGGAAAATCGCAACGGAAAAGTCTGTTATACGTAATTTCAATTAAAAAAGGCTTGACGAACTCGTTATTACCCTGATGACTTTGAGTTCCCCTATATCTTCCGGTTTTTACTGACTATGACACCCTGATTTTCCCTTTGTCCTCTTCGTCTATATCTTTGTTTATCAATTTAAATTGGATTAAATTTTGTAAAAAGGAACTACGATCTCTGGCTCTCCCATAAATGCACATATCCGTTTAGGAAAACTAGTGGCATGCATGATGTTTCTAAAATGGGCCAGAAATAGTGGTTCCTCATTGCAAAATGTAATCCAATTAAAAAATGCTTGACAAACTCGATATTTCCCTGATGACATCGCATTCCCCTACATCTTCCAGTTTTTACTGACTGTAGACCCGCTGATTTTCCCTTTGTCCTCTTTGTCTATGGCTTTGTCTATCAATTTCAATAAGTAGACCGGTGGGACGCGGTGAAATTTCCCGGGAGCGAGGCGAAGTCAAAAGGAGCGTCTAGCACACGTATGCGATATCAGGTGGAAAGCGCGGAGACAGGCCGTGGAAAGGCGGGCAGGGCGCGGAAGCGGGGGCCGGGACTTGGGCGCAGAAATTCTCATTAAAGGTTTTGCGGAGGGATGGATGTTTGAACAGCCGCCCGGGGCCAAAGCTCCCGACCGACAGGGCTCTGTCCACCGCCGCATCATCACCAGGCGTGTTGTCGGATCACGCTCCGCCCGAACCGAGTCTTCACAGCCAAGAGAGCCCTCACTCTCAAATTTTCCAAATCCCTTCAAATTTCAACTCATCTGATTTAAATGAAATTACTGAAACAGCAAAATGAAAAATTGAGAATTTACACGTAAAAATTGTATTGCTTTATCTGCGAGTGCTTAATGAGCTGAGTTTATAGTATTTTTCATAATGTTTTTCTAACATGGGAAGTTTGAGAAAAATTGATTTAAAAGTAAGAAAATGTGCCGCCTTATGACGTCATCTGGCGGCATTTTTCATTTAAACACACGTATTTTAGCAGATTAGGTTTTTTTGTCATATTTCCTCCAAAAATTGTCCAATTTAGAAACCAAGGATAACCTCGCACTCAATTCTCCTATAGCAGTGTCATTTTAAAGATAAAATTTAAAAAATTCAAGACACTTGCAACTTCTCTATTGAGGGAATGGAGAATTTGCATGCAAATTTTTTATTTCTTCATCTGAAAGTGCTTGAAGAGCTGTTTTCACAGTATTTTTTACAATTTTTTTCTGATATGGGAAATAGTAAAAAATAGATTTAAAAGTAAGAAATGCACCGCCTAGTAACGTCGCACCTGGCGGCATTTCCCATTTAAACACACATATTTTGGCAGATTAGATCATTTTGTCATATCTTCTCCAATAATTGTTCAATTAATGAACCAAGGGTATCCGTGTCCAGTTCACTCAGTCTGCAGTTTCCACTTAAACACGAAATTCATCAAATTTCAGATACCTGCAAATTCTCTATCGGAGGACAAGGCGCTTAAGTGCAGTTTTTGAAAAATTGAGATATTAATGATTTCAAGTAAAACCAGTCTTAATTCATATCGCCAAATTTCCAGCGATAAAATATTCATTCTACAGAAAAGTTATGGGTGTGCTTTCTTGAAATTTTTACATAATTTAGATTTAATCGCAATTGAAATTCTGTGAAAAATCGAAAGAGAAACATCACCGGTTCTCCGGGATATTCGCGTGTTATCGAGGGAAATCTGGCAACATCAGAAGAGACATGCGGCATTCTTCCCTAGTACGCCCAGAATAGGTAACTTTTCTCAAAACTACATTTTAGCATTTACTGCCCTAGACTCCTAATAATCAGGAACATTGCGGATCGATTATTGAAATTGATAGACAAAGCGATAAACTAAGAAGACATAGGGAAAATGGAGGGATCCTATTGCTTGAAACAGGGGGAAAATGATGGACTAATAGCAGAGTCACTCTTGGGTTGCTGTCAGTTAGTCTTTAACCTACCCCTTTGTTTTGTCCATCGCAACCGCATATGCTTTCACCGATAGGATCGTTCCATTTTCTCTTCGTCTTCTTTGTCAATTTCTTTGTCCATCAATTTCAACAATCAGCCCGCTGTAAGGACAGTCTGAACGTCTACCGAAAAAGTGACGTAAGTTAACAAAATCTTATAATGTAATCAGGGCTGGATTAAGGGGGTGGCCACATTGGCCGCGGCTCATAGCGTCAAATCTAGGGGGCGGCAAATTTTGCATTTTTTTTAAATGTAGGTACATAAAAAAATCGGATTTAGAAAAAAAATTACAAACGAGAAAAGGCGATAAAATCTCTAATTTCCTGAGAGTATAGTAATTCCTAATTTTGTCGTCTTTCAGTGATACAAGAGACAGCACCTTTAATTAGTCGAGTTAAGAGAGAAACCAAACACGCAATTTGACCTGGAACGGCGCTCAGCAACTGGGTTTAGAGAGACATGATGACGAGGACTTGAGATGAAAAGGAGAAGCCCTCGGCGCGGCGGTCGGTATTTAACACATATTAGCGCCTACAAGACTGCACAAATACTTCACGCATTGCATCAAAAGTGCGGTCACTGCGGTCAGCATGAAACGGATAGCGCCTACAAGAATGCATGAATACTTCACGCATTGCGCCAAACAGCGCGGTCAGCGTAAAACGCATAGCGCCTACAAGACTGAGTGAATACTTCGCGCATTGCGCCAAACACGGTGCAGTCTGCGCGGCGTGATTCGGCGGCGGAAGTTAAAATTATTAAACCACATTTATGTTTGTTCTTTCATAATTTTTTCGTTTATTTCTTATGAATGAAAGGCCTTGTCCACACAGAGATAGGTTTTCGAAACTTAACTTTCGCGCAAATTTCTGTGAACTTTTGCTAGTAGTGTTGACAAGGCTTTCCCAAAAAGATGTGTCCAACACGAGTAAACGCGTCTCATGCACCCCACCTCCGCTGGCACGTTCACTTGATGGTTTTTATTGATGTTTTAAAATGAATGAGAAGGGGGCGGCAAAATACAGGCGGTTAGACCCCTAAGTCTGTACTCTTCATGTACAGGTATTCTAGTGCCCTCTAGATTACATCTGTAGGTAGAGTATTGCCATCTCATGCTTCTACTATGAAAAAAGAGTGCCGCTCTCTGATTGGAGGGCGAGTTTTATGCTTTCGTTGCAACCCCTCCACTCCTACTGTGGCCCAACATAAAGAAACCATCCTTTTTTTTTTTTTTTTGTTATCCAACTTTTAAATTGAGTTCAGCTCAAGGTTTGATGGGTGTTTTCGGCTAAAATTACACTTTTAGCATGATTATCCGATAATACGAATTTCTCTTGATCGGGCTCGTTCACATTGGGTTTGGGAATGGGGACTGTATGTGATGTGGTATCACGCGAAAATGAAGAAAATTCTTAGCATTGCACCTGACTCAAATTAATGACGTACATGAATGCAGGGATTATGCTCGCCTGCGGAAAATCAAGAACGCAACTCTCTGAACTCCGGAGTAGGTATGTGGTGTGGTATTACACGAAAATGAAGGAAAATCTTTGCTTATCACTTGTCTCAAATTAGTGACTTTTATGAATGGAGGCATTATGCTCGCATCGTTAAATGTGGAAATCAAACACAACAATTCGAATCCCGGAGTAGGTAGGTGATGTGGTATCTCGCAAAAATGAAGGAAAATCTTAGCTTTTCATCTGTCTCAAATTAGTGGCGTGTATGGATGTCGGCATGATGGTCGCATAGTTAATTGGACGCATTTCTGCCAAACGGAACTATGTGCATTAAGACATGAGCCCTGAAACCCATAAGAATACGTGCATAACAGGGCTCACGTCATAATGCACATAGTTCCGTTTGGCAGAAATACGTCCAATTGGAGAAATCAAGCGCGCAACTCTAGAAAAACGCAAAACTACTACAGAAGCTTTACGGAGAGTCTAAAACAAATGACCCAATCAGGAAGCAGCATGGCCATGGCAACACTCTCCTCATTTCAGCGCACACTCTAGTGCATTCCGCACTGAAAATTTGAAATTTTCTCAGGCGACCATCCGACAACGCCGCGTCGTCCGCGGGGCTGTCCGGCCATGGGGTCAGTTAAATATTCAAACAATAATTACCACGCAAAAGAAACGCGCGAAAACAAAGACAGGAGCAGAGACAGTGGAAGACAGAGCAGGACGAACGAAGCGCCGCATGAAAAACGAAAGAGACGCGCCGCTCGGTCCGCCCCGGAGTATGCAAGTACGGATAGGGGTGGAGGGGGGGGGGGGGGGTTCAATTGAAAAAGAGCGCCTCGGGGCCAAGAACGGTTGCCCGGGCAACGCAAGTTCACAGAGGCGAAACTGAGACCGCCTCAAGGCACCGAGTAGGCTCTCGCCGGGGGCCGTTTTCCGGGGTTGTCGCTGTGCTCGGAAAATTCATGAATTTCCACTTGAAATTTGCGTCATCTGAAAGGAACAGCAGCATAAAAAATATTTTCAAAAAATAAAATAAAAACTCCGGAAGATTTGTAATTTATTAAAAAAAAAGCTTCAAACAAACTTTTTGCAAAGTGACCATTAGAGAGAAGGTTCCTCTTTTTACGTATTGACAAGTCGTAAAGGGCCATCCGTAAATGATCTCACGCACTTTTTTTGATTTTTTTACCCCTCCTTGCCCCGATGCCAGGTCCTTTCTCTACCTTTCACGTCCACCCACCTTCAAACGAATTCGTTCATCAGTTCTAGAGCCTGGACCAGACCCCCCCCCCCCCTCTTTTTTTTCTTTTGGAGGTACCTGATGTAATTTTTGGACGACCCTATCGTAGCATCAAAAGATAACTAATTATGACAAGACTATCATCAGGGAACTTGGCGCTTATAATTTAAATGCAAGAAATGCATCGAAAGATTTTTGGTGAAATTAATGTAAAATTAACGTAATTGTCGACGTAAAATAACGCCGTCCAGCGTAACATTGCCCATATCCCACGGTCCCTCCCGCTGTAGTCTTAACAACTTACCAACCGAGCACAAATGACATCTGTCCTTTCTGCACCTGCATTCACAAATACACAAGGAATTTGAATGGAAGCTTTTCCGAAAAATTTCGTAGGAATTTCTGGCTAAAATCTTATTTCCCGCGGAACATTGCAAACGAATATTGACGGAATATTGCAAACACTTGCATATACACCCTACACACCCTATGTGCACACGCACATAAATCAGGCCAATGGGATGAAATCAATGTAGGAATGTGCTAACGCCAAAGATGAGTGGATGAAGTGAAAGTATTCATCAGTGGAGTGGCGTGCTTTGCGATGTACCGACTGATCTGTCATTTAAACTTACGGAAAAGGATCGATAGACAAGGTGTTCGCAACAAACACCTTAATAATCGATTCTTTACCATAGCTTTGAATGAGAAATTATTGATAATCGATCACTCACGCCTCGCCACTGATATTCATGGTAACCCCGCAGACGCGGGAAACTTGAAAAAGCGTGTTCCAGACTACGCAAATTGCGCGCAAAGGATCGGATTTCAGACTTTTATATTGTGCCCGATGTGATTTTCGAGCGAATTCGCCATCAAAAAAAGTATGCAGTTGGCTGTATCTCTCGTGTGCAGCAGACCCATTGTTCGTTAGTTTTAACCGAAAATCGCCGTTCATAAACCAGAAGCACGGTTACACCATGAGCCGACTCCTACGGCAAATACGGAACATTAGATTTCTCTGAAAAAAAAGTTAGGTTACACATAACAAAGCTCGGTCCAGATGGAACACAGTATAGTTCAGTGCGCATTCCCAAATATTCTATTTGCTGAACCGAAGTTAGTTTGGTTAATTATTACCGGTTGGAACCGTTCGGTGTAATTATTTACCCCACCATTAGGTTTACAAAACCAAACTTCGGTTCAACAGACCATTCGATTATCACGTACCGTATTCCATATAGACATATCTTTGATATGCGTAATACCGACCTTTGTTTTTCAGTGTACGGTATATATGGCTGAACTTTTTTTCTCTAGTGTAATATTGGCGTTAGAAATATGGCCAAATCACCCGAAACTGTTTGCAAAACAATGATTAGGTATGCCTCCTTTAAAACAGTCAAAGTGTGACAGGAAGTTACGAATCAGAAACGTGATTTGGTATATTCACCATCGAATTGTTGCTCTCAAGCTGCTAACGTTGCCTGAATCCAAATTGTTGAATGCAACCTGGTTCGAATGAGTTACTACTGGGTGGTTTCACGATAACTGAAATAGTTATGTGTCCGCCGTAACAGACAACACATTTTTCGGTCATATTTTTAGTATAGTGATAATCACTCGAATTTTTTTGCATTAATCTACACAGGGTTACGTGTTATAACGCTTTTCGACGATTTATTGATCTAATTTTCAATTTTAATACATAAATGGCCGAAAATGTGTTGTCTGTTACACTGACATTTTACCGCGTAACAGACCAGGGCCGGATTTACCCTCTTGCCTCCCATGGGCCGCCTGTATTTTGCCGCCCCTTTTCATTTGCTTTGAAACATCGATACAAACCATCAGGGGAACGTGCCGGAGGAGGAGGGGTGCATAAGATGCGCTTACTCGTGTTGGGCATACTAACAAAAGTTTACGGAACTTTGCGCGAAAATTAAGTTCCGTAAACGTATCTCTGTGTGAACGAGGCCTTTCATTTGTAAGGAAAGAACAAAAAAATTATAAAAGAATAAACATGAGTGTGGTTTAATGATTTTAATTCCCGCCACTGCGCCAACCGCACTGTGTTTGGCGCAATGCGTGAAGTAGGTATCCCTACAGTCTTGTAGGCGCTATGCGTGTCACGCCGACCGCTTCAGACCGCACTGTTTTTGACGCAATGCGTGAAGTATTCATGCAGTCTTGTAGGCACTATAAGTTTCTCGCCAACCGCTGTTGACCGCACTACGTTTGACGCAATGTGTGAAGTATTCATGGAGTCTTGTAGGCGCTAATATGTTTCATGCTGACCGGCGCGCCGAGGGCTTCTCCTTTCCATCTCAAGTCCTCGTCACCATTGCTCTCTACGCCACGCCACTCCAGGCCAAATTGCATGTTTGGTTTCTCTCCCAACTAGACTAATGAAAGGGCAGCCAACCTTCTGACACAAAAATTTCACTGACAAAATTCAGATTTCAATGTCAGACCAAAACAGCCAAGAATGTTCTTAAATGAGCATTCTTTCATCTTTCGCAAAAAATGAGTAAATTCATACAAAAACTATAGAGGTAAGTCAAATACGTACTTTACCAACGACTGGTCGTAACAATTTTAATAATGAATCATTGTGGATACTTTGAATCCTTCAGAGATAGGCTACCCTTTTGGGCCCTAGGAGCTCCATCATCTAGCCTCCAAATTACCGACATGTCCATTTCCATGCTCTCCGTATGTAGGTATACTCTAGGCGCTCCTACAACGCACTGTGGATCTAGTCAATAATAGAGGTCAGACATGAAACTTACAACGAAAACCGCAAATTGTGATGTTTGTTTCGTCACATCTTAAATGTTAAGGGGTGTTTCTGGAAGAAAATTTCACTAGAAGACCAATAAAACCACTTTTAAAATCTCTAAGTTCTGTTTAAACGGAGTTATAATCTTTCAAAGTTTCCAAATTTTGTCCGACCTCTCCAATTGACTCGTTCCACTGTGCGATGCGAGAGTATACTTTCCTTTTTCGGCGGGCCCAAGCATCTTATACTGCCTGATCAGGATTTTGACGAACTCACGAGGGCGGACGGTAGCATTTCAAGAGGACAAATATTATTACGCTCGCTATGCTTAAACAGAATGGAGTGAGCAGGTGGGGGGTGTGTGTGAAAGTTTGGCTACGGCGCGTTGGTATGAGTGCGCCGAAGAAGGCCGCCCGGGGCGACGGAGCTTGGAGAACGGTCTGCCCGCTGCCTGGGGCGCAATTCCCTATCTGTAGGAAAATTACATTCCCTGTACAGTATATCCGAACCGCGTTGCCGCCTGATTTTCAACCGGTAATTTTTTACACGAGGCTAACACTGCGCGGCCGATAAAAAATGTCGGTCATTCTCTAGAGTCATCCTACACTCAAATTGACGTATTCCGCCGTTTCCCGCGCGAAAAAGCATAACTCCATTCCAAGGTTGCAAAATCGACTCGGACAATTCCATTTTAACAAAGATGTACCTAACTGTGCAATTTTTGTCCAAATTGTTTCTGATGTGTACATGAGTTCAGAAGAAAATCAGTGAAATTTTCATTAAAAGTGCACAAAATTCTTCTGGTAAAAATGCAATTTGCAAAGTCATGCAAAAAATCTTTTGATCTCTGCTAGTGCTAGTTCGTATGCCCCTCGATCCAGTGGCGTGGCGTGCTTTGCGATGTATTGAGTGTATGCCATTTAAACCTATGGAAAAGGATCGATAAACAGGGTGTTTGCAGCGAACACCTCAATAATCGATTCTTTACCATAGGTTTAAATAGCATGACAATCGATACATCACAATTCACGCCACACCACTGCCTAGATCCTCGACTCCTAATGGTGCACATTCGATTTAAGTCTTCCTTCCATGTGAATTTTATTTTTTACTTTTTCCTACATCGATTTTTTTAATTTTTTTGAAAGCTTTTTCCACGTTACTGCATGGCCGGATTTACGTAATTGTCGTCTCCACGAATTGTCGCCGATGAAGGGGGGGGGGGGTGTTGCATCCGCTCGTGCATTACGTACCCAACACATTTTAATGTAGATTTTCGGACTTTTTCATCAACTATTATGCGGTCTATTTAGTCATTATATTGCATCTGATTCTTCTGGGCTGAATCTCTAAGTTGCCCTCCCAGCGGCACGGTGCAGTGTTCGTGGCACCGCTCTATCTTCGTTTTTCTCTTTGCACATTTTTTGTGCCCCCCCCCCCCCCCCCCACGTGCCGCCCTCGGCCGCGTTTTCGACGGTCTATGTATAAATCCGGCCATGTTCCAGGATAGGCATATGATGTAGTATCACGAAAAGAAAAAAAAGGAAATATTAACTTTCCAGCTGTTTCAAATGACCGACGTCCATAATAATGCAAGCTTTATGCTCGCATCATTGAAGGTTGAATGCAGAAATTAAGCGCGCAACTATTTGAACTCCGAGCTAGGTATGTGATGTCGAATCAAGAGAAAATGAAGGAAAATCTTGATTTTTCACGTGTCTTGAAATACTGACGTTTATTCATGCTCGCATCGTTAAATGAATATGGAAATCAGGCGCGCAACTATTCGAACTCCGGAATAGGCATATGATGTGGTATCACGAGGAAATGAAGGAAAATCTTAGCTTTTAACTTGTCTCAAATCACTGTTGTTGATAGAAGTAGGCATTATGCTCAAAGATGCAGATTAGAACAAACTCTCGGTACGGATAGGTACTCGGCCAGCATTATTAATTTACTTATCACCTTGTGACAGTGGACAGTGCAAACGCCAATGTAGTCTGAACTTTCCTTAAATCATAAATTGAGATTTATTTTTTTTTTTTTTTTTTTTTTTTTTTTTGATACAGCTCGAGTTTTGCCG
The DNA here is from genome assembly GCF_918797505.1 of Bemisia tabaci. Classification (NCBI taxonomy): domain Eukaryota; kingdom Metazoa; phylum Arthropoda; class Insecta; order Hemiptera; family Aleyrodidae; genus Bemisia; species Bemisia tabaci. The sequence goes on from NC_092794.1 coordinate 50,553,546, forward strand.
ATTATCACAGGTAAAATTAATTGCAAAGATGCTGCCTAATTAAACATTTGAAGGCGTCCCCGTTGGTGCCGTCGGAGAATCCATGACTTCAGAGGCAGGACGGATTCTTTGAGCGGCGTTAACGACTCGAGCAGGCTGTCAAACTCAAAGCTGGTGCGTTAAACTTTTGCATTAATGAAAGTCCTTTGCTGGAAAATCACGTCGAAGTTTTTGAGAAATTGCACTTTCATCAGCACCGCAAGAAGTTGAGCCAAGAATTTCTGACAGGATACGAAAGCCGCCCTTGCAAAATTTTGCCGAAGACTTTCGATGAGAACCGTACTGACGCAAAACGCCGTATGAGCATTGAGGGGTTGCTAAATTTCCTCCAATAAACTACGACTTTTCTCGAAAGTATATAAATTACTTCATTCGATTTTTTCACAGAGGTTTATTTCGAAAATACTCGTTATCGTGCTTGAAAATTTCAATCGAATAAATGCATTACTTTCCTCAAAAATAAGCATTTTACCGGAGTAAATTCGACACCCCTCGGATGCCTAAATGTGGTATTCTTCTGGGGGACGGTAAAACCGCACTCGTTGCTCTTTTGACGTAGGAGCGTATCTGTTTTTTGAGTTGAGCCCTATTTTCCCTGTAACTCCATGTATTTCAAGGCTCTTGTGGGTATTGGGGTTCGCCCTCACGTCAGAGGAAAGACGAGTCGAGAGTAGAGTCTCAGGGTAAGTACGGCAACCCCTTCCGTTGTTACACAAGGATGAGGGTTGATGTGGCACAGGCATGTGGTTAGCCGCGAGATTTGAAAGTTAGCAACCCGCAACCTCTCAATTTCTCAACTTAATTAGTGGGGAGTAATGCAGTACCCGTAGTTGTAATAAAAATACAAGCGCGCATTTACGCGTGTGAAAATAAAAAGTCAAATACGGAGAAAGAGGAAACGGGTGACAAAATGTTTCGATCACAGACGATGTCGATGACCAAAGTGCTAAACCTTGTGTGCACATTTCGAGGTTTTATAATTTCCGCACTTATTTTATTTTTCCAATGATAAATAAGCCAACATTATAGCTTGAACTTAAGCCAGAGGCAAATCTCCCCCCCCCCTCCAAAATCTCATTTTTAAATGAGATTTCGATGCTTCTAACGTCACCACCAAATTCAGCATTTCTAATTATGAGTGTATACCCATTGCCATGAAATTCTTTGCATGACCGTTGCCAATATTCAGAAAAAACAATTTATTTCCCAGAACTTGGGGGCGGGGGGGTTTTTGCTTCGATCCTCTTTAAAAGCACTTTTGGAAAAAATTCCAAGGAAGAAAAAAAGCCTTATTTTGACCCATAAAACACGCTTCTGCATCTGGCGGTTTAACTTTAAAGCACCCTGCATGTTCACTTATTTTCCGGAATTCGTACAAAGAGATGCTTCGATGGCCGAAGTGCGAAACCCTGCACCTCCGTCTGGACGTTGCAGACTCCTTTTAATACTTTGCTGTTTCTTGAAAAAAACTGGTCAACGTAATAATTTCTTGAACATTTCCTTGATTTTCCTTCTCTGTCAACAGAGTATCCTGTAAAAATGTCTTAAGCCGTGAACAGTGTTCGAAACTCACAGGCACCAACGCCCCAAATGCGCCTAAAAAATCGGCCATGGCGCCTAAAAAATAATGGCTCTGCGCCAACGTGGCCCCTAAAAATCTGAATTTTCATATTACCTAGGTGATTATTCGAAATTTTCAGCACTACAATTGAAAGCTTTTTCTATTCTTCACGATTTCATCCTTAGTGCTTTTGCCTTCACAGGTTACAGCTACTTAGTGGTTCTATTACGGAAACATCTTGCGTCTAAATTTTCACTAAATGCGAATATAGAGGCAAAAAGTCAATTTGGCCTTTAAAAAATCTTAAACGGCGCCCAAAAAGCGGGCATTATGCGCCAAATGGCTCCTAAAACTCCAAGGTGAGTTTCGAACACTGGAAGCTGGCTTGTTCCTCTCCGAAAAAATGAAAAAGGAGCGGAAATTTTGAAATACCGAAATGGAGATACGTGATTTCGCACTTTGAACATCGAATTGCGTGAAGACTTTGGGACCTCAATCCTCTAACCTCTTGCGATCCCTTCCTCGGTTCCTCTCGGATTTCCTCCTTCTCTCTCTTCGCCCACATTATAATCGTCCAACACAACACACACATGCTAACCCGCGCGTCGCCTAACATTTGCAACAATGAATCATGATTTGTATTACAATCGAAACTCGGAATCTGCGCCGATATTTTGTCGGGGCTTTAGAGAGCAGCCCCGAGGTATCCGTATTTCTCGGCTCCAAACCTCGTTGTCAAATGGAATGCATTTCGACGATGTGAGTCGGCAATCACATACCTCGATTTGCGACGTCGCAGACTTCCTATCACACTTTATTTTTTAAACGGAAAACTACTCCAACGGCTATTCTTTAAAACTCCAGTGATTTTTCTTCTCTATGCGAAGAAAATTCTGCAAAAACTTCAAGGAACCATGTCAATTTGTTCTCCTCTAAAAAAATAACATAGAGGCGGAGATTTTCAGACACCGCAAACGAGTTATGTGATTGCCGACTTACACCGTCGATTTTGCTTCGCGAGAAGGAGCCATTTTTTCTGGCTACTTTTATCAACAAAAACAAACGTGATAATTTTTAAAAAAATATAAATATTATAATTGAGTGAAAAATTATATCAGTAAAAAGAAGAGACATAAATATATTTTCTACACTAGATGAGAAATCTTCAATATTTATTTTAATAGTAATAGTAGTAACAACTAGGATTTTGACTGCTAGGAATACTGGCTTTCTCTAGAATTGACTAAACGGACAAGTGAACGATTAATTCTGAAAATCTGTAAATTTTTGAAACTCGTGGATATTTTTTGTACAAGGGATCGAAACTAATGTATTACATGATCCGCACTTTTCCAAATACCGTCGAGTAATATGAATAAGAGGGAAAGAGTGTTGTTTTTTTAGCGAAATTTTCTGTCCGGAAATAACAGGCACTTCTTCGCAATTTTCGCAAATAATTACAAATCGACGCGATGGTGTCAGTCGACAATCACATAACTCGGTTTGCAACGTCGCAGACTTCCTGTCACACTTTATTTCTTCAACGGAAAACTACTCAACGGCAATTCTTTAAAACTGCCGTGATTTTTCTTCTCTGCGCGAAGAAAATTCTGCGTAAATTTCAAGGAATGATGTCATTTCTTCTCCTTTAAAAAAATAACATAGAGGCGGAGATTTGCAGATACTGCAAACGAGATAATGTATGATTGCGGACTTAGGCCGTCGAAATATCGACGGTGAAACTACCAAACCACGTATCTCGTTTGCGGTGTTTAAAAATCTACGCTCGCATTTTATTTTTTTGAAGTCGACCAAATCAATATCATTCCTTGAAATTTTCACAGAATTTTCTCCGCACAAAGAGGAAAAATCACAGAAATTTTCAAGACTAGACGTTAAGTAGTTTTTCATTTAAAAAATAATGTATGACAGGAAGTCTGCGACGTCGCAAACCGAGATACGTGGTTTGGTAGTTTCACCGTCGATATGACCGTCCACCGAAAAACAGACCTCAGCTCAACTGACTGACTGACAAAATGACTTGACCCAATGCTTCCTCATGTTGATCATGACGCCTTGATACAACTATTCCTACTCTATGGACGCGCGTGCTGCATAAGAAAAAATGGAAGGCGCTCAGGTTGCTATAGTGCTCCAGTCTACCAAGCAGAGCACGCAGCAGTGTGTGGCGCGCCGGTGCGAGTATATGGCAAGGTTAAATGCTCCGAGAAAAACTAATGCAAGAGAACAAGAAAGGTTATTTTCGTGGCATTTTTACATATTACGATATCAAGTACATCAAGCCGATGGCGCGCTACCGTTATGATGCTAGTGATAAAGGCTCATTTAGAGGTTACCAAATCTTTTGTTCGTGACAAATACTTCTGCAAGCACTCCTGGTTAGTTATTATATTCACATTTTACCATGAGAATTCGTATTTCAACCCTGAAATATTAGTAGTAAGGTTGCGGGAATGGGCGTTCCACTCCTTGATGGGCAGACCCTTTATACTCTATGCTTTGCCGATGACCAGATCAATAGCTCAAGATGAAGAAGATACGGATCACATGGTGCGGAAATTGGTCGAAGAATATGGGAAATGGGGCATGGATGTTAGTGTGTCCAAGACAGAGAAGCTGGTTGTGGGAGCAGCGCATAGACGGCAAAGCATAGAGCTTGAAGATGGACGGCGCATCGAAGAGTGTGACGAGTATAAGTATCTCGGTGTCGGGTTAGATCAGGATGGAGGGATGGATAGGGCGATTAAGGACAGGATCATCCAGAGCAGGAGAGCCATCGCGATGCTGAACGGGGTGCTCTGGGATCAGAGCATTTCAAAGGCAAACAAGCACCGCGGATATATGACGCCATCGTTAAAAGTATTGTGCTCTATGGTAGTGAAGTGTGGCCTTTGACGAAAAGAACGCAAGAAATGTTTAGGGCAACTGAAATGGACTTTTGGCGGCGATCTGCCGGCATTTCGAGACGGGACCGTGTCCGTAATGAAAGAATTCGCCAGGTGATGAAGGTAAAAAAAGATATTGTGCACGACGTCATGTCCAGGCAGTTATCCGGGTATGGACATGTACAAAGAATGTTGGAGGAGAGGTTGCCCAAACAAGTTTTGGATTGGGTACCTCCTGGGAAGAGGCGACGGGGGCGTCCCGCAAAGGGGTGGCGGCAGGGCGTTGACGAAGAGATGTTGCGGTGTTAGTTGCCCGATAACCTCTGGAAGGATAGGCAATAGGCATTATGTGGCATTTTGGTGTCGCAGGACGCCAGAACACGTTGTAGGAGCGACTTTATAAATATAATTAATTTATTTTTTAAAAGTGCGCGTTTTAAGACCAATTGGCAACTCTGTATTTTATTAAAAGGAAAGGATCATTGGAGGATGAAGTACCCATGTAAGCACCAATCGTTGTGATTCAAGGTTGAATTTAATACTTTTTTTCTGCAAAAATTACGTATATATGTCGATAATTTATGTCATTAGATTAAATGCGAAAAGAACGGCACATTGAGTATTATTTGGCAACACTGTATTCCATCATTTTTAGAACTTTGCATAATTTTGACTTCAATAGAAGGGAGTGCGTAATAAATACGTTATGTTGTCTAAATTTCAACAAATTTCATGCATTAGTTGGTCAGCTATGAATTATTTCCCATCCGCCCATTAGGACACCACACAATACCTATGAGACGCAACTTTTGTGACAGAGCCGTTTTTTAAAAAAACGCGCGCTAATTTGAAATTGTATTCATGTTTCTAGAAAGCTCCGCACGCAGCAGCACTGTTGCAAACAGAAAAGAAACGGACAACAGAAACAACTTGAAAAACTTTGTGCGAAATTAGCCAACTGATTATTAGTTACCAATCGTCCAGTTTTTTGATGATTTAAGTGTCTGCAGTCGTGATTTATGTAAGGACAATTGAAAGCGTTAAAAATATTTTCAATCATGAAATTATTTAAATGTTTCAAAGTTTCTGTTCATAATTTAGGGTCGTCATGTCATCAGTTCCTGAATTTACATTCACCCATGATTCACCTTAGTGATCTCTGTCCCAGATTATTCCATACGATATCTCGGTAAGGAACCTTCTCAAAACTATTATGCCGATTTGATCGGCTCTAATTTAAATGCCTTGCAACAGTGAACTTCAGTATGTAGTTGGTTCACCCCTCCACCTTTGTAAATTAGTGCATAACCTCAATCTTCCTTCGTATTCAAAACATTCCGTAGAATTGTAAATTATAGCCTTAAAAAACAAAACAAATTCTGGATAAAATGCTTTCAATCTTCGATGATTGATCTACAATTCCAATTTTTGATTAGTAGTTCCAGGAACACTGAATCAGTTAATGAGGAGAATCGTTCAGGTATACTTATCAACGTCACAAGTCCGCAATCACATATCTCGTTTGCGGTGTCTGAAAATCTCCACCATTATGTAATTTTTTCAAAAGAGAACAAATTGTCATCATGCCTTGAAATTCTTGCAAAATTTTTTTGCATACAGAAGAAAAATCACGGCAGTTTTAAAGAATTGCCATTGAGTAGTTTTTCGTCCAAGAAATGAAGTATGGCAGGAAGTCTACGATGTCGCAAACCGAGTCATGTGATTTCCGACTTACACTGTTAATATCTATAGAAGGTTTCAAAGTTTATCTCTGGCTGGAGCGCCAGACCTGTCTCCATCGTGGTATTTCAAAATCTCTGCTCCTGTTTTACTACGAAGAGAAGCAAGTCAATTATGTTATTACTATTATACTACTTATGTTATTATTAGACTATTTACTTCGATAAAAATTGATGCCCTTGCCTAATGTGAATTATTAAGCATCGTTTGTAGAAATGTAATGCCTCACAGTTTTTCAACTTCAAGAAGCTCATTTTTATATGTTTCAGTGGTGCATCGCCGGTGAGATACGCCTAATAATTATTTTGAAGCCACAGTTTACGAAATCAATTCACCTTAAAATGGACGAGCAACAAGGTACTTCCAGAACAGGTGACACAAAGCAAGAAATGTGTGATGTCACACACATCGATAAAGGGCCTGATGCTGTACCTAAAATCAGTTTAAAAGATGAACCGGCTTGTTTGAGTGATTCTGCTGAATTTCGTGAGAACGAATTTCTTGAAAATTTGGAATTGATAAATTCCAAAAGGTTACCAGAGGTTTCTGTCGATAAACAGAGTCAATCTAGTCCTGAAAAAGTGAATATTTCAACGTCTATAAGATCTTTTGAACCAAACGTAGCGTGCAAAAAACCCTCAATCTCAGTAGAAACTGGTAGCGCTCCGGCAATTGATACTCCTGAATCAAGCAAAGAAGAATTAAAGACACCCTCTGAAGCTGAATTTGGAGTCACGAAGGGTTGCGACATATTTCCATCCAAATCGGAAAACCCGGCAATCAAACTCGAGTGTAATAAACTTAAAATGCGACCAGTTGTCAGTTTATTGAAAGTTGATATTGATCAAACGCTTATGAAGGTGAATAATAAAAAACAATCAAAGAGGAAAGCGAAAAGTTGTAATCCTCAAAGTAAGACCAGCTTTAAGCGGAAGTGTGCCAAAAAAAAACTGATTTCCAAGAAGTCGAAATATTTTCCTCGTTCAAGACATCAGACCAATGTGAAGGCAAAAACTCCTATTTCCAGTCAATCCCCTTCGCTGTCACTTGATGTAGAGGATTTTGTCTCTGGTGTCTGTCGTGTTTGTGGCGAGCAAAGCAACGAGTGTACAAATATTTTTAATGATAAAGAAAAATATGATCGCATCATTGAAAAATTTTTACCTATTTCGGTAAGTGTAATTAGTTTTTATTTCTTTGCATCCATAAACTTTCTTGAAACTAACCTTCCTGATAAATTATTCAGTTCTTAGTAATGAACCATGTGTTTGGGAAAACACAATATTTTGTCCTCCAGATTTTGCTGCTTGGCTTCCAATCAATTATTTGTGCTCTATTTCAAGTTGTATCGAGAAGTAGAAATATTTTAATAAATAATTTGATGGACAGCTGCTGTTTTGTCCTTCAGTTCAATCATTGATTCTGTAAAAAATTCATCACCATTCTCATATACAGTCATTGTATCAGTATCTCAATGTGGAGTCTCAATTTTAATCACATTATTGCCTTTTTTGCAGGTTGACAAAAGTGATGAGCTTCCGAAAACAGTTTGCAAGAATTGTCTCTCGGTGCTAATTGCAGTGAATAATTTGTCAATGAAATGCACCATGAAACAAGCCCAAAAACAACCTTCCTCAGGAATTAAAAAGATCTCGGTAAGTTTAGAGTCATTTTGTGTCATCTGCGTTTTTTGGACTATCATCTGGTTATAAAATTTTCCTCTGATAAAAGTCAGGGGTGCCAGTTGGACGACATTTTGCAAATAAGGACTACAATTTTCGGCTCATTCCCTAAAGCACCTATCTCCATAGGGAAACTAATAGCACGTGTGTTTTTTCTGAAATGGGTCGGCAATTTTAGTGCCAAATTGCCAAATGTAATCCAATTGTTCTTGGCTGCGCTGCCGAGACCAAATTGTGGAAGTGCCCTGAAAAATTTGAAAGCTGAAATTTGTTTTTTTTTCGTTCATAAGTTTTTAGATTTTCACCTCTTGTGAAATAATATCAATTCGGCACACATTCTCAAATTGAACCAAATTTTGATATGCGTGTCGTGTTGACCTTTTTGCGAAAACCTTGCGCATCGCAGAAAATTATAGAGGCCTTAAAACAATCTGTACCCTTAATGAAAATTATTTTTTTTAAATTTAATTTTGTTACAATACAATTGAATCCCTTGACACGTTTTATGATGTAAACTAAGCATTTTACTTAGAGAAAGCTAGTTGCTATTCACTTAGCTTTGTCGACAGTTAGTAAAATTAGATCAAACTTTTTTTTCGTCTTGCTTGTCTTTCATATCTTTCAAATGTTTTTCTCTATCAGGTTCAGAAGCAGAATATTGATAAAGTTAGGACCTGTAAATCACCAAAAAACCGAAATCTCAATCATCCCAAACCAGTCCCCCAAGTTCCTGCCTCTCGCCCAAAGAAGACAACCACATTATCCAAAGTCACGTCTCTGCCTACTCTACGAAGCTCTCTAGCTACAAAACTCTCAGCCTCAGAACAGTCATCATTGAGGCCTACCGCCAGCAATATTGATTGTGGTATTCAGATTCTGAATTCTTTCTCCTTGGCCGCCTTGATTGAGAATCCAACAATGGACCTCGACCAAATGTCCTCGAATGGACCGCACAAAGCGATATTGTCAGATAACAAGACAGGAGATGGAAAGAATTATAAACCACTTTTTGCGGCTAAAATGCCTGTCAGGGTTCGCCCAGAGAGGAAAGTTGTCCCGCCCGCAAAATTTGACAATTTTGTCAAGTCATCGACCCCAAAAGAGAGGTCAAAGCCACTTGTCATCACACCTTCAAATGCAACAAAGGAGGCCATTGATCTGAAGGAGGAAGTTAATCCGAAGAAAATACAGTATTCATTTGATCCTACTTCAGGCTCATTTGAAGATGAAAGCCCTGCATCCCCTAAACCAGTGAAAAAGCGAGTCCGGAAGTCCAAGAAAAAGGTTTGTACAAATGGACTATATTTTGCAAATGAAGAGCCGCTATTCTTGTCTCATCCATAAAAGCACCTACCTAAATAGGGAAATAAATGTTGCATGCGTTGTTTCTGAAATGAGGCAGAAGCACTGCTGTGCCAAGAAAAAACGCTATAAGAGCATTTGAATGTTGCTAAATTTCCTCCCTAAAAATATTTCTTTTTAAAGAAAGTCATGAATATTTCTTAGATCATCAAGATTGACTTACAATCTCAATTCTCTAAAAAATCAGAAGAATAACATAAAACAAGGTCTTGCTCTATAAGATATTGGAGCAACTGGTGTTAGCAATATTGTACGCAGTTTAAGACAGTTTTTTAATTTTTATGTTTTAGTCGTCAGATAGGATTTTCTTTCTTTTTTACTGATGGTTCAATTTATCATTTATTGATTAAGCATTTTATCACAAATTTTTCACCACTTTTAGTTGCTGCAATTTTATTTTGAACTGCAGGTAACAATGAATGATCTACTTACAGTACTGCCATGATGACAAAGAGAGCCGCAAGTGCAAAAATGAAGTTTTAAGAAATGCGCAGCAGTGTTTGAGGGGAAACTAGGTATAATTGAAAGAAGCCTCTGTTCTTTTTAAAATTGGCTGTAATCATCCAAAAGACTCTCAGAAATCATTCGGATGATTAAAAATCAACAAATTTTATTTTCAGCTGTATGAAAAGGGTCTTTTTCATTTTCATGTTAGGCAACACAACCTTAAAAGCTATCCACTGCATGCTGATGTGGTTGAGTTTTGGACACACATCAAAGAAATTTCAAATTTAGAAATTGACAGTAAAGGGCGCCATTTCACCTAGAAGTACTGCTCTCATTGACTCTCTAGCGGAATGCTCCTCAAGACTGTTTCGTATGAAAAAAAAACGTCAATTTTTGCGCACTTAGGGTTTTCTCATATGTCTCGTTTTACACCATTAAGATGAAATTTGCTGTTTTAGCAGCAGATCTGACAAATTTTGAAGGAAACTTGATTTAGAAAATTTGAGAGTTACGGCTCTCTTTGCTATCATGGCAGAATATCTCTCTATTATTAAAATAGATAAATAAACTAACTCTGCATTTTACTTCACAAGGTATCACCTGAAAACATTCTTGGAAACAAAGAGGAGAAAGCAGGTACAAAAGCTGATAAAACTGTAGGAGATTGCTTACAGAATCAAGAGAGTATGCCGAGAAAAGTTTCTTCTGGAGAACTCGAGAAGGATGCAGAAATCAAAAATCAGCAGGATAGTCAAAATGACGGGAACAAAATGAAAGCAGTTGCAAGACCTAAAAATAAAAAGAAAGTGCTGCCACTCATAAACGCCAATGACACAACCAATATGATAGATCTGAACACTGTTGGCATGCTCACAAGCAGTTTATCGGAAGAAATACAGAAGGCCCTCCAATTGGTAAGTTTTTTCTTGGAGAGCACTAGCTTTGATCCTTTTTGGGCATTTTTTTAAAAGGGGAATTCAAGATGGAAAATAAATTTTTTTGTTCCATCAAAAGTTTAATACTCAAAATTTTTTTTCTTTTCTTAGTATGTATCGAAATTAATAGAAAAACCAAGATAGGCGAGTGAAAGCAATTAGTTTTGATTAAAAACCTTACTGTGGTGGAGAAAGTCTCGTTGCAACATATGACTGAATGTCTGTAACAACAAAAAATGGAAATAATTTTTGAATTGTGATCAGAATATCATACTTTACATGAATTTGACGAACTTCATGTTTTGCTAAACCCATAGATGAACTTTAGATTTTATTAGGATCACTATTTGGTGAGAAAAGTGAATGTTGAATCTCTTATCTAAAATTCATATCCAAAATGTGAAATGTCCATGATGCTCTATTTCTTAGTGTACTCCTTTCTTAGGTCTACTTTTTTTTCAATGTAACTTTGAAGGGGATCCTTGTTGCATGGGTTCAAGGATTCCTTCACATTTTTTTCTAAATAATTATTCCTTTATGACTCTTTAAGGTGTCAAAATGCAATGTCTGTGACACGAAAAAATAGCTTTCTTCTGTCTCAAAATTTCTAGAAGGGTCTTATCATAAGAAACATTCCAAAATCAAATTCAGTAGACTGTGCAGGGTGTCTACCAGTCTGGAAAGTCCGAAAATAGTACACATTTTTTTTAAAGCAGTCAGAAAGAATTGAAAAATTATGGAAATTCCGCAAGAAGGCCTCGAATTGTTTGACTCATACATGGCAAGCTTTTTAAGGCAGCGTGAAAAGTATGCAATCCTGTGTGTGTCAATTCTTAGTGCAGTATTTACCTGCTAAATTGCGCTTGTGCAGCCAGTTCATCTTCAGGCTATCAATCAGCTCAGAATTTTATAGCTATGTCGTATTTGTTGAGATTTACTCGTGAATTACGATTTTGGTCTCGCAAAGGTACCAAAAATTTACTAAATTTTCCAGTTGAGGAGGTGTGGAATTTATTGGAGAAAGACTAAAGAAATACACTTAAAGCTCTGATTTTTGACAAGCTAGATTTAGTGGACACCCTGACCGTAGCTAAGTGAGTATGAAGATTGGAGTTCACATTCACTCAGTAGGGTTTCTCACAAGGACAAAATTGTTGTTTTCTGCGCCAAACTTTTTCATTTTGTGCCGAAACATTAGCAGAATCACCTTTACTAACATGAAGCAAGGGCTGTAAAATGTTAATTGCATCTTATTGCTAGTCAAGTTTTAAAGTTTGTAGTTAAAAGATATCTGATACAAAGCTATCATGCACATCTTTCTGTCCTGCTTCAGAGATGGGTGAAAGCTAAAAACGATCCGTGCTATACAGGTCTATCTATTTTCAAGTAGTTGTTTGAAAATACAACCCAGGCTCTTTTATATCACAAGATGAAGCTAATAAATTCTCCCAATTAAACAATGTAAATGTTCAATGTTTGTTACGTTTCATTCTAAAGATCTACTGAGCCGATTCCCATGATTTTTGGGGGCTCTTGACCTGTGACAGTTCTCAAATTAATCAGCTGTATTCACATTAAGGCAAGAGGGGCTTGCAAAGCGGGTGTTCGAGGGCATGAGATGCCCTTGGGGGTTGGACCTTGTAGCAGTCAAGAGGCATGCCCCAGTCATATATACAGAAGGACCATGTTAAAAATGTGCTTCGTTCACTAATGAAATCAAGTTGAAAGAACCTTCAGTTTCCACATCCTTATTACTTTTTACTTATTTACAAAATGAACCTAACAAGAATCTGTGACTGCAACTTACCTGACCCATGTTAACTTTTTTTAATGAACACTTTTCCTATGATTTGTAATTTGAGTTCTGTTCTCTTTGCTTTCAGATCAAGAATTATCTGATTGTAAAAGTGCTAATACCAGATGCAAACGCAGAGGATGGAACTGGTAGTAAAGTTGCATCCCTCAGCAAGGACTCGCCTGGAAAAGAAACCTCAGAAAGAATACCAGGTGCAAACGCAGAGGATGGAACTGGTAGTAAAGTTGCATCCCTCAGCAAGGACTCGCCTGAAAAAGGAACCTCAGAAAGAATACCAGATGCAAACGCAGAGGATGGAACTGGTAGTAAAGTTCCATCCCTCAGCAAGGACTCGCCTGAAAAAGGAACCTCAGAAAGAATACCAGATGCAAACGCAGAGGATGGAACTGGTAGTAAAGTTGCATCCCTCAGCAAGGACTCGCCTGAAAAAGGAACCTCAGAAAGAATACCAGATGCAAACGCAGAGGATGGAACTGGTAGTAAAGTTGCATCCCTCAGCAAGGACTCGCCTGAAAAAGGAACCTCAGAAAGAATACCAGATGCAAACGCAGAGGATGGAACTGGTAGTAAAGTTGCATCCCTCAGCAAGGACTCGCCTGAAAAAGGAACCTCAGAAAGAATACCAGATGCAAACGCAGAGGATGGAACTGGTAGTAAAGTTGCATCCCTCAGCAAGGACTCGCCTGAAAAAGGAACCTCAGAAAGAATACCAGATGCAAACGCAGAGGATGGAACTGGTAGTAAAGTTGCATCCCTCAGCAAGGACTCGCCTGAAAAAGGAACCTCAGAAAGAGCCAAAGATGTTTTGGGGAAAAGATCATCAGCAACTGAACCGATTGGTCAAAATCTGAAACAAGTGGTTGAAGCAACCGTAGAGGTGTTCTCTATCAAAATAAAAAACTCACTGGTTCCAGTTTATTTCAAAGTGGTTAAAGAGTCATTCCCATCGGCAAAAGTGAAGAAAACAATAATTACAACCATCACACAAACACTGACGAAACAAAGAAACGATATTAGGGCTGCATGGGAGGCAGAAAAGTGCATGTTGGTCCCGAGTATATTTAAAAAATTGTCAGATAACTTCGACCCTAATCAATCTCTTCAGCAGTGCGTCAAGTGTGATAAAAAATTTCCGAGAAATGAAATATTAAATCATGTGAAGTATAGTCATTTGGTACAGTGTGTACCATGTAAAATCGCCCGACACTCGTATGCTGCCCTCCAGTATCACACAAGCACTGTACATCCGTTAGATCCGAAGAAGTGTAGAGTCTGCGGGAAGTTGTACCCTGTCCCGCCTAACCAGGTTGAATATTGCTCACATTGGCACCGTTGCTCGATTTGCGGGCAAGGTTTCCTTGACCACAATGCCTACGTCAAACACGAGATGAGACATATAGACTCGGACTTCTTAGACTATCTTTTCAAACTGGAGCCATCTTTGCAGAACTCGGCAGAGTTAAAAAAATTGAAGTCAGAATTTATTGAAAAAGAGGATGGCCGGCTACTTCTAGACTATTTCTGGGAAAAAAGTGATATTTTGTACACCATAACACTAATAGTGAAGGACAAAGTGTTTTGTATCAAATGTTTCAGACTCTTTAAAAACTTGACTGTCTTAAAGAATCACCTCTGCACGGGCGAAGACAAATGTTTGCAAGTCAGTTTTTGTGTTTACAAATGTGTCAAGTGTAAACGGAGATTCAAAGCCAAGTCAACATATTTCGTCCACTATCAAGAGTGTGTAGACCGCAATTTTGATATCATGCGTGCCTTGGGAACCTACTCGGAAAAAATCTTGATCGAGTGTGCTATCTGTGCAACTGTTCATGAATCCATTGAAAAGTTCAACAATCACTTTGATCTCTGTTTCAAGACCAATATTTTCCATTGTGATCGTTGTGACGCAAAGATTATTTTGCAAGCAAAAGGGAAACATCTGAAGTACTGTAGAGGCCCAATCATCAGCAAGGAAAAATCAATCTCTTCAGGCTCTCGATCTGATAAAATGTGAGTCAAAAATCACAAAATATTTTCTGACTTAATACTTCGAAGTCATGTAAAAATCTGGTCTTCATTTCCACTATGTCACCCTGACGAGACAAGACATAGCCCTAACCATGAAATATATCGCATGTCTTATCAAGCTACTTAAAACTTTCAATAATCAGCCTGCTGTCCAGGAAAAGCTATGCACAAAATCATGTCCTAATTGTTGAATTAGATACTTCGGCAAAACAGATTATGTTTTTTCCAAGCAGTTTCAAGACAATTTTTCCTCTTTTTTTTCGCTCAAACCTTATTTGTCCGCCATTTTATTGTCCAATAAATTTGTCAGTCGAAAACGAATGCTGCATGCTCTGGTTTGGCAGTGGCAATTTTTTATCTTTCAGAATGATAACTTGCATATCCTCAAATGTTATGGAATTTAACGAATATTTCACAAGGAAGTGAGAGGGAATTTCATTTTGGAAATTCAGTGAATTTCTTTTTTACTTGAGCAAATAATTATTTTGTCTAAAGTTAACGAAAGCAAAGAATCAGAATTTAAATCTGTGTAAGAATATTTGACTAATTGCTTGTGACATATGCAAGTTGAATCCGTTCAAAATCTGTCTAAATTTGCCTTTAGTCAGAACATTTTCCCAAAGGGTTAAATTAGAGTAATTTTTTTCTCTAGTGAGAGATCTCACAAATACGTTTCATTCAATTTTTTACGAAACATATATCCTCTCATTTTTAAGTTTTTTGAAGTTCCAGGATTTTTCCATTATTGGCTCACCTAATAATAGGTATTAATTTTTTGCTTTTCAGATGGAAGAACAGTAGTAATTCAGGCTCAGTCAAAATCTTTGAAGATGTTGTCGATCTAGATCCTAGTCAAAATAATGTTGATGGTCAGTTTGAAAGAACGGAATCACCCATGTGTACGGAGGGAGATAAGACAACCAGAAATGTTGAAAACAAGATCAGTGAAAATGAAAAAACCATAAGGCCTATTCAAGATGAGAAATCAGCCATTGTGGAAGTGCAAACTCATGCTTCTGAAAAGTCGTTGAAGCCTCTCGATAACACCGTAGAAAACAAGATATCTCCTAGAAATTTTGATTTTGATGTCAATGAAAATGGATGTTCGGCCACGTCAATCGAAGGGAATGAATTGCCCGCCTCTGCAACTCAAAATGATACCTCAGGAAAGCAGTTGCAAATTCATCCTACACCCTCAAGCAATGTTGGAATGAAAATTGATGACAAAGTACACTTAGCCAAGTCTGTGGAGGTTAAGGAACCATCTACAGTCCAAGTGCAAAATTATATTCTCGGAGAAGAAGTGAAGATCGCCCATGAAATAAGACCAATTATCAGTGACAAGACAGCAACTTTATTAGTTGATGCAAATCTGTCTCCTCCTGTAACTGGACAAAGGTGAGTAATAATCAGTTAACAGGAAATTCCTGATCGTACTCCTCTTACCCGATGAACTCTCTCACTCTTACATAGTCTCACTCTTGTGTGATGAATAAATTACAGATGGGAGAAAAGATACTTAATGTCATTTGCTCTGATTCAATTCATATGTCAGCTAGCTGTGATTTCATTCAATTTCTAGATAGTGCATTCCAATGTTTGAGTGCGAAACCAAGTATTTCCTATTACAATGTCGCAGACCTCCTGTCGAACTTTATTTTTTCTTTGGAAAACTAGCCAACGCACTTTCTTGAAAACTTCTTTGATTTTTCTACTCTGTTAGCAGAATATTTCGTTTAGATTTCAACTTGGTTTGTTTCTCCTCAAAAAAATAAAATAGAAGCGGAAATTTTGAAACACCACAATTAAGGTACCTACATGGTTTCTCAATTTGATCAAAGAATTACTATTTATCTGATTACATGAAGCAGTCAAAAAATTTAATGAAGTAGCCTGTTTTTGAAAAAAGTATCCATTTTAACAGTAGCAGGTGAGCCCATTATTTTGTATCTATTATTTAAGCGACCACAGTCTTTGTAGAGTGGCTAAGTTACACCTATGTGATGGATGGGTTTTGGTTGAGAGTTACTTTCTGTAGATACTGCAGGGAAAACACGAGGAATTAGAAAATTGAAAAGAAGTAGAAACCCTTTGCTTAATTCCTTACCTTTTCCGTTAGTACAGTCTTGTAGTCTTTCCGCATCTTGAATATTTATGGAAGTATTATCTCAATTATTTTCAGTTCTCAAGATTCCGCCTCAAAGAGAGGACATGATGACGCTCCGGTGGATGAATCCATCATTGATTTTTTGGGTAGTGTATGTTCAACACCTCTACCTAAAAAGACAAAAACCGCCACAAGAACAGACGGCATTATTGGCACCGATGCTTGTGTCTCCCAAACATCTTCTGTGAAACCAATCGTTCCAAAACTTGCCTCTACAGAAACGGCCGAATCAGAAAAAATACCAAAACAAAAGGGGATAAATGCAGCTGGCAATATTATCGTGAATGAAGATACCATCGATAGTCTGAAGCCTCCACCTTTGGTGAGTTAATCAACTTTTTCTGTGTCAATTAGATATGGAAGGGAAGAGAGCGTGCATAGTTTTATCCAAGCTTGAAATAAATTGTTGCGAGGGTGGTGAATTTTTCCAGAAAGACAGTTGAGGAGAATTCAAGCGATAGCCGAAATTGTGGGGGAACATTGGGGCATTTTTAAATGTTTCTTCTCTGACTTTTTTGGCAGGAAATGATACCTATCGCAGGAAACCGAAACATCGACTTGTGAGTCACATGGATCAAGATTATAATAACATTGATCAAGTGCAAAGTTTCAAATAGTAAATGAAGCATTATTTGCTCCTGTTTCATTCAAAATCTTCAATATGATTAATTTGTTTATATTCCTTTAATAAAGCATAACTCACACCCTGATTTTTAAGCGTAGAAATCGGGAGAAAAAGTGCGGGTATCTGCGGGGGTATACAGTATTTGTATTTCATGAAGTATCTACAGAAACAAATTCTCACTAAAAATGACAGATGCTTGTAATCATGTAGATAATTGTATCGCCCTAACAGCTTATTTACAGCTTGTCAAATGTAAGTACATGTTATTCATTATGTCTTTTATTTTTTTCCTTCTGTTAGATCAAGAAATGGTTCACGATCAAAATTGTGACAGCATCAGTAGACCACATTCAAGGTAGCAGCACGGTCAGTGAAAATAAATTTGCAGAGAATCTTGACCCGAACTCCAAAGAGCTTCAAAACCTCGTGCAAGCGTCAGAAAAAGCAACCGCAGCTGAAGATGGCTCCGAATCCAAAGTTCTGGAAGTCTCGTACTCAGTGTTTTTCACCGAAGTCAATGGAAAACTTCTTCCTCATCACTTCACCCTTGCTACCTCCAAACTCTCACAGGAAACAAGAGATAAAGCATCCTCCATTATCAAATCATTACTTCGGAAGCAACGGAAAAAAATCTTGGAAGAGACCTCTGGAACACAAGACAAACCTCCAGTTACAGTGGAAGCACATGCACCAAAAAAAATAAAAACAAATGTAGATTCCAAGTCTACTGGTGAGAAACGCTCTGAAGATTGCTTGAAAGCAATCTGTTTTTTTGCTTGTATCCATTGCAAAGAATTGGTAGACAAAAAATATTTACGTGAGCATGTGTTAAAGACACACATGGTGCAATGCTCATCTTGTCTCATATACCTTACCTCACCTGATGAATTGCTCAACCACATGTGTATTGTTCATGACCATCCATTTTCGTCATGTTTAAAGTGCTGGAAAAAGTTTCCGCTGGATTCAGACTCTTCTAAGTGTTCATGTGAGTTCAGTTGCTCCATCTGCCAATCTCCCTTTTCAAATTGGTTAGAATATCTTGATCATGAAATGTCGCATTTCTACGAAATGGCCTTCAATCATGCTGCAGAAACTCTGAACGACAAATTCATCATCCATAAACTCGAAAAAGACTTGCAAGCAGTTCGAGGCCCCGCCCTGGTGTATCCATGCAGGCTTTGCGGCAAAAGATATGCAAGCAAAACGGAGATAGAATTCTGTGAGCACAGTTACAAATGTGTCTCATGCAAGAATGTCTTCATCAGCTATGCACTTTTCGTCACCCATGGTTGTAGTCTGAGGTATGTATATCACATTTCAATCATCGTCTTTTTAGTGATAATTTGCCAAGCACTGTTTGAATCAGGTATTTTTCATGCATTTATGGTGGGATTGTAGTCAATTAATTACTAGTACAATAAAGAAATTTGAAGAATTCTGCTGCGAAGAGTTTAGTTCTGAAATGATGGCATGTACAATAGAATAGAATATTTACTTGCCCTACAAAACAAGGTGGAGAAATGGTGCTGGGGGTACATCATTTTGCAAGTAAACCAAAGCCAAGAAATTCCAAAAAATTTTCAATTAGAGTAAAAAAGATTTTTTGTGTCATTCCTCTGGTCATATTCGTGACGGCGTTTTTATGCCGTCTGGGATGCTAAGTTGGGTTCACTGATGAGTGTGATCTACTGATGAAGTCTATAAAGACCTGAACCGGTACAGATCGCTTGGCGTGGCCTCAATTTTACATTCCAACGCAAGCTGCCTGAGCTGAATATTCTCTCCCCCTCAGTCTTGCACTGGTACTCTTTAGAGCAAAAAACATTTTTGACTGTAATTGAAACATTTTCGGAATGGGCCTGTTGCAAACTTTTGCTAGAGCAAAAATAAGAGTTGTTTCTTGTAGATAATGCCTCAAAAATCACGATGAGCGCATCGGCAAAGTCTGAAATGCACTCATAACTTCACAATCTGCGTAAGAAATTTGCATTTTTCTAAGCTTCCCGCTTCAAAAACGATACTACGGCATAGGTGAACATTTTGTTAGAGGAGTCGCTCCATCGTCGGCGATATTCATCATGGCCGACGCTTGCACGCAGTTCCGCGCGTAATTCAAGGAGAGTTCAAGGTCAATCAATTCGGGCGTGGAAAATATGAACGTTAACACACCGATTGTTATCTGGTCTAATCCAGTTCAGGTGTTATCTCGTCCCATCAAACGTGTTTTGGCGGATTGGCGTCGGCTATGATGATTATTGCCGACGATGGAACGACTCCTCTTACAAAATGTTCACCTGTGCCGTAGTATCGTTTTTGAAGCGGGAAGCTCAAAAACCGCAAATTTCTTACGCAGATTGTGAAGTTATGAGTGCATTTCAGAGTTTGCCGATGCGCTAATCGTGATTTTTGAGGCATTATCTATAAGAAACAACTCTTAGTTTTGCTCTAGCAAAAGTTTGCAACAGGCCCATTTCTTGGCTTTGTTTTCCCTGCAAAATGGTGTGGACCCAGTACCATTTCTACAGTTCGGGCCATATTTTAGTGTTTTTTCTTGTACTTACCCTAAAAGTTGACCTCGCAGTCCTTAAGTCATACTAAAGAATAAAACTTAAAGGACCTATGAGGACTTATATGTAACAATAGCGGATGTTGAGTTTTCACATTGTGAGAAAATCGCTTTTGAAGTTTTTGAAGCTTTGCACTATGGCGCCCTTAGAACCAAAAGGATTCTTTTAAAGATTTCCATGAAGAGCAACTCTTCCTGTAAAAAACATACGTTTTATGATCTATGTAAGTGAAAAAAACGCACAAATGCAAGTACACAATATCAACAACCTTAGTATATCATAGAAAGTAGAATGAAAAAGTGGAATGGAAACATTTTTCTAAGAGCCTCGAAATTGAGGAAAAAATACAGTGCCAATACTTTCTGGATGATCTTTGCATCTTATGAAATAAAGTCCACACAAATCCGGTGAAAATACTTCGTATGAAATGTGGTAAAACCTAAAGAATCTGTTTAAGAACTTCCTGAAGGAATCAAGCTTGTTAATTCTTGTTGCTAAATTTCAAGCTTGATAGAGACAGGCATCAAATTTTTTTGATACTTCTGCACTGAAACACAAAATCTGTCGATGAGGTGAAACTGCATCGCCGGCCAATCAGAAGCCTTACAATTAGACTGGACTTAAGTGCAGGTTCGACTTATCCTAAGTATTTTTAGGAATGCTCGTTTTTTCAACGAAATTTGGCCCCTAGAGTCTTCATAAAAAAATTAACAAAGCCTTAAGTGAAGTTGCTATCAAGCAAGACTCAGTAAGTCGGATAACTGCTCCTGAACTTTATCTCCTTCAATTTTGGTTGTTATGGTGTTGTTTTGATTTGGTTATCAATTTACTTTTATATTTTAATCTAATTTGCTTTGAACAAAGTCCCAGTTTCAAAATTTTGCATAACTGGCCCAGAGTGAAAATGGTCCAAGTGGTTACCTACAGGCAGTGAATCAGTTCCTCTTATTTCAATGAGTAAAAAACAGGCTGGATGGCATTGCCACCCTTCATTAAAAACATTGTACAGTTGCAAGCTTTACTTAAAATTTTAATTTTAAACAGACACAGAATGATAAGTTATCGATGATGCTCCTGGGGTAAAAACTCAGAGACAATTATGTGAGCAAGTAAAAATCAGGGTGTGGACTATGTTTCGTAAAAGTTTACGCTTAATACATATAGTGATCTGCTTGAACATGGTCCATTTTCTACCTTCTTTCTAACTTTCCATTTCTCCTCAGGAAATCGAGACATGGAGGACATACTATGTCAACTGTGAAATGGCAGAAACGAGCTTCTTGGTTTGCGACGTTGCAGACATCCTGTCATACTTTATTTTTTAAATGGAAAACTGCTCTCTGCCCTTTCTTGATTTTTTTTTTCTGTGTGAAAAACAATCTATGAAATGTTTAAGCAGTTTGCTCTCCTTTGATAAAGTAAAACGGGAGCAGAGATTTGTTGAACACCGCAAACGAGGCATGCGTTCTGCAGTTTCACCGTCTGTATGGTATCTGTGTAGTGTGTAGGCAAATGGAAAGGGTTAAATGTGTCTGATACAAGTTGTAGCAGTACAGGAAAATTCAGCGATTATCCCTTTCAGATGACCTCACTCAGGGCTAGCTATTGCAAGAAGCATGTGGGATTTTATTTGCGTGTCCTTTTTGTGCTTTATTTACCAAGATATTTTCTTTCTATTAGGTATAGAAACCAACGCTTCAAGGAAAAAGACAAAGCAAAAGCTCTCAGTCAAAACACTGATTTCATTCATGTCTGTCCACTTTGCAATGAAACATTCAACAATGGAGTGCTGTATGGTATCCACTATCCCATGTGTGCAGAAAGCTCAGGAAAACTGTTGGAAGGCAGGTCTGCCACATACTGTGTTTCGTGCCCCTATTGCCTGACAGAATTTGACTCGAGTCAGTCGTTTCTCAGGCACTACTTTGACTGTCGCAAAGAGAATGCCTACCTATGCGATTATTGTCAAGAATTCATTTCAAACACCCATAAAACGAATCATCAGCAAAGCTGCACCCAAGACGTTCTCTGCGATAATTGTGGACTATCATTTTCAAATAGGTAAGCAATTTTTGATCAATTTTTGTCAGAACTTCATTTTCTTTCTTCTGCAAAGATTTTTTAAAGAAAATTAAAAAAAATTATTGTAGAAAGGCACTTGCTCCTACAAAATACTGTGTTTTGAGGAAAACGTAGGTATGTGATTTTTGCTTTCAATCTTGCAAAGAGTTTTGTTGGTGATGGTGCAAACTGAGACCATCTATGTTCTAATTTAATATTTTGAACTGAGTGAAGAATCTAATCTCAATTTTATTCACCTACTAATTTATTATCATTATCTTTTTTTTAAGAACTCGCATTATCCAAATAGTAACATTAAACTAAAATAAATATACAATGGCGATAAAATAATTGTTAATGGAATAGATAACGTGTACCCGTTTCTTTTTTTTCTGAACGTTCTTCCTTGGACTGTATTACAAATTTTTGGCTGAATTCAGAATGTACCTTTAGGCGAAATAAACGATGAATAAACGGTTTCAAAATTGAATGTACGTAACATGAACTTGTAGCAGAAATAGCAAGAGTGGTGCCATTGTTGATATTACTGCTCAACTGATTTTATGTGAAGTATTTATACAAATTTGCAAATTCGTTTTTCCAGGACAAGGTACCGGTTGCACTTCCGACAGCACAAAGATGGATCTGTCTTTTGCAAAACCTTAATAAAGGATGACGATGGAAATCCCTTTGAAACAGAGCCTGACGCAAACATAGTAATGGAAACAATCAGGAATGGAGAGTTTAATCTCAGATCATGTGCGTACTGCGGGAAAATGTTCGACAGTGTGCGAAATTGTATTCGACACATACTTGCAGTTCACTTGGATAAAGTAAAGACGTGTCCAGTCTGCAAAATAACACTCAGGAAGTCCACCAACCATCTTTTAACTCATCGAAAAACTCATTCTCAAGAAGAATTGGTGAGCTGCTATTGGAATATACCTAGTACTTTTATTAACCTAGAAATATAGGCCAAATCAGACAAAGCTATTCAGTTGGCTGGTATGTAGGAAAATCGCAGCTTTATGTTAAGTTAGAGTTTTTTAACTAAATATAAGGGTCATCTACAAAGTCTGGCTGGTTTCAATCCTATTTAAAAACCATTCAAGATATGAGGTATCCAATCACACTTGTATATCAGTCATATTATCAACTTTAAAAGCCAAATCTTATTGAAATGGACCACCAGACAAGGTGCAACTTTAAACATTGTGAAGCATGTCTCCTCATCAAAATTTCACATTAATCACAATTTGTTCTACAAGAGTGATCAAAAGTAACTCCTAACTAAGATATTAACGTGTTTCAAAATAATTAGTTCAAACTTCCCGCTCATAGAAAAAAACAATAATCTACTTAAGTTAAATCGCACACTAAACGTTACCAATACAATCTTTGCAGCATGAAAATATGACAACCTCACTATCGGCTCTTTGGCTCAGCTATTGCTTGTTGTCACACTTTGAAAAACACTGGGAGGAGAAGGAACACTACTTATTGAGAAGCCTGCCAAAACCGATCGACGGTGAAACTACCAGACCATGTATCTCGTTTGTGGTGTTTAAAAATCTCTGCTCCCATTTTATTTTTTTGAAGTAGAACAAATCAATATCATTCCTTGAAATTTTCACAGAGTTTTCTTCAGATATGGAGGAAAAAACACAGAAGTTTTCAAGAATTGACGTTGATTTGTTATTTATTTAAAAAATAAAGTATGACAGGAAGTCTACAACGCTGTAAATTGAGATACAAGGTCTGGTAGTTTCACTGTCGCGTTGTAGTGCGCAATTTGTTTCAAGTACACTCTGGTTTTTCTTGGGGAGGAACTTGCATTAGATTGTGATAATTTTAAAAAAATAGTGAAATCAACCAGACTGAAAGCTGTCAAATTAACAAAAAATATTAAAATAGGGTTTTCAATAGAAAAAAAAATTCTGACTGGTGAGTGACTTTAATATTTTATTAATTTGACGCATTAGATTAATTAAATTTGAACCTTGTGTAATGGTCCATTGGGCAATTATGGCAGTTAATTTTTTCCATTGCTGTCTGAGCTGTCCATTGCTGTCCTGCTGCCTCTTGGCACTGAGCTACTGTGATGCAAGAAATTTTCAACCTTTGTACATTTGCCAAGAAAAAAATACCTGTCAATCTAAAAAAAAGTCACCTGAATTGACCTTAGTTTCACTTTCACCGAGTCTAGAAGGAATCACCTTTTTTTTAAATTGTAGTAAAGTATTTCTGTCGGGACAGCAGCGTTATACAAGGTGCTCCTCAATATTTGATAAATGTTAAACCAGGAATTCAAAACTTGTCTCTAAATTTGAATAAACAAGATTCTTTTTTTATACTTAGGAGCCCCTCTATATTTATTTTTATTTTTTTCCAGATTGCTGCAACTGCTGGTGAGTCCATTGGCGCTTTCAGATGCCCTCTTTGCAAAAAATATTTTAACTCCTCCTACCACAAAATATTACATCAGATATACCATCATGACCGGGAAACATTGAAATGTACTTACTGTCAAAAGGAATTCCTTTCAAAGGTAACTCTTGAGTCTCATCAAGTGAGATGTGTGGAACCACCAAAAAAACGTTCCACAGCGCCGCTGACACAAGCAGCCAAGTTTATTTGCCAAATTTGTGACTCTCCTTTTGATAAATTTCAAGAATATGTGAAACATAAAAAGACCCATGGTGGCCGGGTTGCTTGTGATCTTTGTGACAAGACGTTTCTCACGAGAGCGATTATGCGCAATCATCGCAAGCAAGTGCATTTTGGCACACCATGTACGTGCGAAATCTGTGGACTAGATTTTTCTTGCGTCAAAAATCTACAAATTCACCAGCGGAATATCCATATAGATATACCACCTGTTATCTGCGAAACTTGTGGAAAAACGTTCAGAACACCCAAACATCTAAGCAAGCACATAACAGTCCACACTGGAGAGAGACCTTACAAATGTACACATTGTGGCCGAGGATACCGTCTTCTAGGAAACTTACATCAACATGAAATCAAGCACCACACCGGGGGATCGAGACCCTTTGAGTGTAGGGTCTGCAAAAGTACGTTCGCACAACTGAATAATTTGCATTTACACCGTCGACAAATGCACCCAGAAATCCACAAGTACCAATGTCCAAAGTGCAAGTTTGGTTATAATGACTTCAAATATTATACCAAGCATGTAGAAGGGTGCAATTCAAAAAGAGTTATGCCACCTGTACCTAGAAAAAGAGTCAATATCGCTCCGAGAGCTCCAAGAACATCCGTGAAACATTGCCCTTATTGTAATGAAGATGTCCCATCTCTGAGAGTCCATCTGCTGCGCCGCACCGACGAAAGACCTTATCACTGTCAGACATGCCCCAAGAAGTTTAGCTATCTATGTTCATTAAAGAATCATGAAGCACTTCATTTCAATATAAAAAAATTCAAATGCAAGATTTGCGACAAAGGATTCCTTGGCCTGAAACAGTACAGTCTTCACTTGCAAATAAAGCATAATGATTGTTTCCCTTTGCATTGCTCGCACTGCAATAAGGGCTACAATGATAACAAATACTATTACCGTCATATCGAGGAATGCAATGAATTCACCACAGGCCCACATTACGAGGCCAATAGCAAGAAGTTAACACCGCAATGTGCAGCCTGTCACAAATACTTCATGAAATTCAATGACCTAAGAATTCACGCTGCCATGGTGCATGAGAGTCAGTCGCACAAAAAATACCAGTGTAAGTTCTGCGATAGCTCATACGACTCAAATGCTTTGCTGACTAAACACTCGAAACATCATTACAAAGACCGAAATCGTCCTGGGATGTTCCTTTGTCCTAAGTGCCAGTTTCACCACTTTGACTTCAAAACTGTCTTAAATCATGACTGCACTACCGCATCCGTATCAAAAGATTTTAACTCGGGCCCCATGAGTCCTTCAAAAAGATCTTTGTCCTCAGACTATGCCAAGCCTACAAAAAGGTTGAAGTCTGGACGGGTTTCCAAACCAGTATTGATGGCCGATTTTGAAACTGATGCGGAAAGCGAGGATTCTGATTCCTCGGACAATGACATAGACAGTGATACAGAGATTGTAGAGTTAAAAAAGCTCTCGGATATGGATGATTTCGATGACTATGAGGAGTATAAAGGTGAAGGTAACTTCAATGGATCCACAACTAAAGTAGAGGTACAAGATACTCCACAGTTGGGAAAAATTGAGGAGATTGAAATAGTGCCTGAAAGTTTAATTGAGGAAACAGTTGCGGATAGCTCTAATTTTATATATCATTGCTCTTTCTGTAAATCGAATTTTGACTCTTTAGTGACTTTGCAAGATCACCTCAGGAAAGATCATGGACTCGACTTAGAAAATTTGGAGTTTCAAGTACTGTGATCTTGTGTTGGTTTTTGTAGAGGTTGGAAAATAAATGCAACAAGGTCAACATCTTTAAAATGAAATGACGAGAAAAAGAAAAAAGTCTAGTCATACTTTACCATATCCAGTTCTGCAGCCATAGTTGAGGCTTATGATCATTCAACTTTTTACTCTACTTCTTGATAACTGCTTTAGTTTTTTTTTCTTTCCAATTTGGAAATGTTCCTTTGAAGCGCCAACAGGAATTCAAGACAAACTGTTTTAGGTATTTGATCTGAGGTCTATGTTTTCGTTCAAAAAAAAAATGCAGGTATGCTCTTTCAACAAGAATTTACCCTTCTCAGAATACAGAGAGTGAAGGTGGATTGAATATCCGTCGATTTTTTTTTTTTTATTATTTTAAATGCAGCATAGACTTTGCATCTACAGTATGCATACACCTTTAAATGTTACTAAGTTTTGATTTTTAAGGTATTTTGTTTTAAAGTAATTTTATACATGGTTACCTCTCACTATGAACTGCCACCTCAGAGGGGAAAAAAAAAGCAATATCCGTAAACATTTGGAAGCCCTAATTATATTTAGAAAAATCTTCTATATTTTTTGAGCATATTATGATTTTTCCACACAGTGCTTTGTATCTATCTATAGTTTATTTGTCTCCCATACCTGTGTTATTTTTAAGGAGAAAAAATTGTCTGACCATCTAACCAATTGTAATCGTAAACTCTCATACCATTTTTATTCCATCTTTAAGAGTTGATTTCCTGACTTCTCGTTGTGTGATTCGTCATCTTCGTGAAATTTTGAAGAGGTAACATGTTCCATCTGGCTTTAATTATTAAAGCCAAATTGAACATGTTACCTCTTCAAAATTTCACGAAGATAACGAATCATACGTTCAATTCATACCTCTTCAGGGTCTGATTCACCTTCTTTAGCTATGATCTCCTCAATTTGAGCGTGGCTACAGACTTCAAGGATTCTTAAAAGTCACAAGAATGCCTTTAAATGTAGCTCAAAATCAGTTTCCGATTTGGAAAATGAATCCTTTAAAATAGTCTTGGACTTGAATCCTTACTTTATTGGTTGCCTGCCTTATAAACTTAATGATTACGGAGCCTTTGCATGATACATCATTTTTTTTTCAACTGAAAATTCCCTCAAATTTTAGTTTTTTTTGTGCTGTTTCTCTACTTCCTTTCCTTCTTCCTCTCCCCCTATCCTACATATTTTTTTTCTCAGTCTGTTTGAGTAGGTTTAGGGTTTAGAAGTATCCAAACTGTATTTGTAAATTGTGTAAATTATGTAAATTTTACTCCTTGATTCTCTGAATAATCAACACATTCTGAACACGTTTTGAATTACCCTGCTTTCATGTTCCATTTTTCCACCAGATAAAATTTATTCAGGTTATGTATTTATTTTTTGAAAATGTTTAGTCTTTGAATTTGTAAAATTATTGTATAGAGATAAATTTTATCTGTATGTTGTTGGGCAGTAAAGTTACTTTTTTTCTTAAAAATCACGAGTTTCAACTTTTTCTTTCATTAACCTATATGCATTTAAGCAGGGTTGCCATAGATTTTAGAAAATGGAACTCCCTGATCATCCCTCATGGATGTAGAAGATGGTTAAGAAGGCTCAATTTAAAATAGTTTTTGCGAAACATTCCGATGGCTGAAGTGCAATACTGCGTATCTCCATTGCGGTTTTTCAAAATCTCCACTCCTAGGAAATATTAATCAAAATGATGATAGAGTCTTTAAAGTATCTTATCCTTGCTATCTTCAAGAATAATTTCCCCTTTACCTTCAAAGATAAGGAATGTAGATAGTTTTTTCGTTCTTGTGAAAAATCGCTTTTCCCGAAATACGTGGTTGCGGACTCACACCATCCATCTGTTTTTGTCAGCCACCAAGCTGATATGTGATACAGTTAAGGAGCGTTTATGAATTACTTAATGTATAATTTAGGAATTTTCCTTTAAGATTTCAAAAATTATTGGGAATTGTTGAATATACAGCTGGATAAAATTTTAAGTATTTTTAATGAAAGTGTGACATGTAACGTTAAAGAAATAAAGATGATACATTTTAGATTTTGTGTGTTTTTTACCGATAAAGAGGGTTACATAATGTTAGCAGTGACATCGCTCCCCCTTGAAACGCAGTGTAAGAAAGGCGCATGCCCCTAGAGCATTGAATAATTTATGAAAGCTCCCTTAGGAACTTGGTTATTAATTTTAAAAGTCGAAAATTACAGGTACCTTGCTTTTACACATTACATTTTCCAATTGCAGTTCATTCTAATTTCAGAGTTTCATGATCACACTAAAAATTTGATGGGAAGGTGAATTCAAATCTTTTTTTGGATGTTGTTTGTTTAGGTTTTCAAAAAGAAGAATAACAGCAGAGGTGCATTTCAAAAGCATTTATTATACCTCCCAGTGTAAACTAACATTATACAAAATACTAAACTACAAACCAATCGGTCTTCTCTCCAATGAGCGAATTCCAAATTTTATATGGTACTCATAATTAATGAGTAAATCAGCTACCCCTAGAAGAGCACTTCTTTATTGCATTGAGCTTGCCTGACAAGAAGATACAGTCCTAAATCGGGTGAGTGGCCGAGCGACGAATGCTTAAAAGCCGTTTGTCTGAGGCCTGGGCCGGGCATTCCAGCGAAGAGCAATTGGGTACATACCATGCACTTTTTTTTTTTTTTTAGCGTGGGGTTATATCAGTTGGCCCCTACGTCGTCATGTTTCTTTTGAATTCACCAATAATAAAACGGATTTTTTTTATGGCGGCTTGGACGTCCTCATCCGTCAAGTTGCAGTACAGGACAATTCTTGCCATAGAGTTGTTCATCGACATCAAGCGCACAACGTACCCTTCACCAATTTCTTCAAGTTCCTCATCGGTGACCTTGAACAAAAGGAGAAAAATATTTGTGAATTAAGTGCCCTCTCAACTTTTCAAAAATTCAAGAATTAAAAGTAACTGAAAAAGCGCAATTAAGGCTACAAGTAACATTTAAAGGGGCATTTTATTATATATTTGAGCTTGTTTGAGTTGAGGATTGCAGCTTTTGGAACTATTCCTTAAAAATTAGATGCATTGTACATAAAAGACAGACATTTTCCTGATTTGATTATTTTTTGGACACTTCAGGTGCATTCAGTCATGTCTTTTGGTGCACTTCTGATTTTAAAACGATACGAAAAGCACAATAAAACAATTATGAATAAAGAAGGGAATGTTTACTTACGGTGGTAAGTCTGGCCCGGAATTCTGGAGCAGTCAGATATTGTTCATCGAAGTTGATGATTAGGATGTTTGAGTGAACATTTTCAAGATCAACATTGATGAAATGGCAGTTCAAGTCATTGATGCCTAAAACAATGGACAGAGGGGTTAATGGTGCAAGAGAACTATTTCTCACTAAATGAGAGAGTAGTAGAGTAGTTCCTTTCATCAGTGGTTTAGGAGAGTCAATTTCCTGATTTTTTTATTTTGTTGATGCTGTAGGTGCTTTTAGTGGTGTCCTCTTGTTTCATAAATTATTAAGAGAGGAGGCATGCAGCAATGCAGCATCCTAAATTACTTGTCTCTGAATAAAAGAGGGTAAAGGGAACAAAGTAGTCAGAGACTGGTGCAGCTTTTGATGCTATTTGCAAACCTCTTCGACTTTTCCTACTAACAGGACGTAATTACCAATTGGCTGATACATGCATAATAGACACACAATTACGCCAATATACTTGTAATCAATCTCTGTAAATCATTACTTGTTATAAAAATGAGAAACTACCCATGCTTCAGTGTTATTTAGATGTATTTCTGCTAAACGGAACTATGTGCATTATGACGTGAGCCCTGTTATGCATATCGACGGTGTAAGTCGGCAATCACAGAACTCATTTGGGGTGTCTGAAAATCTCCGCCTCTATGTTATTTTTTTGAAGGAGAACAAATTGACATCATTCCTTGAAGTTTTTGCAGAATTTTCTTTGCTTAGAGAAGAAAAATCGCGGCAGTTTTAAAGAATTGCCATTGAGTAGTTTTCTGTTTAAAAAATAAAGTACGATAGGAAGTCTGCGACGACGGAAACTGAGTTATGTGATTGCCAACTTACACCATCAATATATTCTTATGGGTCTCAGGGCTCATGTCTAAATGCATATAGGTAGTTCTGTTTGGCAGAAATACGTCCATTTAATAAGTTATTATTACTGTTTAGATATAAAACAAAATAAACTAAATAAAACATAATTGTGAAACCAGAAGATAAAAGAGTCTGCAACACTTGAACATTTTCAGAGAAAAGAGTAAGACTAAGGAGTATGCTTCACCCCTTCCTACCCATTCTTCTTCAGTAGATAAATGATAAGTTAATATTCTTGTGGACTTACACTTAGCAATAGCAAGGGTTCTGCGATGATCATCAGCTAGTCTGTCAACCATGTAATCAAGGGCATAAATTCCTGCTGCTGCAACTATTCCAGCCTGCCTCATTCCACCACCAAGACTTTTGCGTAAACGCGTTGCTCTGGAACAGAATTCAAGTTAAATTATCAATTTTAGTTTATACTTGATAAGGCTAATGAAGGAATTTACTGATAAAATTGAATTTTGAAAAAAAATGGAGATTTAAAAGATAATCCTCACAGAGTTGAGATTCAAAGAATAATCAGCATGTGTAAAAAGTATGTAAGTTGAAACAAGGCTGCAGTATTGAAAGATGATAATGCAGGCTGTTTTAACGCCTAGTGGCCGCATCAGAAACTACAGGCAAATGTTAAAAAATTTACCACCAACGGGAGCTAGATGGTTGTAGATCAGAGGCTCTTTCTGGGGTGTTACAATCAACTTGTCATAACCATGTAATTAATTCACCAGATAAAATTTTCATTTTTAAAAATTTAGCCTTATTTCCATTTAGTATTCTTTCTATTAAATGCGCTGTTTCAGGCTACTGTATCGCCCTTTCTTTACACTGTAAAGTATGTATTAGTATGTATTATCTGAGAAATTTTCCTAATGTTGGGAAAAAAGTAAGAAAAATCTTAAGCTAAGTCCAAAAACTGAAGGGGAAGTCAAAAAGAAACTGATTTTTTCCCTACAACTGTTAGGGTCTAGAATGGTTTGGAATGGACCTTTAGTATGGGTTGCTTTTTAAATAAATGAGATGAATCTAAATGTATAGCCTAATCTTTGGCAGACAGTACAATCATCTAGAGACAACAGAGGCAATGTAGACAACATGCATTTCACTAAACTTTAACTCACTTCCTAACTCACTTTTAACTCACTTTTCTATCTGATTTACTAATCTGAAACAACGCGAAATACATACTTTTTAATGAAGTCTGCTGATCCACAGAGTACTGAGCCAATAGGCGCACCAAGACCTTTGCTAAGGCAGAAAGTGACAGAATCAAAATCAGCGACGATGCGACTAACAGGAACGCCCAGGGCAACTGCTGCATTGAAAACTCTTGCCCCATCCATATGAAGTCTGAAATTGAGTTTTTTTGACAAGGCTCCAAGCTGAGTAGAGAAGAAAAGCAATGACAACTTGAACTTTGATTTGACAGGAAAATTATTCATAATGATGAGAAATGCAGGTTCTTCCAGGTTACTTTGCGTCTTACAAACGTTTCTTGCAAAATATAATGTGAGTTGCTGAGCGTTGTGGCGCCAAAAAATTGGGAAACTAACCTTTTGAAAACTCCTTTCCACCTCCTTTTTTTGTTTGGTAAAGAGACAAGGCAATTTTTATCGCATATAGCTGCAGCAAAATTGAATTCAAACATAGCGAATTGCTTCAAATGAAAAACTCATGAGCTCACTGCAAAATTAGCCGCGAGATCTAGTATGATAAGAGTAATATTTTGCTGGCTCAAAAAGTAATGAATACAAAGCATAACCATGTAAGAACTATTCGAGTCATCTAGGATGTGATGGTCTAAAACAAGGGTTCTACATCGAAGAGATCTCAGGGTAGGTAATATTGTTGAAACTTTCGAGTCATCCGAAGGGCTCTTGTTACTTCAGCAGGCAATGAACTAAAGTTTTTTTATTAAGTTGTCAATTATGAATTTTTGCACTCATTTCACTGAGTCTTTAAGACCTCAGATCTCTTGCAAAAATACTTTGTTTTAGAAAAGCAGTGTATTTTTTTTAAAAGAATGATTAAAAGTTACAGAAACCTTGATTAAATGCTAGATTAAGTATGGACTGGTGCTGAAGTATGAATTTGGATCGATTGCATCTTGATTAGATTCAAAACTACACATTGTTGATACCCCTTTCCTGGGATAGGAAACATCAGATTTGAGATAGATTTGTTTCTTTCCCTCTTTGATTTGATTGCAATTAATCAGTTATCTAATTTAATACCTACAATTAGACATTTTTACAAGAAGTGAATCACGATATTGATTATTATGGACTACATTAATTTACCTCATCCAGCCATTTCAAAGGCAGTACTTTTCCACCGCAAAAATTGTGCGTATTTTCAACACAAACGAGAGTAGTTATAGATTTATGAATGTCGACTCCACAATTGAATTCCGCTTGCAGTTCATCGAGACTAAAAGTTCCATCAGGTCGGTTCTTCAAAGTTCGTACACTTACTCCACCAATCTGCGTAACAAAAGACAAAGTGAAGGACACTCAATTTACCTTATATTGAAGAGCGAGATAAGCACATCCTCATCTCAGGTGGATTGCTTGCAGCGGTAGATTTCATCTTTGTGACGGTTGAATTTCGATTTATTATTGAAATTTCTCGAGAGCTTTTGCGTTTTTCCAACAAAAATGCTTATTCTTCTACCAATATGTCTTTGCTCTTCATCTAGACGAAGCAGTTCGTTTTATGGCAGATTGATGAATTATTTGTTTGTGGGTGGTGAGATGTATTGAGGAAATTTTTAAACAAAAAGCAACAATTTAATTCACTCCTTTTTTATATCTTGTTCAGTTTTTTAGATGATGAAGCTAATATTTTATTGCCAAAATGTTGAATTGCCATGTAAAACGGAGAAGAAAAACATGATTTCATATATTTTGTTTATCTGTCACACCATGGGACGAACATAACTTTGGTCTGATTATTTGTCACATAATGTCAATTGGGCCGACTGAAAATTTTCTGAACCTATGAAAAGGTTGAAGAAGTGTAAAATTTATATTTCTAATATTTTTACTGACTGACGTAAGTGAGGCATAACTAGATGGCATGAAATCGAGGACGCATTGAAAACAGTTTTGTGTGGTCCGATCAGTTTAATTCATTGGTTTCTCTGTACATGGATGAAAAAGAAATCAGAAGCTGAATATTAATTACAAATAACAAGCATTTTTAAACTTACAAAACTTCAGAGATTTAACATCAAATACCTGAGCACATCCTCCTTGTTCCCACAGTACAATGTGACTCTTGTCTCCTACAATAGCCTCAGAACTCCGCTGTTCACAATGAACCAAAACTGAAAAATTAAATCAAACTTCACATTAAACTGTCTAAACAGACGGATGTAAAAAGAGGCAGCTTCAAATAATATGACTGAAGATTAACTTAGTAAAAGGAGACCTATTACCGTGCAGGCTATTACTTTGTTGGTGATAGCCTATATATATTGTCTATCTAAAGAGTGCAAAATACACTCATTATTAAAATATGAGGCATATTGATTTACAACGTTGCGGAGTTCCTGCCATACTTTATTTTTTGACATGAAAAACTACTCAATGACAATTCTTAAAAACTGCTGTGATTTTTCCTCTCTCAACAAAGAAAATTCTGTAAAAACTTAAGGAATAATGATAATTTGTGCTCCTTAAAAAAATAAAATAAGAGTGGAGATCTTAGGTACTGCAAACGAGATATGCAGGTTGAGAGTTTCATCATCGATGCAAGATGTATTGAAAATATGTATAAAATAAGGAAAGATGAGCTGAAAAAAAATCCCTACTGTTTTAACCTGATTGGTCTGAGGCTGAAATTATTAACTACCTATCATGGGGATAATTTTTGTTTTTCTCATTGACAGTACCTAGATGGTTCACATATCTAAACAAATTAACTATAAATGAAAGACTAAATATCTTTACAAGTGAAGAACCTATCTTGAAAGTTTGAAAGGAAATAAAAACTTACCAGCAACCAAATTTCCCATAGTTCCACTCGGCACAAACAATGCAGCTTCCTTCCCTGTGATGAGAGCTGCTTTTCTTTCGAGCTCTGAGCAAAAAACAGAGAAAAATAACATGAAATCAATCAGAAAAACAGTCTGGACATTTGCTCTGTGGAGAGAAAAAAGGAGGAAAAAGATAATTCGAAGACTAGAGATGAAAGGCTTGGAAGATTCTACAATGATCAAACAATTTAAATGATACGTCTACAAACATAGCATGCAGGTAAATGCAGTTTTTTTCTGGCCTTTGGTAACTACTGATAGGTATGGTTCACTGAGAAGACATTAAAAGAACAGAATTGGAACCACAACCAGAATTGTATAGAAAGGGGTGAAATTTTTTTCAAGCTGAGTTGGTACCATCTTAAATTACAAAGCTACTTTGATCCAATTTTTTAGGCAAGGCCTATCTGACACCCTATAACCGCAGATCTGAGACCGTACTCTCTCTCTATAATGACCCCTGTTGTAACAAAAATGTCGCTATAAGAAAGGAATTGTCCGGTCCCTTATACTTTCTCTGTTTATTGAGTGCCGCTCATTATAATGAAGATCTCTCTACAAGAAGAAATTGTTCAGTCCTTTGTGGATTCGTTATAAAGAGAGAGAGAGAGAGAGAGTGAGTGCTGTAATTGTATTCCATTGTTTATGAGGCAAAGAAAAATTGGTTTAGTAGCAATAGGGACACAAGTTGGGGTTAGTCAAGGCTTATTATGCAAATTCAGAAAATCTTAATATTTGAGAGAAATACTCACATCAAGTGAGCCTCAATCTCCATCAAAAAGAATTCGGTTTCGACCAAGTCTAGACATTCTCGGTTATCTGCTCCCACTCTCAAAAAAACCAAAGAGCCATATTGAGAATGGGTTATTCAGTCCCGGCTACAAAACGCCGTTCTGCGCCATCCGGTAACCGTTTGAATTCAAACAAATCTGGCATGCCTTGTTGAGGCAATGCTACAGAAAACGGAGAGTTTCACAGCACCAGTCACTTTTTGACTCAAATTGAAGTTAGCAAAGTACGTGCACACTGCAAAAGCAAGAGTTCTACATTTGAGAAAATACTGCTCACATTAAAGTGACTGTGATAATGACTTTAAATTAAAGTTCACTTCCAATTAGTGACAAACCCTAAACTCTAATTTTTCCAATGGTTCCTTTGTAACAGCTTCATAAAAAAGTTCACAACATAGTTTCAGATATGCTTCGCCCCTCCCCCCCACTCCCCTTCATCCAAACATGGCAGATCTTTTGGTTGATCAGAGCATGTTCCTGTGTGAACTCTTTATTAAAACTGTTCATTATTTTTTTCAAATTTGTTGAAATCATGCTATTCAAATTTTCACCACTTTTTTTCTTTTCCTTTTTTTTAAAAAAAAAAAACTGATTTGAATTTAAGAAAATATTTCAGAATTAAAATAAGCCCCTTTACAAATAAGAAGAAATTTGTCAATGGTGAAACGCAAAATTGCAAATCTATTGGTTTGTTTCTTGTTTTTTTTTTTTTTTCGAAAGGAAAGTTTTGTGTGCATTCATTAAAGGTGTAACATCAATTAATTTCCTTCAATTGTCTGTTCGTGGATGATTTCTAATTTGACAATCCGTTTCCTAACTCATTCACTTGGACAGGATTTTTAGTCCAAACTTTTTGAATTTAGTTTCTACCACCCCAAATTAAGTTCTTAACTTATTCATTATAAATTATTTTGCGTACCATTGACAGTTGGATCCTCTTTGTAGACATCGTCACCCACTTCAGCGTTGAACATAGCAATGCGCATTTGCTCCTCTGGTTTGGACAGAGTATCACTGCGTAGATCTATGACCTGCGCCTGCAATGTATCAAAATAACTTGTTAAACATCATGATCCAAAGCAAACAAGGTTGATAAAAATAAGATCTCAAAAAAAAAAAAAAAAAAAAAAAAAGTTACCAACATGGTCGTTTTGAGCACGGATGCTCTTTAAAAAAAAGAGTTGACACGCATTTTCGTAATAAAAAATTAAAATGAAGGTGTGCTAATTAGCAGAAAATGTGAGCTCTGGTAAGTGGCGAGTGGCGTGGAGTGAATGATCGATTATCGATATTTCCCCATTTAAAGGTATGGTAAAGAATTGATTATTGAGGTATTCGTTGCGAACACCCTGACTATCGATTCTTTTCCTGGGTGTAAATGGCAGATCAATCGATATATCGCAAAGCACGCCACGCCACTGGCTCTGATATATTGCAAAGAGGAGTTATTTTAATTCACTTGCGGAATTTTCTCTCCTCCAAATTAAAAAGGATGCAGCGAATTTATTCATAGACATAATTAAGAAATCAGGGCGGGAGCAGAGATGCAAAATTTCAAGAAACTTAATAAAATTAAAATCAATAAATTTTTTTGAAATTTCTGCAATGGACTCAAGGTGAAACGCATAGAGAGAGTAAAAATCTTAATTTTTAAAT
This sequence comes from Bemisia tabaci, assembly GCF_918797505.1. Classification (NCBI taxonomy): domain Eukaryota; kingdom Metazoa; phylum Arthropoda; class Insecta; order Hemiptera; family Aleyrodidae; genus Bemisia; species Bemisia tabaci. The sequence goes on from NC_092794.1 coordinate 50,590,537, forward strand.
TTTGAAGGAAAAAAAATTATGAGATAAATTTTGAAGTTTCTTGTCAAATTCTCGGACAATTATTGCGGGTTGCATACACAGCATCTGAAAAATCGTTGGAATTTCACTTTTAAGCAAAATAAAAATTCATGACATGGGTATCTCCTCGTGAAATATCATGTTTCGTCTATGAGCAAGAGTGGGGAGTAGGTCAAAAATCAATCACCTGGTCGATGAGCACAGACATAACTGATGATGATAGACTAGTCAATGAAAAGAATTAATATACTACGGGACTCAAAAATAATTTTCAAAAAACGAAATTGCTTAGGAATAGATTTGGATGGATGAATGTAACTCGAAAAACACAAAACTCGAATCGGACGTAAGGCTTGGAGGTTTGGTGTACACTAGACACAATCTCGGACGTATAGTTATGCAACTGGGGCATACAACTAGATGGCCTTCGGGGAGGACACATGGGAATGTCCACACAAGTTCAGAGATGGCATGAGTTCTCTTAGCAAAGGCATCTGCTTTTGCAAAGAGGGAAACCCCTTTTTCGTGCATCAACTCTACCGTGATACTGAAGATGACTGCAGTAAGTCCAAGAATCAGCTCTTGAGGAAATGGACACTTCGCACTGGGAAAAAAAGTCGCTTGGATCTGGAGTCCAGACTCTTAAAAACATTGACAAGAAAAAAAACTTGATTCAATCGGACTTTTTGCTTGAATCAAAAGGAAATCTACCTAAATCAAGAGGCTCGGCTCTTCCATTCAAGGGAAAATCGGATTGACTTAAGAGTACTTTTTCTTGTGAAAGTTATTAAGAGTCTGGACCCTAGATCCAAGCGACTCTTTTTCAAGTGTCCTCTTTGAGTGGAACAATGCGGAAAAATTGGATAAAGCCTCCGTTTTTCGTAAAATCTTACTGTATAACTGGACAAAGATTCTCACGTTTAAAATTACTTAACTTCTCAAAAAATAAAAGTAAAGAAAAAGACTTACGTTGTCGTAGTACAGATTATCATCGACGTACATCATCTTGGGAGAGGTGTTGGAGACCAATCGAGATTGAGAGAGATTAGGACAGAAAATCTCCGAAGAGCCGAAAGCTTTGTGTAGACAAAATTTGAGTCCTGGAATGAAAGAAAATGAAGCAGTTGAGAGACGAGTTCGATCAAAAAAGTCGAATGTGCCTGAAAATCTGCAATGCTGCGAACCGAAATACTGGATTAATCGTAGGTTTACTATTGGGATGTCTGAGCTCATTTCTATAGATATGTCTATGCCTATAACTATATTTAATTTACAGGACTGCGTCTATAGCTATATCAATTCTGTAGGGCTACGTCTGTGGCTGTGTCCATACTGTACGGCTATGGCTGTCTATAGCTATGTCCATCATATGCCGGATATGTCTATGGCCACCTCATCTTGGCCTTAGAGGTATTTATTTCAATGCGCAATGTTGGATTGGTCAGTGCATGGCACTTGTCACTGCCACTTGTCAGTTTAAGCGTATGACTCGGCTCGGAGACTTAAACGCAGAGTAAAGAAAGTAAACCTTGGAATTTCGCCCTTATAAATACGGTATTCTAGTTTTACGTAACATTTCGCGAGGACGGGGTGAAAGGGGTGCGTAAAGGCAGAGTTACTGTTCATCACGAGAGGTAAAAGGAGCTCTACCACGCCACACGAACCATTCAAGAGCATTGTGTAGAGCTTTTTTGCGGGAGAGACAAAGATTTCTGTTTCGACACATCCAAATGGAAAATAAATATAATTCTGGGTGTTTTATATCCAACAACAAATACTTCAATAGAAAGGATGGAGCTTCGGAGCTCCAGATGCGCTTAAAGGAGGAAGGAGGGTTAAAAATCGGGTAAAGGCCTCGAACTCACTTTAATTCATTGGCCGGTGTCTGTTTACACTTTCAACTTCCGAGTGAAAACGTTTCAGAGAGGGTATCATACAGAACCTCTTTAAATATTCAGGTGGTTATGGGTTTCAATTTCTCCCGATAAATAAATCGAATTAATCCACGAATCAACACAGCTTGATTCACTTGACTGGAGTGTGGAACCGCATTACGAGGCGGAAAAGAATCCGAGATGGAATCTGCGGTCATCTTCGTCGCGTGCAATAAGCTCCTTCAATTTGGATCGAAGCAACCATCATTACAATGCGAAAAAGATTCTGGGGTGGACTATGCTGTCATGAAAATTTTGCCAAAAACCAAATAAAGGGATTATCGGACCGGAACGAACGCCGCACAAGGAAAATTAAGTATACAAAATAATACCGGGAACTCGAAGATATAAGAAAAAATATACATCATAGTGCTTCTCTTGTTTAGTGATCCAAAAGCGGCTAGTAACGCTCAGAGCTACTCCGAAATATTTTTCTCCGAATATGACTTGGTTCTTTTCTGTTTGACCCTCTATGGCAAGGCATTACTCATTTGTAACAACTAACAAAGCATTTTTTCAGTTTTCTAAAACTTGAATTATTTCTTTGTGGCAGGATGTTGCAAATTTTTATCCGTGTTTTCTTTTTTGAAGAGACGATTGCCTACCAAAAATTCGAGGTAAATTTGAGACTCAATGTTTTTGCAAAAACTATATCGTTGATGTGTGTATCCCGAAATCCAAAATCCAAAATTAATTCATGTCATAGAGAATTAATTTTCAAAAAGGAAAAGAAAAAAATCTACAAAAATGAAAAAAGAACCTAAAAACGACGAAAACTTATTGGATTGGTTCTTGAAGTGAGTAGGAGCGCCTAGTAGAAAATCAGCCGTCTCGTGAAGGCCTTGATCTCGTGAGCGTTTAACGAAACTGATAGGAAGTTAATTAGATAAAAAAGTTAGTAGCGCAGCCCGCAGCGTTTTTTCAAATCCGCTTCACCGATAGCCAGGTAAGCCGAAAGATCACCCCCCGCGGAGATCTCGAACTTGAGGCATGAACACTGTGGAGTGTTGACGCAGATCAGGGCGGCGCACAGTGGGTCGAGTCAATGAGAGAGGTCGGACAAAATTTGATAACTTTAAACGCTTATAACTTCGTTTGTACAAAACTTTGGGGCTCTAAAGTGGTTTCATTGGTTTTCTTGTAGAATTTTCTTAAAGAGGCACTATTTGAAATTTAAAATGTGCCGAAGTAGGCATCAAAATTTGCAGTTTTAGTAAAAATTTGTACGTCCAGGTCTATGATGGACTCGATCCACTGTGCGGCGCGCGGAGGTTATCGGGGCTTAACTTCTTCACACCACGCTTTTCGTAATTGGGGAGCGAGGGAAGATAATGACGTGAAGTAACAGGGGTTTATCGCTCCAAACTTCTGATAGGCGTTGATGGAACATGACTTTAAGAAATGGTGAGGGAGTCGAGAGATAAAAAACGGGATAATTGTCCCCCCCCCCCCGCTTCAACCCCCACTCTTAAGGCCCGAACTCCTCCGGTTGCGATCGAAACTGATTCGGTAGAGCATGTCTTGTAATAGTTGCCTGATTCTTTGGTTAATTTTAACACTGATTGTGAGCTTTATTTTCTTCTTTCTTTAGCCTAGAGGTGAAAATTGTTCTAGGCCTCCGCAATTTTCCAAAATGCCTCCACAATTTTCTGCAACACGCTGGGTTTTCGTAAACGGGTCGACGCAACGGATCAAAATTTTGTTGAATTTTTTGTTAATTTTAGAATGTGTGCCAAAGTCGCATCATTCCACATAAGTTCAAAATCTGAAAAATCTTCGTTAAAAAAAAAAAAATCTTAGCCTTCACAATTTTTAGGGCAACTCCGCACAATGTGGTCGCGAGTGCGCGGTTGAGAAGAATTTACACTATTACAATTACACCAATTTGGTCAGCGGACCGATTACTGAAATTGATAGACAAAGCGATAGAAAAATAAGACAAAAGGGATATGGAGGGATCCCATTGGTGGAAGTGGGTGGATGCGAATTAAGAAAAAATATTTTGAACGTGAGAATAGTGGTTAATTTTTGTCCTTGCAATAAAATTAAATCTTAAAGAGGTATAAAATTTCGAACCTCTTTTTCTCGCTTCAAACATAATGTGAATTGACGAGTCTCTCTAAAACTTGACCCAGATACCATTCATGAAAATAATAAATCAGAAAAAAATAACAACAGAAAATGTTCATACGTAATGCCCATTTCGACGATGTAACAGCGTTTGGAGTGACGTTCGCGATGACGTGTTTTGTGTGAGGATACAAAAATATTTCTGAGGAATCATCGTAATCCGACGAATTTTAAACACGTTCCTTCCTTGGTCCACGGTGCACAAACACATGAATTTGACGGCCTAAGTTGGAAACCACATATCGACGGTGAAACTACCAAACCACGTATCTCGGTTTGCGACGTCGCAGACTTCCTGTCATACTTCATTTTTTAAATGAAAAACTACTTAACGTCCAGTCTTGAAAATTTCTGTGATTTTTCCTCTTCGTGCGGAGAAAATTCTGTGAAAATTTCAAGGAATGATATTGATTTGGTCTACTTCAAAAAAATAAAATGCGAGCGTAGATTTTTAAACACCGCAAACGAGATACGTGGTTTGGTAGTTTCACCGTCGATATCTCCATTGCGATGTTTCAAAATGCCCGCACTTACACTATGCTCGCCATGCGTCAGATTTTAGGAACCGAATTTATGGTATTTAATTTCAGGAAATGAGAGATGAACTGAAAGCGAATGTCTAAAATTCTTATTCAGCCGTCCCATTGATTTCACGGAAAGAGCGATGAGAGATAGCCTAAAAGGAAATGTCACTTGCAACGCTGAGTAAACAACTTTATCATCCGAATAGTGATGCGTAACCTGTTGCATTCTTATAGTTTGGCATTGCGAGAGAGGGGAAGGGGGGCTTCCATAAACATAGCAAAATCAAGTTACGTGAACAAAACAAAAGGACAAAAGTGGCTACATTTCGTGATGAAACGACCAGGCTCGATTCTGTTACCTCCGGAGAAGTTTTGTGGAGTTTAAACCGAAGGTAAAGTATTTTAGTTTCAACATGTCCGACCAGATTTATTGTTAGAGTCGAAAATGTCATTTAAACTACGGAAGTTTACGTTATAAGTCATAAAATCCCCCAAAATTCATGAAATATAGTGTTTTGTTAAGAGCAGAGACTGACAATCTAAGCAGTGACATCGGGCGAGGAAAGCTTTTTCAGCGCTTTGAAAGGAACCGTTAGACATTTGAGTGATCTGAACGTAATTAAAAATCGGCAATTTTGAGACAAATGCATCCACTCAAAGTGAAAAATTCTGGAAAATATCATGAAATAACCGAAGATCTTACTGGTGATGTTTACCCACATAACTCACTTAAATAATCACACACAATCTTAATCACAATCACATCACATCATCTCATCATAATCACTCATAATCTTCACTTTAAAAATTAGAAAAAATCTCAGTACTGTAATCTAAGGGACAATAATCTATTCGCCTTGAAGCATTTAGCGAAATGGCTGATTTGAATGTTACCTAGCGACAGTGGGGAGGCGTGAATGATCGATTATCGATATTTATCCAATTGAAGCTATGGTAAAGAATCGATTAGTGTAAGGCGTTCGTTGCGAACACCCTTTTTATCGATCCTTTCCCATAGATTCAAATGGCAGATCAATCAATATATCACGAAGCACGTCACGCAACTGCCTTGCAACAGACAGATTTATTGTTAGCTTGCGAACTTACGTCCTATTGTTTGATCATTTCGTCACCCTCCTGACATAAAGACGTGACTATCCTTCGCGATGAACCCTGCCGCCCATATAATTAAATACTTTCCCGGGCTCATCTCAAAGTGTAGTTCTACTCTTCTGTCAGCCGAACGACGATTTAATCAGTGGCGTCGCGCGCTTTGCAATATATCGATGGATCTGCCATCTTTTAAACTTATGGATGAGGATCGATGAACAGGGTGTTCGGAACGAATACCTTCATAATCGATTCCTTACTATAGCATCAAAATGGGAAAAATTGATCATCTATCATTCGGACTTACATACTGTTCAGAGCATCAAGCGATGTGCGCCTTACTTTCTACGATTAGGCAAAAATAGTTCCTGTGCGTCAAAGTAGTGCCATTCTTCCAAGCTGGCAGGCAACTCACTACGGGGATCATAGGTCGAAAACCCCTCGGCTATCAGTAATGGCTATAAACTAATTTAGTTACTAAGTACGTCATTCGTTACAGTCGATGGTTTTGCCCTGTTTTCGTACCGATGGTTTGCCACGCTTTTTAAGATCAGCACAATTCAACGACGCTAAATCGAATGGCGTGGCCACGCACTGAATCAGTGCTCCATTGTTGTCAGATTGTGCTTAAAATTCAGCACAAATTTCATTGAACTCAACGTAAAATGTCCATGTTTTTGCACGCAATCTAGCAACTTTGCTGAGCTCCCGACATCTAATATTGATACATTGATTGATAATGAAATCTTCTGAGATCATATTCCGAAAATATTTCGAGAATTATATTCCGATACAGAAAATTAGTAATTAACAGCTGTACTTTTTGCACCGATTCGCCGCTGTCTGGAAAAGATACTAGCGGCGAGAAAAAGTGAAAGATAAGGTGGTCGAATAATATAATTATAATCCGATCTCACGTGAGACCACGGAACAGCCAGAACCATGCGACAAAATTGGGGTCAGCAACGGCATACCTGATCGATAATCTTCCCTGCCGTGTAAGATCACAGACAGTTATTTACCTTCGCTTCTTTAGGAAAATTTAATTTTGTCATTTAGAGAAAAAAGTTATGAAAAATAATTACGAAAATTTAAATAACAGCATGGAAAAACAAGGAGAGACATGGAATTGGTCCAAATAACCCAGGGTAGCTAGAGGGTCTGCTTCTCCCATGAGCGGGAAGTTCTCCCTCGAAAAACGTATTATTTTTTAAAGCACATAAAAGTAATTCTTAAATATTTCTCTTTTTTATACTTTAAATTGTTTTTTAAAATGGGTTTCTGGAGAAACATTTTTAAATACTTTTATTTCAAATTTTTGAACCCGAACATAAAAAAAAACATTTTTATAAAATTTCAGAAAGGTGTACCAAAACTAAGAATGCCAAAATTGTTCCCTAAAATGACTGAAAATATGGTTTAATTATTCCCCAAAAATTCGTTCCTTAAAAATTAAAATTAAACATTTTAAAAACAAACTTGGTTTTCGGTGTAATACTAGGGTATCAACGGTGACTAAAATAGGATCCCTACTGAAGACAATCGTAAGAAACGGGTGCACGCATAAGTTTTACAGTCGATTACTTTCTGAATCGTTCTGCGAAGGCAAAATGGGCTGTTCTGCGTAGAATCTAGCAAGTTGTAGTGCATACTGGCAGCGCAACTCAAATTGAGCTTACGTACTTAGCTGTAGCCCTCAAGGCCCAATCTGGAGCCTTTTGAAAACTCATCGTCGCCTTGCCCTGCGTTGTTCGAATCCTAACGACATTGTTTATTGACCAAACGCGAAACTATGTGTTGACCCATCTACGCCGCGATCTTAGACGTAGTTCACCTCACCTAACGAGGCGTTTCCTCAATCATCCAGACTGTTTCCAGGATGACCCATTGACCCTCGATATTGTTTAAGGATGAACGAATCAACCGGGAAGGAAACGTTTCGAGGCTCTTTTGAATCCCCGATCTACGCGGCAAACCGTTCTGCAGGGTGATTTTTGAAATTCATAGACTAAGATAAAATGGAGCCAGCCTATTGGCACACACTATTGGCTACACTATTTGGCCTACTGGTGCACACTGAAGCAAAAAGTTCGGTCATAAGACGATTTTTTCCAAGGGAGGTACGGATCAAAATGTTCACAATAGGTACTGCGTAACGTAATTAACTTATGCAATTTCCTTACGTCAAAGGCAAATAAGATGGTTGAAATTGAAAGCTGATAAGAACAGGAAAAGGGAAGGAAGCTACAAAATAAAACCGATTACACAAAACATCGAAACCAAACAGGAGTTTTCCATGCAGTTTTTCTTAGATCGTATGCTGATCAGCCTTTTTCTTATTGTTTGTTCCGTTTTCACCGATATGGGGTGTTCCAAAAATCGAACAACCTCCTATGTCTAGAAATCAAAAGGAATAATAATGTCCCCCTCTACCTCCGGTTTTATATTGATCAGTCATGGGAAAAATTATTTCTTGTTGTATGATCCTGGGAAAAATGTGTGTCAGATCTTGGTGGAAAAATTCGCTTTTCAATGGATTCTAGCGATTGGACATGAATTTTGAGGCACCCTGTACAAGAGAAGTAACTGGCGGTATCAGGCGGCGCGGCGGCGGATGATAGCGCTCTTTTTAAATCGCGGGGTGAGGGCAGACCTATTGGCGACCCGACTACTTTGTTTGCGTATGAGTATATTAGTAAACGAATGCCCGTGCCCGAAAGTAAATACAAATGGAGCATCGGTAAGCCACGGTTTCACAGGCAGCGCGCGATGTGAAATCGGCCGCGCGAATTGAACCTCGCGACCAGTAGGTACAGTGGCGATGGAATTTTTGGACACTGAAAAAAAGTTAAGTGCTGTAAAGGCATACCGACTGTTCCGGGCTCAAAGGCCGAAAGTTCCGGGTGCTGAAACCGTAGCTTCTACTGCTTTGGGTGCTACGCACGGAACTATCGGCCTCTGAGGCCGGAACGTGAACGGTATGTCTATATAGTCCGTAACTGGGGCTTTCACGGCCGGCCGCCGGAGTTTTCTTTTCAGTGGAGGGTTGTGGAAAAGTTTTTCTGCGTAAAATTTCGAGAAAAACCAAAAAATGTATTGAAAATTTTAAAATATCATTCCTGAGGATATGAGTCGCTATAATTAAAATCCGACCTATCAAAAGCCGATGTCAACTCGACGTACATAGCAAGGCGATGCCTGAGGCTTAGTTCAGCCAATCAGCTAACGTCGTTTTCTCTGCCGGGCTACTTCATCAGAGCCCGCCAAAAATATCGTTTCAAACGAGTTCCATTTTTGGCATTTCAAAACGGAATTTTTTGGACATTTGGGGTTGGAAAAATTTGAAAAATTCCTAGAAGCTTAGTTCTCTCCGTAATTCCAGACGATGAATTTAAAGAAACGAGTGACACTGGCCGCATTTCGTCGCCCCTCTGGCGTAAGGACGTACCTCAATTTCCACGTGAGCTCTATTTCACATATGAATCCATGCTATCTGGGGCTCATGCGCGAATCGAAAAACGCCCTTGCGTCAGAGGAGCGAAGCGACGGTTTGTGTGAAAACATTACAGCAGTTAGAAACCACAATTTTGAGCCAACAGCCGCTGAAAAAAACGCCAAATTAAAATTCCACGTTCCTACCGCTTTTCTCGGACGTTGGCGGATCCAGCACATTGGCAATATCGCTTTTTCTCAATTTAAACCCATGGAAACGTATCGATTCTTAGCGGGGCCTGATGCTCCGACAAGAATCGATTCTTTAACACAGGTTTAAATGGAGGAAATCCGGTGTCGCCAAATTGCTGGATCCGTTTCTGCGCTCGGACAATTTTCCGTCGAGCGCTACCTGTGGAACCGGAGCTTTGAAAAATCACGCGATGAGATCATTTCCGAAGGCGTGATCCGTCCGTTGGTCGCAATTAGCGGGTTATCAAAAAGGCGGCTATCGTTTGCGCAACGTCATTTTCTAAGTTTTTAACCGCCTCCCTCCCCTTCCCCCCATCTATCGCTCACGTAACACACCACCGGGGGGTCGTGCTTTTTGACATACCTCCTGTTTTCTTCTTTCACTTTCAATCTAAATTTCCATGTGTATAAAAAATGATAGGTGTTTGAGACCGATCATAAGTTACATCACTCTGAAACGGGCCCTTTAAGTATTACGTAAAGATTTTTTGGCCTACTTCTTGACCCCCATTCCCTTGCCTTGTAAGAAATTCATAAGATAGCAATACATTCCCTTATGAATTACACGAGACTGGCCTGACAATCCTTAGCCCTAAACTAACGAAGACAGCCTGAAAAATAAGTTGAGAAAATTATATTTATTGGAAAAGATTATGTTTTTTAAGTGAGAGCTTACGTAACACTGGGCTTGACTCCCCTCCCCCTCGTAAGACCCCGAAAGGTAAGCTCGAACCCCTTCTCCCTTAAGTAGCTTACGTAATTTTACTGTCCTAAATATAATTTTTGAAACCCGTCCTATCCCTCCACCCGTCAAACGGGGCTGAGTCTGAACCTCTCTCAAAAAAATTCAGTTATGCTATCGCCCTCCTCCCCAATTCAGGAAATGCTCGGAAAATCCTATACTCATTTTCCTTACCTGGGAATAAAATAAAATTAAATGAAAGCTACTGAAGCATACATATGCATTCAACGGAAATAATGATTATACAGGATGATCCAGAGTTAAACGGCCAGACTGCAGGAGCGTGTTCTATGGGTCAAAGTGAGACTTTTTTGCTGTACAAAGTTTTTTCAAAAAGTGCCCCCAGTCGGAGCTGCGGACCCCCCTCCCCAAAAAACATTTTGGAAAGTAAATCATTTTTCCTGAATTTTGGCAACGGTTGTGAACCAAATCTCATGAAAATGTGTACTCCCTTGTACTTTTATGCCCTGAATTCATAAATGATCTAAAAAGAATCGAAATCTCAGTTTAAAGAGGGGGTTTGGGGGTATTTTGGCTCCTGCGGTCTAGCCATTTATCCCTGGATCACCCTGTAGAGAAGCATTGAGGGCTAATCTACCATATTGATTTAATTCGTATTTGGTGTCCGGTCACGTCATCAACGAGTGCCTCAATGACGTCATCGGCCGAAAACAGCCGGAGGTGCCCTTATGAATTCTGGCGACACGGGTAGGTGGTTCGGTTCGGGAGGAGAGGGAAGGTTCTAGCGCCCGGGGAGTAAAAGAGAGGAAGGGAGAAGAAAAAGCGGGTAGAGAAGAAAATTAACATTTCCTAAAAATGAGTGTCAAATTTTTGGCTTCCTGGTGTTTGTTGTTGTCGGTATGTTTGATTTTGCAAGAACCTTAATCTAATTTTTTTAAGAACAAATGCTTGAAAAGCATTACTGCGAGACGGCCGCCCAAACCGTCGCTCCACTAACGTAAGGGCGTATTTCTATTTCCACAAGAGCCCCACAAAGTATGGATTCATACGTAAAACAGGGCTCATGTGGAAACTGAGATAAGCCCTCACGTTAGAGGGGTGCCCAAACTATGCCCACGTGCTCTTCGTTCCAAAAGTCGCCTGACGCAAAAGAGGTCGCTCGGAGTAAAACCATTACGCTCACTTCTTGCTCACATAAACAATGCAAGTTGGCAAGAATCCCATACGAAACCTCTTAACTGCAATGATCATTTGAATTGCTGAAACAACGTTGGGATCGAAAAGACTCAAAAAATGCATTCGGAGCTAGTTACTCACATTGCCCCGAAATATTGGAACCAAAGGCCCGACTCAACTTTCAAGATATTTATCGAGGAAATTGACGCTAGCAACTTACAAACGAAAAGTAAATAATGATGACGGAACCCGTATTGAAGTTACACCAACAATAAATGGATGGATTTCTCCGAAATCAACCTAACTACATCAGAAGTTTCCTAATTTTGTCTCATGTTTTATTTTTTAAATAAGAAATTCATGGCCGGATTCACCTATCTAGAGATTCATAAGAAATGAACGTAAAAATTATGAAAGAACAAACATAAATGTGGATCAATGATTTTAACTTCCGCCGCCGCGCCGCGCAGATCGCACCGTATTGGACGCAACGCGTGAAGTATTCACGCAGTCTTGTAGGCGCTGTGCGTTTCACGCTGACCGCACTGTGTTTGGCGCAATACGTGAAGTATTCATGCATTCTTGTAGGCGCTATCCATTTCACGCTAACCGCAATGACCGCACTGTGTTTGATGCAATGCGTGAAGTATTCGTGCAGTCTTGTAGGCGCTAAATATGTGTTACATACCGATCGCCGCGTCGAGGGCTTCTCCTTTTCATCTCAAGTCCTCGTTATCATTTCTCTCTAAGTCGCACCGTATTAGGCCAAATTGCGTGTTTGGTCTCTCTCTTAACTCGACTTATTGAAGGTGCTGTCTCTTGTATCACTAAGAGACGACAAAATTAGAAATTACTATACTCTCAGGAAATGAGAGATTTTGTCGCCTTTTCTCGTTTGTAATTTTGTCGCCTTTTTCCGTTTGTATTTTTGATTTCATAAATCCGATTTTTTTATACCTACGCTTTCAGAAATTGCAAATTTTTGCCGCCCCTTAGATTTGCCGCCATGGGCCGCGACCCATGTGGCCACCCCCTTAATCCGGCCCTGAAGAAATTAAGCAAACTAAAACTTGAATGTGTGAGAATATTCTCCATAATCTAGGTAAATTCACAGAAATGCCAAAGGCGTTAGATAGTTTGATTTCCTGGAGAAAAAGGAACATGAGAGAAAATTACCTAAGTAACAGGAAATGCAGTTAGGCTGATTTCGTTTAAATCGGTCTAAATGTAGTGAAACGTGCAAGTATCCTGGTTTAGCACAATCCGTAGTGCCACTTTTGACCGAAATCGGTAACACTTCACTTACGTTGCGTCAATGAGTTACAAAACCTTCCCAGAACTTCCCCAAAAATAAAGTCCCTCCTTCAAAGATCCATAAATGATTTATTTTGTTCAATAAATCATCGTTCCAATGAGCGGTAAGAGCCCTAAAATACGAACAAAATGAACTGTGGTATGAAAGAAGTAGTTTCTTAACGTCTCCTAGCATTCATTGAGTTCGAACTGCGCCTGAAAAATTGAGGCCCCCTTAATTTCCGTTTTGTCCTCCCTCCGTTTTTGAAAAAAAGCTATATTTCTCAAATTGTGTCTACTGATTAATCTACGGAAGCCTTTCTCATCCCAGATTTACAGACTCCTGAACAATTTGGAGTAAAATATGCAGATGGAAGCCACATCGTCTGCAACCCGGTTTCTGTCGAACGGAAAAATAATTCAATCGAGGCGGGCTCGGGGAGACGGTGCAATGCTTGAAGTATTCCTCCAGTTATGCAGGCGCTTTCCACAATCGTTTTTTGCGGAGAGCTCAAAGTTTCGGAAAGTTTCTTCCGAAAAATAAGGTCCCTTATCACAGATCCGGTCACAATTATGAAGTAATAAAACTTTCTCGCATATCAACGATAGTGAAACGGAGCTTGGTCTCTTTTCCGCTGACTTCGAGATTTTAACGCAAAGTAGAAAAATTGGAGGGGGCGAAACGCGCGATACAACTATTTCGACTTCCAGGTAGGTAATATTGCATAACCACAAATTGAAGGAGATCATTATGTTAATGTTCTGTATCGTTCCAGCTATTCGGTTCGTCGGACTCAGCGTTCGGCTCGTAGTACGAACTCACGAGGTTAAATGAAGTGATGAAAGAAATTCGATTACAAGAACCGAATGTTTGTAAAGAAAAGCAATTTCTAAATCATTATTTTCGAAATTTTCGACTTCACATTTAAGGACTGAGAGGACAAGGCGCATAAATGCAGTTCTTCTATTTCGAGAAATACGTGTTTGAAGTTTTGAAATTACATGGATCCCTATGGCGGAGAGAAATTTTGAACTAACTTGTAGGTGCTTAAAAATTGGAATTTGAGAGCGAATTTTTCACAGAATATGCATTACGACTAGTTTTACTTGAAATCATTAATATATTAATTTTTTCAAAAACTGCACTTGTGCGCCTTCGATGACAAAGTTACACTTATTTTAATTGAAAAAAGCTCATTTCAACTAAAAAAAACTTTTATACGTTAGAGGCATAAAAAAGTCCGTAAATCAAATTGAATTCTTAAGAATTTTTAAACAAAATTATTTTCGACAATTTAGCTTCAATGTATTACGTATGAGACATAACCTACGTTGATATTGAAATAATAATTTACACCCGGATTTTGTTTGGGGAGGAAATGCTCCTCTAGAGGTAGCTCTACGTTCTATCTGAACAAGATTTTGAAAAAATCATAATCGTGGATAAACATCGATGATGAGATGGAATAGTAAAGAGTGAAATGAATTTTGAGGGATTACTCACAGGACAACGAACCCACGGGACTGAACTCGATGGATTTTGAAGCAAAGCCAAGTCTCATTGAACACGAGCGGACCAAACACAGGTTAACGAATTTACGAGAGACGAATAACAACTGAATTTCAGCGCCTCAACAGCGGCGGACGCGCGCATTCGAAGTCGACGCTTCTCCCGTCGCCACGCCCCCCGAGAGGGGGGGGGAGGGGCTTTTGATACCGTTCAGATGAGTGATAGTAAAAACAGCGAGGAAAATTGGGATACACAATTTTGTGTTTTAAGTTGCTCTTGGGTGTAGAGAACACTCAAAAAAAAGTACCAATGAATTAGAATTGTGCTTAAGACGAGTTGACAGGGGGGGGGGGTCCTTCGACACAACTCGATTGGCGAAATTAAAATCATGAAAATGGAGAATAAAAATTAGAAAGAGGAAAAACTGGAAAACTAGGAAAAAAGGAAAAAACAAAGAGAAGAAAATAGAATCAAAAGAAGAGAGGAAAAAAAGAAAAGAGAAATGAAAAAAACAAAAAAGAATAAAAGGAAATAAGAGTATAGTCAGGGTGTCGGACTGGCAAAAAATCAGTACTTTCACGATACTTTTTCAGATGTTCCCCCACCCCCCCCCAAAAAAAAACAACCAGTACTAACTTTCAAGGGAAAAAATCTAAAAAAATTCAAAAATTCGAAATACGCGCGAATCGTGACAAAAATGACGTCGCTATGAAAGTTGAAACTCTCACAGCCGGAAAAATCGTGCGGCAGAAGAAATGTAGGAAGTTAGCACTCACATTCTATCAGCCTGAACTCTATGCTAAGACAGAATGCCGTATGAGCTTTTGACGTTTTTTTTTTGGGTGTGTGTGTTTGTCGCACCAGGTGGTTTTAAAATTTTCAAGGAAACAACCAGATCCGTAGAAACATTTTGCCTAACAACAAAACTGCACAAAAAAAATTTTGAAGAGCTTATAGTGAAACTAGAGTTCTAAGAAGCTACTTAATGCTTTATCAAGAAAAAAGCTTACCCTGCAATCTTAGCAGCTTGTTCATTGCCTCTTGGATAGTGGTTCTATTCACAAAGAAAAAGCTGTCCTTTGGTTATCATCCTCTGCAGAAATTTACAAAAGTGGAGTGAGAAATTCAATCATGATAAGATAAAAAATATCAAGCAATTGAATAACTGCCAAATGAATCCTCGTAATTTTTTGCATTAATTTTGTAATTTTAAACCAAGAAATCATAGGATGACTTGTACATTGCGACTCACGTGAACATCATGTGCAAGCAGACTTTCAGGTTTTCTTGAATTAATTGGGCGCATTTATGCTAAAAGACACCATGTGCAAGGGGTTTGCATGTAATAGGTAGTTCCTTCCAGCATAAATAAACCTAATTGTGCATCTTCTGCTGGTTCTTAATGTGATTTGTCACAGTTTCTGGGTGGTTGAACTGGTTTGCGATATATCTCATTAGCTCATCCTGTTGATTTTCGGTAACATTCACTCTATTTACGGCCAATTGTAAGCCTACAGAAATTAGGCCTGAAGAAATCATAAACAATGAGCAGAGTGAAAAATCTGTACTCAGGGCTGGATTTACAAATTGGCCGCCCGGGGCGACGGGCAGAAACGCCGCCCGATTTTGATAGAGATGCTATAAATTTTTTTTTGGCCGCCCTTGAAAAAGAATTTTTATAAAAAAAAAAAACCCCTCTCGAATTTTGCCGCCCCTTAAAATTTGCCGCGGGGGACACTAGCCCTGTTGCCCTCCCGTAAATCCGGCCCTGTCTGTACCTAATTAAGGGGCTTAGAGGACAAAGCGCATTTAAATGCAGTTTTCGAAAAAATTGAGATATTAGTGATTTCCAATAAAACTAGTCTTAATGCATAATTTGTGAGGAATTCACTCCCAAATTCCAATTTTTAAGCATTTAAAAGTCAGTTTGAACTTTTTTCCCGCCATGGAGATCCATGTAATTTCAAAACTTCAAATAGGTACGTATTTTCTGAAATAGCAAAAACTGCACTTCAGCGCCTTGTCCTTCAAGCCCCTCGATTGGCCCCGCAACATCACACAGACGCGGAAAAATATGTGTATGCGTATTAGCGGATGCCAAAACATTAGTGTTATCCTCTGAATAGCATTAAAATTTAAATGCGATAAAAAGTGCAAATCCAAATATGCTGCTTCAGTAAATGTCCTGTGAATTCAGTACTGACAAGGATAATGAATATGAAATGCTCACCTGAGGCCTTCAGTGGAGAGTATTAAATATATCCAGGTAGGAGAGATAAATCAGTGGCTTTCGTTATACTCGCGTTTGAGATAGATTCAATTCGGTTGAGAGGATAGTTTAAACACTTAGGGAAGGAACGATGTTGAAAGTAAACAGTTAATTTAGGAGCCGTGCAAAATGGTATCGGATGAATTGAGATTTTCAGAGCATCAAAGCCCATGACAGAACGATAGATAAGATAAGAATAGAAAGACAGAAGATTGAAGTAACTGAAAATTGATAATTAGAAGTAAGACGTTGAACTTGCGGTCTGCATTTATTATGCAAGGTTAGTATTTTGTAAACAAACTTTTGAACAGGTGGGTGCAAGTTTGCTGCAAGCAAAACCCTTAATGATAAAATTTCCGGCTTGTTTGAGTTATCTTTTCACTTTTAAACGATCTCCGGGACGTGGAAGTACTAAGATGTAAAACATTTTCAAAAATCTTATGCTTTAAATAATGTAATTTTATCAAAATACAAAAAAACGCTGGAGCACCAACAGTGAGTTTTTGTTTTTACTCTGCGTTTAAGCACAAACTGAAAATGACCAATTTACAACATTCTATTGGTTGTTCTCTTCCAACGTGAATTAGCCAATGAAATGGATGAAACTGCGATGCGAAGAGCGCCAAAGTTTAAATTGGCGCTTCCATTCAAATTAGATAGTTTTTAAGAGATTTTTAGTCAGTTTACGATTCTGAATAAAATGGCACGGTTAATCTACTAGTTTTTTGTCCAAAATATACGCAGGGGAAAACAGTTCCTTTTTATCTCCAATGTAAGTGTTACAACCTTTGAAAGATGGGGGGGTTTGTTGATAAAGCCAGAATTAATTTTTGTAAATGGCTTTGACCATGAATATTGTGTAGCTGTGAGTGTGCCTGTAGCAACGCTGCTTTGATTTTTCCCTTTCATCGGACAGCAATTGCCATTTTATCTATCTAATACCAATGAACATGCCGTGCACATCCTTCTCAAAGCGCCCGATGACATCATCAAATGCTTAAAATGAGCGTGTACGGTGTAAATCCATTAATTGTACTACTTTATTTACAACTTTTGTCCATTTGACGCAGTCCGTTTTCTCAAAATTCCTGTTTATTCCTGGGACAAGTTCCGACATTTCGTCACATGTTTTGCTCAACTGATATTAATTCGTAATTGCAGTAGGTATTGTTTTGGTTAGTTGGGTAAATAAGTGTAAATATTATTTTCAATTCTGGGCTCCAAATCTGTGGAGTATTCTACTTCCAAATGGGTGGCTAATTACTCATTTTTAGTACATACACACTAATTTATGCATACATTTGGGAGGGGGAACTGTCCCGCGAAACTGAGGAATTTTTTGGTAAAAGAACGTATGAGACTTGCTGCTAAGATTGTACCACGTAGTTCTCTAGTTGTTCTCTAGTTCTCAGTTCTGCTATTAATTTTTCCCTGAATATGCTTCAGGTGCTAGTCACTATTGTAAGGAAGTAAGTCGACTGTGAATGAGTTTCATCATCTGCCACAAACGCAATGAAAACTTATTGTGCAATCTAAGCAGCATTGCAAGGCTTTTTACCTAAAAAGTCTCAAATTGAAGGAAAATTGCAATAAATGCAAAAAAGTAGACTCTTTCCTCTCAATTCCAACTGTTGTGACTGACTGAGATTTACACTTGGGGAAATTAGGACGTAGGATGATATAAAAATCTTGCAAGAGTGTCCATGCCTTTCTCAGTAACAAGTTCCCCCTCCCTGACATTCCTAGTTCAAATATGGATGTACCAAGAGCCTCCTCATTCCCATTTTCGGCCATGTGCAATTGAAGAAATATTAGAGGGCTAAAACCATATTTAACAAGGGCCAGGTTCGTGGAAGTTTCATGTTGTTTACTTTGGTCTGCGATATGCAGGTTTTTAGGTCGTATTCCTTATGCAAGATTACCTTTTTTTCTTTCTCATCACATTTTTTGGTCAGCTTGTCTGGTACGGTCATTTTAACAGGAAGCCAGAAGAGAGACTGCCACAGAAAATGCCACTTTCTGCCACTATCCAGCACTCGATTATCCTGCACTTCATTTATCTGAAGGTCATTTTGGTCATTTTTAAGGACACTCTCAGATCCTGAGGTCAATTTCAACGGTTTTTTTCATTATTTCTAACATATTCTTAGGATTTTCAACTATCTGGCAGTATCTAATGCGGGTCTCCACCACAAATCGGCGGTTAACCGAGGGTCGATTGTACTGCTATCCATGAATTCATTGATTAAAAATTTAAAGTATTCTGCCTGAAATTTTTCGTTAAACAAAAAACATGCAAAATCAGTTGGATTCAATGGCACATTCCAATGCCAAATGCCATGCTCAATTCCACACATAAGGGAGGATAAAACAATAACTAACAAGATCCACAGTTTTTCAGATTATTTTATTTTTTTTAAAAAATTTATTCTTTAAATATAAATAAAAATTAACAATAATGGTGTTAAAATAATTATCGTAATCGTAATAATAATCATAATGATAAAAAAATAATAGTAAATAATGATCATAGTAATAAAATAGTATTAACAAGGCATGGTTAATAAACTTTATGACACTAGTGGTTACAAATTGAAATAGAAAGAATTTGGAATATAATTGGATCAAATCTATCTCATGTTTTTCTGGGAAAATCTTTCAGAACCACAAATTTTACGACACGAGAGTAATGGATAAAACTAAGACGAATTACATAATGCATTCTGATTTTAAGTGTATTATTTTTTTATCAAGAGATGAACTTTCAAAGATCGTAGCAAGACGTTGATGGATTTACAGCGTTGACAATAGGTTAAAGTCAGCTGAAGAAAAAACCAACAAAGAATTGCTGCTTTTGCAAGAAGAGTGAGAAACTACAACCAAACAAATACAATTAGTTATGTACTTGATTAACTCTAAAGCACTTTTCATGAGGTTTTCGTCGATAACTGAGCAAGTTTGAAAGAATAAATTAGAAAAAAAAAATAAAAAAAAATGCTTAGAGGACAAATAAAAAAATAAAATATTTACAATTGAATATATTAATTATCATTGTCACATCACCAGTAAAAAACAATGACAACTCATGATTCTAAAATGTGAAAATTTTCACTGTTGCGAAATCTTTATCCTGATAAACCGGCTACACAGGTGAAGAAAACAGTCCTTATTGAATGTGATTCAAACTGCAAAAGACACATTATCATTTGTGGATACTTTTGCTTTTAAACACTCGGTAATCACGATTTTGATACTTAAATTAGCAAAACCAAAGACCCAGAGATACAGAACTTTATCTAGAGGAAAATAGTGTCAGTGGAATAGAGTAGAATATAGATACCACAGGATTTGAAACATAAATACTTTTGATTCATTTCGATGAAAGACTAACATCTTAGAGCGATGCCCTGCAATTGTAGTTCATGCAGAAGCACGCTTAACAAATAATGGAGGGACAATTTTCGGCTGTTCTGTCTCGCCAATTAAAACTAAGTTATTGATAATTTTACAAAGCTTTAGTTAAAGTCTTAGTTTGCACCAGAATTCTAAAATTTTGAGCAAATATCCTTGAGCACACTTGTTCTGAAAATTATTAGGCGAAAGTTGTGGTATTTGATAAAGCCGAGAAAAGGTACAATTGAGGTAATTTCTCTTTTGCCAGGGATAAACCTTTGCTAATACATTTAAACATCAAAATGACAAAACTTCGAAAACAAGCTCGCTCATGATTAACTTTCGAAATTTCAGAAACATAATACGAGAAGGAATTTACCTACTCTGTTTCATTTTTCAACGAAGCTACAGATTGATACCTCTAGCGTTACATGTGCTGTTGTCATCCAAATTCTTTACGCAAAAATATTAATTTTCAGTTTTATAACAAGTCATTCCTTATGACTCAAGACACAAAATTAATAGGGACTCGATGTAACGGGGGTTTCAAAGTGTCAGCTTCAATGAATTTAGAAAATTAATATACAAGTGTATTTAAACATAACTTTTGTGTAATTTTTGTTAGGAGACTTATGCTTAAATGCGCTTGTACGTACAGTTTCTAAACATTACGAGAGATGTGAACAAATTCCAATGCAATATTTTTCTTTGCAAGTTATGATATTAACAACTCAATGAATAAATCGATCAAAAACGATCAAATGGAGGACCCGAGGAGTAGTAAAATAACGGTTTACAAAAATAAGGAGTAAAAATGTTAAAAAAGTCTAAATGCAGCCAACCTAGTCGAGGAATGTTACTAAATATATAAAACAAAACTTAACATTAATTAAATTAAATTTTAAAAAAATAGAGTTGATTCTCTTTACGATAAAAAAAATAAATAAATAAATGGAAATAAAAAAAGAGAGAGAAAAAAAAGATAACAATGATTCACATGAAAATTGAAAATAAATTTAGAAAAGTACAAAAATATGAAAGTTGAGAAAGAAGAAAACACAAGTTCATTATTAAATGGAACATTGATTCTTGCAAACGAGCATTAAGTAATTTCCCCTCATTCCAGTATAGGGGAAATCAAGGGGAGAGAACAATCAGATTGTTCCCTTCATTTCACGGCAAGAAATACGGGATACCTCAAGACAACATTTAATAATGATAATAATTCACTGACTTTTGAGTTTGTTGAAACTTCAACTTTGATTGTATTTAATCAGCTCAATTTTTTTTTCAAATTAAACTAAATTAATTTATTCCCTATCTACAAGATTAAATAACCTAAAAATGGAATAAATAATACATTCATCACTAAAATTTTTTCTTTTTATACAGAAATTTATTGACAGCAGAGAATTTGTAAGACGTACAGACATCCGACATACAAAGATACTGCTGGACAATAGACTCAAGCCTCTGATATGAAAAGTTCGAATACAGGGTGCAGGATAGACTTTAAAAAAATATACAAAAAAATGTTAAAACAAGACAACTAGATTCAACAACGCAGAATACAGGATGCAACCTGCAGGTTTGCTTTGCCGATTCTTGAATCACGAGGTAATTCCAAGATTAAGTACGAGAGTTTGCAGTTTGCGATTGCTTTCCTTGACTGAATGTTATGTACACGAGTTCAGAGCTTGCTCAGTTTCCTGCTGGATCAGAGAAGAAATAACATAAATTAGCACATCAAGGATTAATCACTCAGTATCTTAGAAATCTTTCAAATGTGATTAGTACCGACAAATACAACGCACCAGTTGAGAATCATGTTTACATGATTTGATATTGTAAAACAGAGGAGGTTGTTTGATCTGTCCAAACATCAATTGTTTGAGTCTAATTTTAACAGTGTTATTTCCCATTGAGAAAATATGTCAATCATCCACCACATTATCGCATATCATTTCCTTTAATTTCATAATTGATTAGTAAAAATTAGGAGAAAAGTGTTTTGAGGAAAGAAGACAAGCACTTGTGTCAAATTTACTTCATGCTTTCCTGAACTGAAATTAGTCTCCAATGTGTGCTGTGTGTTACCTGAAGGTCTACCTGCAGCCTGATAGTTGAAATCCTTGTGTTTTCCTAGTAGAAAAGCCAAGACTGATGTGAAATGGACCTGTATGATTAGTCGGCTGTATTTTTGAGTGACGGGAGAAGCTGCTCATCAGGCTAAATGATCAACTAGCTAAAGGCAACTCCTTCCTGGCTGATAACCAGCTGATTACTTGGCCCAATAAACAGCTACTTCAGTTGCCCAAACGACATAGACGACCTATCATATGGCTCCATTTCACCTCAGTCTTGTCTAGTCTACAAAGAAAACACAAAAGTTCACCACTCAAGCTGCTGGCTCTATTCAGAAGACAGACCTGAAAAACTGAGCTCCTGACCAAATTAGAAATTCTAGTGATGTGAGCTCATTACTAACATTCACCGAAACATAATAATGCATTAAACTGACTTGTGTTAGTAATTGTTATTAATTTTTTTTTTCTTTTCTTTTTACTTCCCTAATTTACTCATTGGCTGAGGAATGTTTAGCCAGAATCATCCTAACTGCATCAGACATTGCTTAAGTTTCTCTGCAGTTTTTTCTTTTTTAAAACAGAAAATTAAAAAACACTTGAGACTTGAAATTTTGAGCATACGTTTTAATAATCTAGGGTTGTATAAAGAGTTTAAGGGTGTTTTAAGTCTTAATTCCCTGTTAAACAAATGAAACATGAAAGAAAATTAGGCAACGAGAAATGCAGTAGGCTAATTCATGAAAAATATATCCAAATAATATGATAATAAATATGATTTTAGGTGATACATTGAGAGCAGTTTTCGACAATATATCTTATTTTGTTTCTTTCCCTAGAAAATTTACAAATACAATATTTTCCCCCCAACTGATGATTTTAAGAGAAGACATAAGAAAAAACTATAATGAGAATCATAATTCAATGATGAACAATAAAGAGAGTCTCAACCAGCTATAGGTTTATACACTGATCTACGTTTAAAGATTTTACAAAAAGAAGAGTAAGGAATTAAATCAAAGAAAATGAGAACTAAACCCAAAGGATTACACAGCAAGACAAGCACACTTGTTGGCAAGACCAGCAACCTAAAAATGACTCAAACTAATTTGAAACTCAAACATGATTTTCTCTTAGGATTTTTGAGATAAGTCTACCCACTGTATTGACCATCAATTTCCGATACAATATTGAAATTTATTTTGGGTTGCTATCCTCCTCAAATGGTAATGATGGAATTGTTTATTAGGATTAAGTCAGCAAATGTGCAAGGTGCAATACATTAAGTAAAATAAAGCAATAAAATTGAAAGCAATTGAGTATTCATGCTGTAAATAAGTTGGAAGAGAGCTCTGACATTCAGTATTTACAACAGCTGGCGATTTTTATAGTTATAGCATAAAGAAAGATTGCAATGAAAAATAATGGCAAATATTTGACAAGAAATTGAAGTGAGTTAGGCGTTTAAATTGTCTCGATGAGTCTTACCATAAAAATTTTGAGTGACTCAGCGTGCCCACATTTCCTCGTTGCCTGTGAGCCAAATTGAACAGTGCGGAAACGCCAAATTAATGAATGCGAGAGAAAATAATATGAAAGTAGGTATCAAGGTAGTGTTCCCTATTTTTCAAACCGCAGACATATATTACTCAAGAAATGAGTGCTGCTATCTCGGAAAAGATAAACCCAAAAGCGCTTTAAAAAGAATACTTTTTGGAAAACAGACTGTCATGCTCACAACTTGAGAAAATGAATGGATAAAAAAATAAAAAAAAGTATACGCCAGAAAGAAAAGAATGATACTTAAGTGGCTTTTCGAAAATTGTATTTGTGACCGGATCAATGAAAAGGGACCTTATAATCCAGAAGAAAATTTTCAGTATCTTTTTACAAAAGCTTAAACCGCGTTTTTCTACAACCTAATAGTTTTTTGCCTTGGAGCTTCAGGAGTTCAGGACTTGTATCTCTTTCAATTTCAATTTCTCTTACAATTCTCAAAATCAAACTGTAAGGATCGAACTCTAGCTGAAGTTTCCACCTTTTCATTAATTATGCATTTGTGAAAAGTTAAGGAAAATTTTTCCCTGGAATATAAGATCTCTTTTCAGGATTATGTTTACATACTTACAGAGCGATCTAGTTACATTTTCTTTAAGTTATGCAAAATTTGAGACTCAGAATTGAAGAGAAGAAATCTCTATTTACAACTGATTGTTCTTTAAGCCCTCATACTAGGTATAAACTCGTAGACCTGTAAAATTTCTTAGTGCTGAAAGTTAGTTACCATGAAAGATTATATTGTAAAAAAAAAAGTAAATGATTAGAGAGACTGACACTCAAAATTTGTGTTGTTTATAACTTTTCCACAAACGTTTTGCCTAAAAAAAAATGATGGCTTTATACAGCTGTTACTTCATTAAGTTACGAGTTTTATACAAATATTACATAATTACAAGAAAACTTGAGAATTATTTAAGGCACTTTTTCTAGGTGCTTACACGGCAGATCCCTTAGAAAAATTCCAAATTGACTCCTTGCTCAAAATACTGTTCTAAGATTACGAGGACACAGTAAAATCTCGTTCGGTCGAATTATGTAGAGACTGAAGGAAATTTCTACTTGAGTGGCATTCCGTTTCATTCGCTTCACCCCTTTTAGCCTCTTGTTTCATCTCATTACTTTACTTTTCTTCAGATTTTAATGCTCATTTAAAACTCCTCCAACTTTAAGACTTCAATCTCCAAGTTATTCATGTTTCACAATTCTCAAGTTAAATCTGTTGATCAAATTTGATGGAGCAAAAATTTTTAAATTGAAAATGTGAAGTGGCATCAACATCAACAAATCATCAAAGGATATCAAAAGTCACAGCTTTTGAAGCTCTTACTTTTAAACTTCCTTCAAAAATACAGGTGATTCATCATATATATTTTTTTGAAACGTTGGTTTCATTTAAAATCATTCCTTCCCCTTGATTTTTCGGGTACAAAATCGAATTTTTGTTGGGTTTTCCGAAAATTCTTCTTGGACTGAAACAGGTTTTTCTCCTCAACAAAAGAGATGGATTTGTCTTCAACATCGGTTTTTTATAAATATTGCTCTTTACGGCGGTTAAAATTTTTTTTTTTTGACTTTAGCAGGATTTTGTCTTAACTGTAGTTCGATTTAAGGAGATTTCACTGAAGTCTGATCTGAGGTTGCTTCGAGAAAAACCAAACTTTTTTTTTTTTTTTTTTATCTCCGAGAGGAATCTAATCTGAATTGGATTAAAAGTAATTCATATTTTTAGTTCTTCCTTAAATGCCTTTATTTTCGAACGTGATTGAAATGTTATGCTTATTACTGCTTCCTATGGATCTGGAGGATCTATGGATCTTCCTATAGAGCTAATTTAGATAAAACTATAGAAAGATGACACTGACAAGGCTCTGATCACCTTTGAGTACGAATTATTACCTAGTTATTGGTACCCAAATTTTCAGAATGTATTCAGGGACTAGCATATATGATGGAAAAAAATCACATTCCAATGAACAGATTCAGCAGCTTTTGGAAAAGGGAAAGTTGTATGCTTACGACCCAAAACAATGTTCGAACAATTGGAATTTGGAACTTTATTTCATAAAAAAATGCATAGATTTTGTCAACTTTTTCTTTAAAAGTACTGGTTTACTGAACTTATTCAATAATGCAGCTTCCAATTAAAATGTGGCTTCCCAGATGAAAAATTCAAAGCAAGCAAATGAGAAAGTACTTCTTCACAGCAGAGACCAGACGTTTTTAAAGCTTAAAAAAATATTTCAAAGCTGTGCACAACAGACAGATGATCAGCCACTCGCTAAACGTAACAAAGCAAGCTACTGAAAAGTTCTTTTACGAGTAACGATAGTGAAATTACTATGATGATAAAAAAAAAGTGACTATGTCACAGAAAGAACTAAGAAAGTTTGTCACATGTAAAGATTCAAAACGGAATTTTGAGTGCCTTGCAAAACTGGCAAAAATAATAAAGGTGAAAAAACCAAGGCCGAGGGAAGGTAAAACAAAGAGGACACAAAGACGAACACAGAACGAAGAAAATCTGGCCACAAAACCACACAAAATTTTGAAAAGGAGCTAAAATCTGATAATTATTTACCTGTTTGGGCAGGTTCAGGTTTCACATCGCTCACATCCAGCGTTTCGTCGTTGATGACGGAATCGTCTGATGCTGCCGAGCCTCGTTTGGCACTACCCAATCGCGTTGAGCTGAGACCAATTCCTGTTGCTCCGCGCCTGAAGTGAGAGGAGAAAATTAAGTGTCAAATATTTGAGGAACATTCATGAAATGCTGAGTGAATATTGTGGGCTAATTGATATTCGAAAGAATAACCTCGCATTCTTGGTCCTGCCATAAGTATGGCTGCAAGAACATTTTAACTATAATAAAAATAATCATTGAACAAATATAGGGTAACTTTTTTTTTTTGTCAAAGATTAATTTAAACTATACTATAGATCAAGCTGTGTTCAGTTTTGGTTCAAATACGAATCCTCATTAGCAATTGAGGCAACGCTATTACTATCTTTCCATTGCATGAAAACTTCCAAAAATTTAAATCCAAATAAGCATTACTATTTAATGGACCACTAGACAAGGTACGAATTTCAGCATTCTGATACATGTTTCTCAATCAAAATTTCACGTAGAACACGATACGCACAACGAAAATTACCAAAATCAACTCCTGACGAAGATATTTAATGATTCTTGATGCGTGAATTCAAACCACCCGCTCATGAAAACTCAATGCTCTACGTGATTCACATCGCGCGCTAAATGTTTATCATGACAGTCTCTGCGATGTAAAAATCTTCAACTTCAATCTTGACACTTTGGCTCAGCTATAGCAAATTACCAATAGTTTGAACAACACATGGTGGAAAATGAACATTGCTCGATTGAGAAGCTTGCTGAAACCGTTGTAGTGCGCGATTTGACTCACGTAGAGCTTTGAGTTTCTTGTGAGCGGGCAGTTCAAATTCCTCGTAATCAGTGCGAAATAAAAACGTTAATATCTTCGTTAGAAATTGATTTCGGTAATTTTCATAATGTGAATCGTGTTCTACGTGAAATTCTGATTAAGAAACATGTATCAGATTGCTTAAATTCGTACCTTGTCTAGTGGTCCATTGTACAATAAACACAACTGCACATCACCAATTAAATTAGGACACCTGAGTGATTTCTATAAGTGACAGGCTTTAAGAGGCTTAGAGAAAGCTTATAAATCTGAGTATTTTGAGCTTTTGCTGAATCTTTCCTCTAGATTGATTAATTGAATCGATAAAAAAAAGCAATAGATAAAGAAGAAAAGGAGCATTCCTATTGAGCGGAACAGGTGGTTGTTAAGGAATAAGGGGCAAAATGATGGATTAACAAAGGGGTCTCACATTGTCTGCCGTTAGATAGTCTATCAATTGACTCCTTTGTCCGTACCAGCCACCTGCTCCCACCAATCTAATTTCTCCATTTTCTCATTGTTTCCTGAGGTTGTCATTAATTTTCTGTTGATTTCAGCTCATAGATATTTTCAAAATAAAATTTAATCTACATGGAGATATAAATGGAAAAAAAAATTTGTTTCAATATAGCAGGAATTTGGTCAAATTATGTTTAAACATGATGATTCTGACAATGGAAATAAGGATATTGTTGCTTAATATTGATATATGCTAACCCAACCTAGCCTTGCAATTCTTAGGAGCAACAATTGCTTGGTATCCTTTGACTTACCTGATTTTGTTTTTCAGATTATTATTTTCTCTCGTCATAGCCTCATAAGACTCGAGCATGTCCTCCAGCTCTCGCTGCGCTTTACGTTTCTGCGTCTTTTCTCTGCTGATTTCTTCCTCAGCTTCATCTAATTGTCTCTTCAGAGTTTTCACTCTTGTATTAACCTGAAAATGAAAATTGAGCAAATGAGAAAACTGCTGGAGAAATATCGTTCGGCATCTGGTTACACGCTTTATTTTCTAATATATCATGCCATAAAATATACAGCAATCGACCACTAATTATCAGCAAGTTGAAATGAAAGAAGAAAGGTGAGTCAAATAACCAGATCTACACACAAATTCTGATTGGGTCTGTGATTGTTGCAAATGACTACGCTTTTGAAAACAAAAAGAAGGAAGACTCTTTATCTAATTTTTTCAATTTCGGTACCCAACTGTTATACAATTTTTCTCAATCAGGATAGTTCTTTAAATATATGCAAAAATCTGTTATATTGAAAATTGGTAGTACTGTAATCTATTTACTCATATTAAATATGCCATCCTTTTTGCTAAATAATAATTGTAAAAAAGAAAACGAACTGACGAAAACGAAATAATGAGATAAAATAACAAAACTATTGATGATAAGGAAAATGATCCTACGTTCAGTTCTTTACACTGTTCCTAAATGAGCAGGCATTACATCCAATAGGGGCAAAAGTCCCACTGGACAACAGCAATCATAAAACTGGCGATGAACGTATAAAATAATAACTTTTGTTAAAACTGAAGAAAAAAACACAATAATTCAGTACTTAATCACATTGAAAGGGTAAGGAGGCAGAAAAGATGAACCTATGCCTTTAGCACAGTGGCTTGATTTGTATGGATGTTTTCTGGAGCAATGTTTTTACTTCTTTTTATGATTCAGAATCAGCGCTCAATGACTTACCTTTTCTACTTGTTCCTTGTATTGATCTGCATGTCTCCTTTCGTCCTCTAATTGCATTAAAACTTCCTTCAATTTCTTGTCTAATTTGCGGTTGGCCTTCTGGTGTGCGAGTCTTTCCTTAGCTTCAACTTCGAACTGTTCTTCCAATGTGGCGATCTTCGATTCCAGCGCTTGGATTGTTGCTTTTGTTTTCGTGCGTTGATTTGTTTCTAATTCTGATAGTTTCGTTTTCAATTCCTTGTTTTGCCTTTCAAGGAGCATTCTATTCGATTCCAATTTTTGAGTGGTTGATCTCTCACTAGCCAAATCTGAAACAAGCAACCAATACTGTGCTTAGAGCTATGAGGTGATGAGTGAAATGGAAAAACATTTTTTTTGCTCAATGACAAAACATGATGTTTACTTGAGACTCTGAGTAAATTCTTGGTGAAAAAGAAAATTTTTATTGAACACTCTCTGACTCACTTCTTTCTCATGAGGACCAAACGGAGATTTTTTGTTTTTGAGCAACTTGGTTTCCATAAACACATTTCATAAAATTTACTTATGATAATGCCAAATTAAAACAATATAAGCATGAACAGGACGACTTGCCATCTTACTTTTATAAAAATGAGACATGATTCTTGATACTTGACAGTTTTTTGCACATTTCTGTTACTAGTGTCTATCTTGCAAGATAACTTAAAATTCGTAAAATTCTGAAATCTTAGGATGGAAATCAACTAAACTCACCAGTTGTAAGTTGCTCTATTGAAATTTGAGATTTGCGGGCTCTGTCCATTAAGATTTCAGAGTTGCTTTGTTCCTCCTCTAATTCTTCTTCTAAAGCAGAGATGCGAGCTTCAAGACGACGCTTCTCATCAATAAGTAAGGTTCTGAAAAAATGCACAGCAAAATTAATTGTTGGACCAGTATAAAATAAAAAAACTCATTACACCTTCATAGGGCTACATGAAAAGGCTCACAAACAAAGTAGTATAAACTGAGAAAATTAAGCATTCATAAAAGCGTGTAATTTTTTTCCAATGTATTTAATTCCATTTTTCTCTCATTCTGTTATCCCTTTAGTGAAGATACGAATACTTAAGATATTTTTTTCGTAGCAACATTATATAAAAAGTTTGGGACAAAAAAACTGAAAAACTTGGTTGTATAAGAGATGAGAAAACAGGTTGTTCTTCATGTGAAAAGTTTGATGAGATATATCAACATAGGAAAGTGTTGCAAAAATACATAAAAATGCCTATCAATAAATTCTTTCCCTGAAATAGTTGAGAAAAAGGACTCTCTTTGCAATTTTTTTTTTTTTTTGAAGATCACAATACTTACCCTTTGTTAGCATTACTATTAATTTCCTCTTGTAGGTCATCACGCTCACTTTCAGCTGCACGACGCTGCTTTTCAGAGGTGGCCAGATCCTCACCCATCTGCATGAGCTCAGCTTCCAAGCTCTTCATTCTACGCTCCGTCTCCTTCACACTGGCGGCTAATTCATCACGAGAGGCACGTGCTTCCTCGGCGTCCCGAGAAACATCCTTCAATTGAGCCTGCAATTTCTTCAGCTGTTTCAAGGCGTCTTCCTTGAGTTTGTTGTGCATCTCAAGTTGATGTTCTAGATCCTTGTAGTCGGCTTCTAACTTCTTGCGCGAGGCAAGAGCAGCAGCACGTTGCATACGTTCTTCTTCCAGCTCGGCCTCTAGGTCACGAAGCTGCTTGAGAAGACCTCGCCTCTTCTCCTCAGCTTGTTCTTCCTTCGTCTAAAAAAAGAGAGGACAATATTGAAAAGACAATCGAAATAATGCAGTTTGAGAAGGATGCAACACCCTCAGGTGAAATTAGACCCAATTTTCTCCTTATAAAGCAATATTCTTAGTCACATGTCATTTTAAATATATAATGAAACTTAAGCAAGCACACCAGCATGAGCTTGAGAAATTTTTGGATTCATAAGTGGGGGAAGTAATACTTCATGGTTATTATTATGTCAACATCTAAGATATTTGGGTAAAATTAGGACTTATGGCTTACCTGCAGGTCACGCTCAAACTGTGTTCTCAAAGCCTGCATGTTGACTTCTAACCTAAGCTTGGCATCTTCAGTCATTTGAAGTTCGTCTTCTAGTTCTTCGTTTTGAGCTTTTTGTTCCGCTAGCTGTGACTCAAGGACACGTTTGGCTTTCTCTAATTCATGAACCTGTGGGACAAAAAAGATAAAATAAAAAATAAACGCTGAACACAGGTTTAAATTAAATACAACTACCAATGACCAATATAAAAAGAAACGGTAAAATGTTTGAACTGAATGCTTCCTTAAAAATATACAATGCACTTGGCTGAAGTTACAAAGACATTCAGCAAAAATCAAGCCGTAGCATTCATTATCGAAAGGAGACTAACGGTGAAAAAACTTAACAACTTTTGAAAATCTGAAGCAAGGAAACTTTCTTTAACTATCAGAGATGAAGATCATCTAAAACCCTCCAGAGGTCAAGGGGAAGGTGTCTAAATAGTACCACTTGCTTGTAGGTAGGATGGCAAATTTTGAACTGATAACTTCAACACATTGCTTTTTTTGGCACCAATGATCAAAAGAATTGAATTGCCTTCACTTTTCTTTTGGATTTAAAAGTGGAAGAGGTTCATCCAACGATATTTCAAAGTACAATCATAATTAGGATTTCATGTCAAATTATAGTTTAAAAAAAATGCTGCGTTGATATTTTTCTGAAATGTTCCAGCCACAAAATTCTTATCATCAAGGAAGTCCACGATTATTAATTTCAATTTAATGGGCTGTCTCGGTCCTTTCGTAAGAAAATCTCAACACTCCACAGGAACTGTCTTCACCAAAAAAAACTGCCGTCTAATATCATGAAGCCAGTTACAACCAATACACCAGAAATGGTATTGCAACCATTATGTAATCAAATAAAAGACAGAGACATAATTTACAAAAATCAATGTCAAGCCATTTCTTCTCATGAGAGACTGCAAAGCTAGCTCACATATGTTCATCGACTGAACAGAGGGTTCAGTGGCAATAGCTACATAATTTAAATGTTAAAAAGGTTCAAAGGAGGAAAACAAAAATGAGTCGATAAATTAGGGAATGCAGAAGCTATTGCCAAAATATAGGGAGAATAAATACTTTTTAAAAATGGATGATACTGTGGTAAAAGGATGGGAGCTAAACTTCTTGTTTCGGTGGTGGTAAGACTTATTGTAACAGAACTAATTTGCGTACAAGACTACACTAAGAAAATTTAAAGAATTAAATATCGGTGGCGAACGACGCAATATTTTAATGTGAGGCAAAGAGGCTGCAAAACTATTGTTACAAAATGAAAAGAAATAGGAGTAAACTTTTGAATTACCTCTGCCTGAGAGCAAGAACAAGATAAAGGATATGATAAATACCAATGAAAAAAGTAGTTCGATTGCAAGTTATAACAGGGTTTCCATAATTCCTCCATTCTCTGGTTCCCTGCTTTTTCCTTGATTTTTCAGACCTTCGAAAAGACTTTCAACTAACTGTTTTTCGTTTATTGAATTACTTTTGATGAATTTTTGACAAAAATTTCATCTTACAAAGATTTAAATTATGACAAAAGGCATTCGAAAGAAGGACATGGCTAGGAAGATGGCTCTCTCTTGAAGAGTACTTGTTGACATTACTGAGCCGATAGCTACTCGAAAAATTTCCTGACTTTTCATATGAATCACCCGCCTTTTCAGGTTTCCCAAACCCTTGGAAACCATGAATGTTATGATTATAAAAAAGTACACGTTGGATATTTTTCTGCATATAAAACAGTGTATCCAACAGGGATTGATAAGAACACTTCAATTAATGAAGGCCTACCAAGTTCTTGATTGTAAAGACAGAAAAGGTTAAAATATAGACACAAAAAAGACCTGATTGGTGACCATCGACCTGAGATCCGTGTGCTAAAATTTGTATCTTCTTTTAGCTGAAAGATGATTGCGCTACGGGAAGATAAAAGTTCTCCTTTTCTCCATTAAGAATCTATACATTTTTTGTATTCTCAAATAACTAAATTTTATACAAAGTGTTTGTATTCCTTAATTTTCTGATCTTATTAGTCAAAAAATAAAATCCATCAACTTTTTTTACTTGGAGTGACCCCATCATAAAACAGTATTTCTTTTATATCAGGTTTAAGGGAGAAATTCAATTAAAATTCTTTTCAATTAAAAGATGAAGGAAGAGACTTACATTCTTATCGGCTGTTCCTTGATTATTGACCAATTCATCTAATTCTGCTTGCAACTGTCGCTTGGCACGTTCCATTTCTTCTACTTTTTCCATTAATTCATCGAGTTCACGGGTCAATGAAAGGACCTTGGTTTCTTTTTCTCTGGCTTCACGTTCTGCAGCATCTCGTTCAGCAGCGAATTGTTCAGATACAGCCTGGAGATCAAAAGAGAATAAAAATTTATTGTAAAAGATCAAAATAAAGACACATCTTTGATATTTATCTAAACCTAGATAAAAATTTTTGTTGTAGGATTAAGTTCCCTCTTCGGGGACCGAAACCTTAATTTTTGCTTTCAATTTTACAAATTGCTTTTAACCTCTAGAGCTTCCCGACGTTCTGGCTGTGCAACAATGAGTAACCAGAAGCAGTGAATGTTTGCATGGTTGAATGAAAATTTGATTCGAGTTGACTGAAGATAAACAAACGATGAGATTAGGTAAAAATATAATCAAGTTCAATGAAGCTTGATGGAAATTCAAACAAATTGAAGAAGTTTCAAAATATTTATTTGACCATTCAAGATTTGATTGAATTAATGATGAGACAGAGATCTGCTTGATTTGAGTTTATTTCGATACAAATTTGATCGAGTTTGACAAACTTAGATGAAAAATTCTTCCACGATTTAATCAAGCTGAAGTCTATTGCAATGTGGGTCAAATTTGACGAACCTGACAGTAACTCTAGGAGACTTTCAGTTCTGCATAAAGCTACAACTTGCTCCTCCACCCATGCTTTTTGGGCGTAGGAAATATTTTGGGGGTAAGAGTTTTATAAGAAATTACCTTTTCTTCGGCGAGCACTTTGTCGAAGTTTCGCTGTTTCTTCTCCAGTTCCAAAACCTTTGCACGCTGGGTTTCCAAGTCGATATTTGAATCCTCAAGCTCAGCTTGAATCTTCTTTTTCGATTTGTCTAATTTGTCATTTGCAGCTTGCAATTCCTCGATCTGCCTTTGGAAAGTTTCAATATCCTAAAAAAAGGAAGGGAAAAAGTTAAAATTAGAAAGAAATGGTGAGCGGGAGAACCGATATGAATCTTGTCAGTAATTAAACTGTTGTATTAAATAGAACAAGCAAGTTCAAACTAAGTGCCTAGAAATTTTATATCCAGTTAAAATTACTGAATCATTGCTTGAGAAGACCCTTCAAAAGCTAGGAGCCTGTTTTCCTCTATGATTGAATCTGACCTTTCTTAGGTAGTCATATACATGCATAAAAGCCACTTTCACAGCGCTCTCTGGCGCTCTGCAACACCTAACCGTCAAAGTCTCCTATCCCTACAAAGTCTTACAGGGAGTTGACAGTCCCTCATTTCCTCTGAAATCTCCTGCCGCCACCCCTTCACTGGGTGGTTTTCCTAAGTAGTTTCTTTCAGATAAAAACAATCCAGTTATAGAATAAAGGATCTGCACAACATGAAAACAAGGACTCAACAAAAAGGATTTACTTAAGAAAAGTATATTAAAGTATACCTTGAGCAGTTTCTTGCGGATCTCTTCTAATTGCGTAACCTGTTCAGCCTCTTCATCAGCTCGTTTCTTAGCCTCGTTGACTTGCAAACTCAATGCTACGACTTGCTTCTCCAGGTTTTTCTTGGCTTCTTCTTCCTCTTCCAACTGCTCTTGAAGAGACTCCTTCTCACTCTCAACTTGCCGCAGCCTTGAGCTCAAAGCAAGTTTCTGCTTTGTTTCTTCCTCTAGGAGTACTTGTGCTTCGGCCAGCTGGGTCTCCATTAGACCTGCGTTCTTAATGGCAGTGGAGGCACGGAGCTCTGCCTCTTCCAGTTGGTTCACTATTGATTCTGATTCCGAGTTCAACTTCTGCAGGCGCTCAGAGAGCTCTGTCCTAGAACGCTCAGCTTCGATAAGTTTGCTTTGGATTTCACTAAGAGCGGTTTCAGCTTGCTTGCGCTTACGTTCAGATTCCGCACGAGCTTGAGCAGAGGACTTGAGCTCTGTGGCAAGATCCGCATTTTCAGCTTCCAGTGTTTGCTTGGCCTTTTCGAGGTTCAGTTTTGTTTTCTTCAGAGCTTCCAACTGTTCGTTGATGACAGCAATTTCTTGACTGTACTTGTGCCGCATTTCTGTGATCTGAACTTCATGGGTTGAGGTTTCCTCTTCAAGGGTCTTTTTCAGGGAGGCAAGCTCCTGCTCACGTTTAGTTCGGAGCTCTTGTTGAGCGGCAGTGACATCTAGGGAGTCAAGCAGTTCATTCTTCAAGGCTTCTAGTTCTTCGTTTAGGTCACGTTTCTGTTTTTCAGCTTTGGCACGAGCGCTTTTCTCTGCCTCTAGATCTTCTTGGATTTCAGCGAGCTGTGATTCAAGTTCACGGAGAGCTTTCTGTGAAGCAGCTTTACCTGCGCCTTCTTCATCGATCTTCATCGCCGACTGCGCCAGTTCCTCCTCACGTTTGCCCAAGAGGAGTTGCAGCTCTTCGACTTGTATTTTCTTCTCATTAAGTTGCTCTTTCAAATCATTGACCTCAGTCTCGATCTTACGTTTGTTGCGATCCATTTCAGAACGCTGTTGGTGGTCCTTCAAGAGACGCTCTTCGAGTTCCGCGATTGTCGATTCATGCTTAGCCTTCAACTTTCCTAGATGCTTGGCTTTTTCTTCTTCTTCAGCTAGGGCTTGGGACAGATCAGCTGCTCGTTCTTCTAGAAGTTTCTTCTCTTTTTGTAATTTGACATTGCTGTCTTCTGCCAAAGCAAGATCTTCTTCGAGTTTCTTGACTTTGGCATCAATTTGGACCTTTTCGATGTGAAGTTTTTGCCTGGCAGCCTCTTCTTCTTCTAGTTGCTCTTCTAGATCCTAGAGGAACAAAAAGGAAGAAATTAAAAAAAAAAAAATTTATAAACACTGCTTACTTTTAAGAAAGAGGTAACTCATCAGAATAAATTCACAAACAAAAACTAAGTCTGAGTTAAAATTAACTAAATTACCAGAAAAATAAAACTGTGACAAGTTATGATTAATTGTTCGATGGAAATTTGCGATGGTTTCATAAGCTTCCTCTCCAACTTTTTCCTTGTAAAACCGTGCTCTCCTTGGCCTCGACAAACATGGAACTCACTCACAACTCATGGAACTCATTACTTCTCTTGAAGGCTAGAGCTTCTTCAGTGATATCAACGCAATAAACATGATTGAGAAGGGTTATCCTTGAAACAAATGGAAATGGAACAGTGCCAAGATTGAAGACAGCAAACAAGTTAAGTTAATTTGAGTACAATTATTTCATTCTGTTTAGTTACGAATAATTTGGGGGAGGGGGGAGGAAATGACGTAGAGAAAGAAAGGAAGTATTAAGAAGATTTAGAAAAACGTAAGCTCAAAAATAAATTTGATAGGCGATATTTTTGAGAACTCACTTGGATGTTCAGTTGTAACTTTTTCTTTTCCTGAGTCAAGGTGTTTGATCTTTCTTCTTCTTCTTCCATCCTTGCTTCTAAATCATGGAGCAGCTCTTCCAATTCTTGCTTGCGGGCTGATAACCTGATCAGAGACATAAGCAGCTTAATTAAGAATTACCGAAAATAATTCACCATTAAGAGATGCAAACAAAGGATAGAGTGTGAAAAATTGATAATCTAGATAGAGCTTTATAAGGAGAAATGCTCGAAACGAAAGGCCATACAATGTTCTCAGGTGCATACATGAAAATTATTGTTCGATTTTTCAGCACTTAATTAATAAAACAATCACACTTTGCCTCATCGTCCTTCCCAAAATATTCTTCGCTTGCTTTGATGGAAGATATCCTGCAAATTGATGACTAAAGTACAAAACCAAATACCTTCATTTGTGATGCTGCAGACTTCCCCTCAGACTTTATTTTTTCTTGGGGACACACAAAGTAATTTCTGAAAACTTCCTTGAGTTTTCAGGTTTCTGACTGTGGTCATCAATATATATAAAAAAAATGTTCTGGAGGTATACCTATGTCTCTATGTTGAACAGAGATACATTATAGATATTCGTACCTGGCACGCATTTCCTCAGCTTCAGCACAAAGCTCTACTTCCGCTTGAAGTTGTTCAGCTAGCACAGTTTTTTCTTCAAGAACTTGTTGGTAACGTTTCTCATATTCCTCAGCATTCTTCAGTTGCATATCTAGTTTCTCTCGCACTGACTTCAGTTCATCTTCTTTTTGCGTCAGCTTCTCTTCTTGCTTTGTAACTTCTAACAATGGTTTCACCTGAAAGGTAGAACAGAGTGATAAGTACACCTGATGTTTACGGTCAAAAAATAAATGAGCATGTACGGTGCAGAGTCCTGCAATACACTTGCAATAGCTGGAGATTTCCTCCATTTTCTCTGAATCTCCGGCATTTTTTATTTTCCTTGGTTTCGTAAAATTTACAGTATTTATTAATTGTTCAACAATGGCTTTTTTTATTTTAAAGCAATACCACACTGATAAACATTTAATTTTGCTTCATTCAACCTTGTAAACCATTAAAAATTAGTGAACAAACAAATTTTACTTCACATTTTAAATTGCAATCCTTGCAAAATGTAACATAAAGTGAAAGACACCCTTTTGGGAAAACAAGAAATGCGATATTATCCACAATCAATCTATCCAATTCAACAATAGTGGATTGCTTCTACTGAAGCATAGATTTTTCAGCACCTCATGATTTTGAGATGTTTAGAGAATACAGACAAAAATAAAATGAGGTAACACAGAATGATAAAAGCAACTTTACCTTGGTGTATAATCTCCACCACTGCCAATTTCTCAATTTGAGATAGGCAGAACAGTTTCGCTGGATGAGACGGATGGCATTTAGTTGTTGCAGCCGCTTGTGATAGTTGCGACGAGCTAAGTAACCACGACAGAAAGCTTGGAAGTTGACGATTAGATCTGTGATTTTGTAGTCACGCTCTTCTTCTAAATGAGCTAGGACACCAGCACGGAAGAATATCTTTGACTGACCAACACGGTAAAGGTTAGGGTCTAATTCTAGGGCTTGGATCATCTTCTCACAAGCCTTCTTGCCATCCATGAAACCTTTCGGGATAACGTTTGGAGTTAGCAGTTCATAACGTTGACGGAATTCCTGCGCAAAAAAAAAAGATTACAATTTAGAGGACAATATTCATCTACAAAAAATAATATTACTGCAAAACCTATGATAACTGCTACAGAGATCGTAATCATAATTCTAATTGTACATAATTAGAATTTTCAATGAATCTTATAAAAGTGACCCACTGAAAATATAAAAAAAAAAGGTTGAAGGAATCTGAAATTTTGTAAACATAATTTCCTAAATCATGGTCACATGAATTAGTGGATATGTTATCTAGACAACCAAAATCAACACAACCTTAAAAATGTATTTAAAAAACTGTTACAACTGATTTAGACAAAACTGGCTGCAAATATTATGAATAAAATTGAAGAAGTGAAATTCATTCCCAAAACTTCGATTGACCTCATTCTAAACAATTATAGTGAACAGATCTAATTATTTTCTGACATGAGTGCTTCAGATACTCACTTGGAATGGAATCCTGTTGGGGAAACCTTGACGACAAATCCTGATACCTTCCAAGACACCATTGCAACGAAGTTGATCTAAGACTAGAGGAGCATCGATTTTACCAGCACGCTTCTCGTGGTTTGGAATGATGCAACGAACGAAGTTCGGGTTGGTGTTCCGGAGTGTGATCATTAATTTGGCTAGCTGCTCTTTGTAGAGCTGAGAAACAGTTCTGAACATACCCTTCCTAAAAAGACATTCGAACAGAGAATTAGTTAGATTACAGAAATATGAACGAACAACTTTGAGGGTTTTCCATTACAAGATGTATATTCATTGATTCATCAACTTTCCAGTTATCTTGATAGGATCTAGTTGCCTGTCCCTCTTGCAACTATAAATTGGGACTTTTTGGCTTGATTCGTTTCATTCTTTTATTACAATTATAAGCTTGAAAGTGACCGAAAAACCAATCAAAACATTTTGACGGTGTAAGACTGCAACCACATATCTTGTTTGCTGTGGTTGACAATCCTCATTCCCATTTTCATATTTTTATTTCATAACGGAAAATAAATTGACATCATTCCTCGAAGTTTTTGCAGAATTTTCTTGCACAGACAAGAAAAATCATGACAGTTTTTACGAATTACCATAGAGTAGTTTCCCATTTAAGAAATAAAGTGTGACAGGAAGTCTGCAACGTCCCAAACCTGTGGTTGCAGACTTACACCGTTGATATGGTTTTTTCTTATTTTGTTTGTTCTGTATCTGCATGTTTTTCTTGAATTTGCAAGCTTTACTTCTACATACCTAGTTCTAGCACCGAATTGTGTATCGCTGAGAGCTTGTTGAGCCATTCCTACGATTTCAGCATCCTTCCAGATGTGAACGACAAATGGATCTTGAGATGCTTGAAGAAGGGATACTACATTTTCGTTCAATGGGTCCATGTTCTTCATCAACCATTTTGCTGCTGAGTAGTCGACCTGAAATCAAATAAAAAGTTGTTAAATACAGAATTGATCAAGTTGCATTTTCCTCTTGAAGTTGACATGATCAGACTTCACTAAAACCACTTGGGTTGGATAGCTGAGGCATAGCTATGTAAAAATAGCAACTGTTCCACTAGAAATATAAATGCTAAGTGTCATTTTTACACACCAGACATCAATTTCTGATTTTAAAATTAAATTTTTAGGAATAAACTTGATATTAAATGCAGTTGGCAGATTTAAAATTTTTAAAGTGCTTCTTCTTCAATAACAACAATATGAGATTTGAAAACAATGAATTACAGCTAAGTCAAACTTTCAAAGTAGATCAAATAAGGATACAGAATATAAAAGAGTGCTAGGGGCAGAACTGAAAATACTGCTTTGATGTGTTCATCAGCATAAAATAATTGAATTGGGCACTCAAATGGGCAATGTATCTTCAAACAAGTACATGCATCAAAAATGGCTCAACTTATGTTCAGTAGCATTGAGCACTGAAAGGGGAAATCGATGCTTCCGGGGCGAAGAAAAAATTGAAGTTCAGTTAACAAACCTTTCCAGCATAATGGATGACGGCAAAATCGGCAACACCTCTGAAATCTTTCTTGACGAACTTAGGGTGCACACTGTGAGCTGTGACTAATTTTTCGACAAAAGATTTGTCTGTGGCTTTGGGGAACCAACACTCTTCATCTAATAAAGCCATGACTCCCATGGGCTGCAAAAAAGAACGATGAACCAAGTCAGACAAACAGAGAAAAAACGGCAATAATGATTTTCTAATTTACCTATATTAATTCAACGGCTCGGTGAAGGATCAACTTAAGAGTCATTTTTTAAAGCTTTGGGTTAAAAAAATCATTTTCCGGTTTAAATGGCAGATCAATCAATACAGCACAGAACACACCTTGCCACTGAATGAAACAGTAAGAAGGTTTAGGGCCTAAATCTTGTAGGCCAGTAGCTAACAGCCGCAAAAATTCGAGGCACTGGGGATGATGGCTCCAGCTTGTTGAAAAACAAAGCTCAACTTGCATGCAGCTTGAGTTTAGAATATAATTTCCCCTACTTGAAGTTAACCATTTGAAAACATATATAAGAAAATTAATTCACTCCTGATCATTTAATAATTCCATAGGAAAGTAAACTATAGATTTAAATCAGCTCATGGTTAAAGATGAGAGTGATTATCTGCAAGAGCTCCTGATTTGGTCAGTCCTCTTTCTGTCCTTAGTTTGCAGTTTTAGCTTTGCTTTTCTTATCAATGAGAAGTATTTTTGGAATTTAACCGAATTTTGATGCCAGCTTTTCATGATATCTATTGTGCAAAGTTTTACTTTAAAAAACCCGAAAGATTCTTTCTATCCATAGATTTTGATAGGTCACTTTGACAGTCATTACCATTGACTTTGTTGCATTGATGTTGATGTAAATTTTGAAATAGAACTGAATTAAAACTGTTGTTTTGCTCCATGCGACAGTTTACTTGCTAATATTGATGACAAGATTCAGATGATTGATGTCAGCTTACCTTGTCGATGAGATCGATGGTAGGCTGGAGATCGAGGCCGAAATCGATGAATTTCCACTCGATACCCTCTCGTTGATATTCTTCTTGTTCTAGGATAAACATGGTGTGGTTGAAAAGTTGTTGCAACTTCTCATTTGTGTAGTTGATACACAACTGTTCAAATGAGTTCAACTGAAAAAAAAAAAATAATGAGTTAACATCTTATTTGAAAATTTTGAACATAAAAAAGAAAAAGAAAAGAAACACATTCCTTTATCAGATCCTACAAATAATGGGTCAGTTGGGCTGGTCACAGAATTGCATTTCGATTATTCAAGCTTATAGATTAGCAAAAAATAATAGGATCTGCTTAAACGCCTACTTTTAGCGACCTACCTTCATAGTGATACAGCCCTTTGAAACGAGACGGTGTAAGACATCATTCACTGCCGTAGTACATCCGATGGTTTATTTCACCTTGCAGATCTATCAATTAAGGATACACGAAAGTGTGTACTGGCTACTCAGCTTAAAATAAGGATGAACACAAGGTGGAAGAAACCATGGTACGCACCGCCTCAGTGGATGACGTCATGAGCGATGGTGTATGAAGAGCACACTCTCTGTTAATTTTTAACGAGGAGGCTTTGTTTTTGGACAATCTGGTGGTCCATGACCGCTGTAATGGTAGATAGAAACTTTCACTGATAAACATCAGTAAGGGAGGTATAAAAAATTTAAAACTGTATGAGAATTCATTTTCATGTTTGTTTCCATTCATTAAAATATTGTTTAGAGTGTAGACAAAATGTACTTAAATTTTACAAAATTTAGCATGGAAGTGAAATGGTCATGGAAAAACAGGTGCATTAAATTACATCTGAAACTTACCTCAAAAATTTCAAAACCGGCCATATCAAGGATTCCTATAAATGAAGCACCTTGTCTCTTCGTCCTATCTAAAGACCTATTAATACGATTGACTAACCAACGGAACATTCTCTCATAGCATGCTTTCGAAATTGCTTCAACTGCAAATTCAACCTGTAAAGAAACAAAAAAATTATTAGGTTTTCAGTGAAAAGAGGAGAGTGTAAAATAATTTTTTTTAATAATACAATTAAAGCTTAATATACTGGCAATTTTCAGTAATAACTGAATTTCTCTCAAATCTGAGTGTAAGGGACACATAAATTTTGATGATTTTCGACAAAATTTTAAAACAAAACCGACCTTCTTTTTTCTTACCTCCATATTTCTACAAGAAAAATTACACCATATTTCAGGCAAATATCTTGGATGAACTACAAATATTTTCATACAAATTCATTCAGCTGTATTCTTCACATCAGTAAAGTTGATTAAATTCATGGTGTCTGAATTCCTCATTTGTTCCATTCCCTGATACTCCCTGATCACCAGCAAAAGCTTCCCTGATGAGAGTTCAGAATTTTCTCTCGATTCCTGCCAGAATTTTGGGAGAAAGTCTTGACCTCCCGCAGGAATTCAGAATGAAATGTATCAATTCTCCGCCTCTCCCTCAGAAATGGTCCATGACCGTGTCATTCCAGGCCAGCAAATTGAAAAAATTATCTCCAAGAGGAGACAAGAGGTATCCAACCCTAACACCTATTCCCTGATTTTCCCTGATATTTTATGTTCCCAGATAAATTCTCATACTCCACAATCTTTCCAAGTCCTAAACACCATGTTTAAGTTTTACATGGGATGAAAATATTGGTTCATTCTTTTTTTCCTTTTTTTTTTTGACAAAAGAAGTGCATTTTCAGTGAACACAAAAACATCATAACTTATTGAGTGTTGTACCAATAGATGATGGTGGTGGTGTACTTGATTGAATTATCTTGTAAATCATATTTTAATTTAATACTTTCAATTAATTTCAGGACAAAGGAGTATATTTGGCTTACCTGTTCCTTCGTTTGAGCTTTTGTTACAAAATCACGACCAACTTTGATACGTGGCTTGAGGAAGGCTTTGGTCATTTCTGTTATCGAAAGACCAAGGAGATGCGCTACTTTTTGGGCTACGGTGTTGTCTGGGAGCGTGGCCTGATCACTATTACGCTCCTGCTTGAATTGCATGTTGCCGAACAACATGACGGCACTAACAATACGGAAAATGGCTGCAGAGAAAAAATTGTGGCATTTTAATTTTGAATCAGAATACAAGCACTCTACAAATATTGCTGCATATATACTTATAAATATTATTTTAGAATTTCTGCTGATCGTTAATATTGTAGCGAGAAACGAGTCAGGTATATTAAGAGCCCTCAAAAGGAGTGGATTTTTCAATTTCCAGTCTTAATTTTATGCCAAGTCCCCATTGATCCTTGGGGAGTGTTTCAAAATTACAGTGCAGTAAACAACAAATTCTGAGAAAAGCAGTTCAAGTTTACTGGCACTACTGTCGGCCTTGAAAACTAATCATTTCAGACACTTAAGATATTACATAAGGACAAATAATGACT
Organism: Bemisia tabaci; assembly: GCF_918797505.1. NCBI lineage: Eukaryota > Metazoa > Arthropoda > Insecta > Hemiptera > Aleyrodidae > Bemisia > Bemisia tabaci. The sequence goes on from NC_092794.1 coordinate 50,633,852, forward strand.
TGAAATTTTGACCCTACACTCTTGAAGGCTTTAAAAACGTTCAGCAGAGACAACTAAAAATTGGTATTTTTGACCTCAATCCGGTTTCCTAACTCTGCTAAACAATTCGACCTTAAACCTGAGGTCCCATTTTGCTTGGCCTATCACTTTTATGGGTAGTGATTTGTATGAAAGTATTTTCAAGTTTAGATAATATTTCACCAAGTGTTGACCACATGCAAAACGAACCTGAGTAATCTTCATTTGTCATTCCCATGACACCCATGGCTTGGACTGTGGATTGGAATTCAGCCGCATCATCCACACCAGGAACTGGTAAGTTTCCATTTGATAAGAAAAGATAAGTCTTGGGATCTTCTAAAATAAATTCCTCTGAAAAAAAAGAAAAAGAAAAAGTGTTACAAATCAAACACTTTAATTAAGGTGCCCTAATTGGCATTTCATATAGTAAAGTACTATGCAATACTCAAACCCTTACAGGGAAGCAGAAAGTGCTCGATCTGCCAATGTAGGAAGAAATGTGAGCGCACCTGAAAAGGAGACATTTGAGAAAAGAAGGCGCGAGATTTTTATTTTAGCATTATTTCTTTGCTAGCTGTTTGGAGCGCACCCTCACAGATAGGTAGGGGGTTCCCTCTGCATCCCAAGTCACCTGTGTTGCCGATGACTTTGAGGCTTTCGAAGCGAGCCTCCGTCTCCATGAAGTGGAGGTTGGATGGACAAAGAAAAACAATTCTTTAATTTTTACTTTCTTTTAGAATCCTCTTGACACAAAAGAAATATTTATTGCTTACAATACTGATGGTACATCATAAAAATAGAGGATTAAAGTATCCTAACTTCGAATACGAATGTAATAGCTCATAAAATCTCTTATCTTGTGAGAAACTCAAATTAAACAAAGTACCTCTAAGATTTCAGACTTAAACAAGGTGTATTAATGATAAAAACAAACTTACTCCTTTGTTCAGGTGAGGCACCGGCAAGTAATTGGTAGAAAATATGGAATGTTCGTTCATCTTTAGCTTGACGAATGGCTCTAGATTTTTCCAATAAATATGTTTCAATGTTTGCTCCAGCAATATAGCCAGATGCATCAAAATTGATGCGAATGAATTTACCCTAGAAATAGAGCAAAACAGAAAAATATTCAATAGAGTTGAAGCAGGAAACAGAAGATATTAAATGTGTCATATCTTCGGCCAAATAAACCAGATCATATAACCAACAGTTAAATCTTTGAAAAACTGAAAAAAATTCTTTAAACGATTCACTCAGTAAAAAAATGGGTAAAAATTTGAAGGAACGTTTCTTCATTAAGATTAGGACTTCTTACATCTCTCTCAGGGCAAACAGTACAGAATGATCTAAAGGTCCCGTCCCACCAACAACAGGCATTAACTCCGCAACTTTGAAACAAATTAAGATAAAGACTTGAAATTTTGTGAGTGATCATAAATCATAGGAAACTACTTTTGGCAAACCCCCCCCCCCCCCAAATTTCTAAAAGGATCACCCTCCATATTGCTGATAAAAGCTGTCGTTTCGGATACATCTTTTTTTTACGGATACAAAAATAGATAACCCGACAAGTAAATAGAGGAACTATGATTATACTTACAAAACGGGAAGAATTATCGTTCTTGACGGTTTTGGCATTTCCAAACGCTTCTAAAATGGGATTTGCTTGAAGCAACTGTTGTTCTAATTCACCCTGAAAAACAGATGGTAAAATGTTAGGAGCATTGTTGATTTGCAACCTTGCAAAGTAAATTGTAATTTTCACTGCACATATGTGCTATTACCTTAGTCCACCGAATGAAAATTATTTTCTTTCCTTTTAGAATAAAAAGAGTGCCTGTTCATGAATAAGGACATTTTTTTCTTTCTTTTTTTAATATTGGAGCTTAAATACTACCTACTTATCGAATTATTAGACGAATTAGAGGATACCGTCCAGTCTAATAAAAATTGCTGAAATACATGTTGAACTACAACTGCACCAGACAGCTGCCATTTGGAGCTCCAGTTCACAGGGAAAATAATAGAATATTAAAACAGCATTCAACGCATTAAAACTTTTACAAGTAAGAAGATAAATACTGGTATACTGCTGTTCATTATCTACCTTCTAATATTACAATGTTTCTCTGCCGGCAAAAGCGCAGAGCTCCAATATTTTTTTTCCCTTTTCATACTGGAAAGTTCGGGTGTACAAGCTCATCTTTAAATGTTGTTTTCCTTTCTTGCTGGGAACAGTGAAGATATATCGCCCAAAATACCTCATATCTTCACATTCCATCTTAGACACTAATTAATAAAAAATTGAGCACCCAGTACCCAGATGGGTAAAATTGAATAGTTGCACCTTATTTTCTGCTAGAGTTCAATTTGCAATCACACAAAAATTCAAACTATCTTGTGGAGTGCTCTTAAATCGATTTAACTCAAAATATGTATTATTTAATCCTTGGGTGTTTATCCTGATAAAATTCATCTGTTCAAATATGCTTGCAAATAGATATTATTGAATAATGTACTACAGAACTGAGGGAATTAAAAAAGAAGATTTTGTGCGATTCCCTTCAAAGGATTAGATGTGATATCAAGAGAGAGGTGTCGAGAAATAAATTCAAATAGTATTGACAAATTAAATAAATAGATGCAAAATGCAATACAGACCTCAAAGTTAAAGACTGGCTACGCAAAGGAAGCATGAAACAATTCCATATTTTAAGATAAATACGGGATCAAGTACCTAATGAGTAAAGACTAAAAACATCTGGAGAGATGGGGTTTTTAATCAGTGCAATGCTCAGATTGGTGACAGCTCTCAATAGCTTAATTTGGGGTTTAAAAAGCATCTCTTGGAGGAGGATATGATACGAATTGTTTATGTTAACAGATATGAATGAAAAAAAAAAAGAAGAAAAAAAACAAAACAAACTACATCTTGTGTAAAACTAAACAATTCGTTAATTAAGAATATAAAGAGAATGATTAAATGGTCATCCATTAGATAAAACCTTTTTAATTGTGTGTTTCGATGGAAACTTGGCTTAGTGGGACAAAAATTCAAAATTTGGCTTTTTCGAGGACGAAAAAGGACGCTTTTCAGTAAAAATTATTCTCAAGAAAATTACCGAATCGACACTTTTCTAACACTTCTAGAATGAACACATTCCAAACTTATTTGAAATCAATGAAAGTATAGGCATTAAGGGCCGGGCGGATGAAATGTTTACTTTTGACTGTGAGAAAAAAATGTTACTACATATTCCTTAAGTACATTCGTGTCTGAGACAGCCACTTTAGTAGAGCTTTACTCAAAACTTGCGGATGTACCATGACACACCTATAGCATCCTCCTGTACTACTACTCTTCCATACTAGAAATCATTACTTGCATAAAATTTTAAAAAGAAAACGTGAAAAGATATGCTGGAACTTGCATCTCATTCACAAGCCCATTATTATCTATAGAACTTCAGACTAAACAACAAATTTTTCCTTCAAAAAGTTTGAGATGGAAAGTACAGGAGAGACGGAGGCCAGAAAAAACTAAAACTAGATCATAATCTACAGTTAAAATTCAAAATTCACGAAGGCTGAATAATAATCTGAGGAAGCGAAGGTAAAAAATATCACCACTCCAATCTATGAAGCTGGTAGCTAGTCCACATTGAACTACTTCCACCTCTAGTTTCTAATCTAGAAAATACTACTACTATTTGTACATGCACTAATTATACATTTTCCAAGTCGGGGACCAAAAATTTCATGCCAATCAAAGAAAAATTCTGATATCTAGCATTATGAGTGCAAAAAACGCATCAACTTAACAAGCTGCAAGATAAGGAAATGAGATCATTCATATCCATAAAGTGCATCAATTCAATAAAAACTACATACGGAAAGAACTGATCTACAGAAGCGATAAATGTTCCTGTTCGTTGCTGTGAACGCCTATAAATCTATAAAAATTTGAATATGCTTTAATGTTCTTCAATCTTAAAATAAATCACCGGTAAGTTTCTAATCCTTTGAAGGCAATCCTGTTTCCTTTTTAGTATTGATAAAAACTGATACCAATAACGGTGACGACCAATTTGGAGAGAACTCCTGTGTACCGGTGCACCTTATCATACTTGACTTTTGATTTTCAAATTTGGACTGGGTAATTTTTACACTATCAAAGAAGATGCAAGAATTAAAAATTTTAATTTTGTCTGCAGAGATGTTGATGAAGTCTGGAGACAGAAATGCATATAGCTAGTGAAAAAAGGTTGACAGATTTTGCGAGAGGGCCAGGTCTTGCGCTAAGGCAAAAGCACTGCCTTCCATACACTTTTACCGGAGTAAAGCTGATCAGAATGATCGGTACTTAGAAAAACTAAGTGTCAAAGTCTATAAAGATTTTTTGAAAACAAGGAAAAAACAACTAACGAAGTGCTTCTGAAGGTGTCCTTAATTTACTTCATTGACCATTTACGCTGCTCAAGAAGTCCACTTTCAGTGAGTAAGTCTTAAATGATGGATGAAAAAATAAAAATTAAGATCTTCATCACTTTGAAGTTTCTAGAAACGGACAATCAATAATCAGGAAATGACAATGCAGTGGTGGATAAGTGCGTACTACTCTGGTGCGGATTACTGACTTTTCCACCTTAGTCCCATCGATCAATGATGTGATGAATAAAATTTACACGGGACGACATAAATCACTGCTGTGATCAGGCTGAAGGCAATTATACTATGGACTGGTGTGCATCATTAACAATTTTCTTAAGGACTACATTTTTGTAATAAAAGACTCAGAAACTGATTGTCTAATCCTGATTCACTCTTTATCGCACTATCAAGAGACTCGACCATCAAAATACAATTCTGGAACACAATGTTGAACCATTTTTTTCATTTCGTTTGCGATCAGGACTCTGTGCTGGTGCTCAGCAGCCTCTTGCGAAAAATCTGGCTCCTTCCGCAGAAATCTGGCAACGTGCAGAGAATAATAAGGTACTTACAAAATTGAATGTGGGGGCAGCCTGATGGGGTTCAATGTGCCATGCAGACGAAAGGTAGTGTCAAGAGATATAAGCCAACACAATAAGACAGGGGGAGGCGAGGAAGTGAGAGAAAAAACAAAACAAACACAAAAAGTCATCAAACCGAGTGGAAAGAGGACAAATAATGCTTCTGAACAAGACGAGACTGAGGCTTCATTATAAATGGCTAATTTTCAGTGAATCATTTTGCACATTCTCACTCCTCTACTTTCTTAATTTTAAGAATTTAAGATTTGAGAGTAATTTAGAAAATTTGCGCAAAATGAACTGGTGTGAAAGGCATTGGGGATGCTTGAACGTTGCAAAAGCTGATTTTTCTACATTTGAATATATGTGAAAAAATCGATTCTAGGCGAGGGAGCTTGCTTCACCTAAAATCGATATTTTGAATGGATTTAAATGGAGAAAAAACAGTGTTGCCAACTTGCAAAATCGCCCCTGGTGAAAGGTGCTATATTTCAATAATATACTGTGATTAAGAAGAAAATATGCCCATCCCTTTTCTGAGCTGTGTGGTTGCTTTGAGTAGAAACAAAATTCTAAAAACTGTCGTGAACGTACAAAATACAGGACTCGTAAATGAAATGTTCTTCCTTGATAAGTGAACACTCAATACGACAGAAAACTTTACGTTCACTGATAAGAATTTAGAATATTTCCGCGCATTTTTCATAACTTCTGCAAGTATTTGTATTTTGATTTTCTCAGCTCGAACAACCCTCCACCTTAAACCAACCAATTCAACCAATTTCTTTTTCCCGATCCATAAGATAAATATTACATAACAAGCGGTATGAAGACCAAAACTTCCATGTTCCAGCCCTTTTACAGTTACCAACTCGCTAAAAAGCTAACCACAAGTCAAATCAAAGAAATGCGTCAATTTTTAAAAAAATATTTGCTTTTTTTTTTTTTACCCAAGTACAGGGAGACAAAGGCTAGAGAGAAGAGTATAAAATGTCAGATAAACTAGAGAAAAATAATTCCAATTATTCAGACTTGTCTTGTTCATTAAAAAGTTTAGTTGAAAATTGAAAACATCGACAGAATAAAACAAAACCAATGAGTATGAGCTTCGAATACACAATTTTAAGAAACTGCAGAGGCCAACAAATCTTACTAACTGTTAGAATATGGTTTCTTATTATGGTGCAGAGCAACTAAATTAATTTGAAGTGCATTTGAAAGAGGATTAGAATTTTTCCAAGCCTCAAATTCTCAATTTATAGGGGTGAAATCATCTTCTTGTCAAGTGTGATTCCTCACAAGGCTCACACTTTACTCATTACATCCTTTTTTCAATGCTCTTCATCTTTAAACATGAAGATTTAGTATCACACAAAGCGTGTTTAATTGAGACAAATGGATGTTAGGGCATCAAAAACAAATCACATGAGGCATGTTGGATCAACTTTGACGATAGAAACTATGCGTATAGAATTTACTGCTACTGAATGAGATGACCTATCTTAATAGATCCTATTACTAATCCTAAATATTAAGTAATTCCTTCAGGCAAGGCAGAAAAAAATCACAGAAGGAGATAGACAACTGAAATCAGTTCCTGGCAAGGGAATTGTTTACGCTCTAGATAACTAAAAATCCATTACAATCCGCTGATCTTTGTCGGTCTGAGTCTCAGGGAAAAGGCATGAGGATTAGAAATAAGTGATGAGTTTTCAGAGGGTTTTAGCAAATCGAGTCTAGAAAAGATTAGCTGGAGAACTTGAGGAGAGGATAACGGAACAGAAAAAGTAGGTAAAAGAACAAACATGAACAGTGTATTAAAAATTATAGATTCTTCTTTTTATAATTGCCACAGCGGAAGTCATTTTCCCCCCTAGCCTATAACAACCACCCACTTCAACCAATAGAATCTCCCCACTTTCTTATTTATCAATTTCGTTGTCTATAGATTTCAATAATCAGCCCGCTGATGACTCATCCAACAGAGTGTGTCTACGAATACATCACGGATTGTCGCAAATTATTCGTGCCCTAATTTCTTCATGGTCGAGACCACCGCGGATGTAAGGAAGAAGGACCCACTCACCACGATCGCATTCAAAGTATTGAAGCCACAATCGAGCTAGAGGTTTTGAAATCCTGACCGACTCATCCTCATGCTAATCCAGCCTCAATCCTTCGAAAACCGCGATGAACTTTCCGTCCGCAAGATCAGCGGTTGAAATTGCGTCGGAATGTCTCCGAGGGCAAAAATTAAAATCGGAGCTCGGTTTAAAACGTCTCGGCGAGCTTTTGAAGTACGGCGGAGCTTATTCAAATCGACACTCTCTCGTCCAGAAGGAGTCTTGTTGCCGATAAGGAACCGTTTCCTTCGAGCTATTTAAAACGCAACCTAGAAGGAAGCTTGATAATTGGCCGCTGCTGTGGGAAAATGCAGTTGGACAGCTTTTGCACGATCCGAGCCGCTGCGGGCGGGAATTTAAGGCTGCCGTCTGAATGGAGGGCTTTTGAAATACCTTTGAACTTACGCAATTCAGCGATGGAATCATGCCCTTTTCCGGAGCAGGGAAAAATTCATCGGATACGCACTCTACCGATCCATCTGCAGGCCGATTATTGAAATTGATAGACAAAGCTATAGACAAAGAAGACAAAATAGGTATGGAGAGATTTTATTGGTGAAAGCGGGTGGTTGCAATGGACAAAGGAGGTAGGTAATAGACTAACTAACGGCAACCCACGAGATCCCCGATAGTTAGTCCATCATTTTCTCCCTTAGTCTATAGGAACCACCCATTCCAACCAATGGGATCGCTCCATACTCCCTATGTTTTCTTTGTCTATCGCTTTGTCTATCAATTTCAATAATCAGCCCGCTAGAAGGAATGAGCCGAGTTCAGCAGAGACGCACCAAGTCGCATTTCGGAAAGAATGAGTTGAAGAGATTAAGTTTGAATTTGATTGAGGATACATTTTCTTCTGTCAAAAGTTCAGGTCTAGAGACATAATTTGAACGTAAAATAGTCGTTAAACTTTTCCCATGACGTTGAGTCTCGGGGATAAATAAAACTTCAAACCTCCTTCTTTCGATTCAAATATGACTTGAGCAGGAGGTTCGTTTCTATATTGATAAACTCCGTTTAAAAAAAGTGGAATGCTTGCTTTATCGCTTAGAATAATTCGCATCGTTGCGTGCTTGATGGGAAGAAACTGGAAAACTCCTAATTTGGATTTATTTATACTGTGTTATTTATAGTAACTGTCGTTACCTGGAATATTATCGAACGAAGCCTTTTTTCTCTCTTTTTATTGCCGCAGAGCAGGTTCAGAGGTATCAACCGGGATATAGACGGAATTTTCATTCAAATTCTATGAAAAGCTATGGATAGACTGAGCGGTTGAGTTTCACATCGTTAAAAAATTGAGTAACTATCTTCGGTATGGCAAATGGATAGAAAAATTAATGAAATTATAACGATTATTTCTCCCTACACCGCTCGAGACACGATTGTGAACCTGCGAGCTGAGTACATATTACAATTTGTAGACAAAGCGATAGAGAAAGGAGACGAAGAGAAAAAGGACGATCCTGATGGTGGAAGCGGGTGGTTGCAATGGACAAAGTAATAGCCTTAATAACGACAATCCATGGGGGATCCTATAGTTAGTACATCATTTTTCCCCTTTATCTATAACAACCACCCGCTTCAACCAATAGGATCGCTCCACTTTTCCCTTTGTCTTTTTTATCTATAGCTTTGTCTAACAATTTCAATAACCAGCCCGCAAGAAATCCTTCTAAGGGACTCGCGTTGTGACGATCGTAACTCGCGTGCAACGCGAAAAACACAGTGGCGAGGCGTGATCGATTATCGATATTTGCGTATTTGAAACAATGGTAATTAATCGATTATTAAGGTATTCGTTGCAAACACTCTGTTTATCGATCCTTTTCCATAGGTTTAAATGGCAGATAAATCGATTTATCGCCAAGCACGCCACGCTACTGGAAAAAGAGACGGCCGATTCTCTGGATCAGCAGAATAGCCGCGCACTGTCCGGTCCGGTCGGTCTTACAATTTTAACCCTTCTTCAAAACGTTTCTACGACTTCCCTTAAAAGGCTTAACCGAAAACGCATGGCTCACGCCGAGCCGGCCCAAGACCTGGATTTGTTTTTCTACTCGATCTCTTCCGCGATGTTCCAACGATATATTTTTAACACGCATTTAACATCACGCTACGTCGCTTGAAAAGAATCGCCCCGCGTTCTGTTTCATACGCTCCCACCCCTTTTGCAGTGAACGAGCCTATCAGAAACTTTTGCCAGAGCAGGAAGAAGCATAAAAAAGGAGCACTTTTCCGGCTAGGAGCTAGAATTTTCAAAGGTTTCGTACGGATTTTCAGAAATTCGTGGTTTTTAAAGGATAACTTTAACTGTTTTCCTATTACCTATCATGCTCCTTAAGAGTTGCGTCACAGACTACCCCCTTCCCCAAGATATCACCCTCTTGTAGGGACGCCAGAGTTCGGCCTGCGGGCGCTAAAAATGTAAATCCGGCCCTGAAAACGCAGTCCATCTACAACTCGAGAAATAAAGGTAATCAAGGTGATTATGGGAGCCCAGTTCTCAGGCGAACGTTTCCGATGGTCGGTTTGTTTGTTTCTCCGGTTAAAAACATGATGCTTGTGACGTCACGGCCGACTGGCAGTGGTGGCTGCGGGAATATACCGTATATGGGGTTGCTTGTAATAGAGACAACTGCATGCCCTTATTAGGCAGCTTGAAATCTGGGCCACGGCGCGGCGCTGCGCGGCATTATCAAATTCTAATTCCATGACCCCCACGGCCTTCCCGATGCATATATAGAGTTTTTCCGTTTCGGTGGGAGGGGGAGGGGGGCTAGCGGGGAGGGGCCGCCTCTTGTGCGTATCACTGCGAGCACCTGAGCATGTGTATGCGCATTTTCCAAGGGCTCCCGTGTTTTGTTTTTCTTTCTTCTTCTTCTTCGTTTTTTCAAACCGCAAGTGCCGTCGATTCCTCAAGTTCGGACTGACGATGAGCTTTTATCGATTTTCTTCGATATTACGAGGATCATAAAAGGATCTATTAAAATTTCGATCTATTAATGTACGCAATGTTACAAAAGTAAACGCGCATATTTTTTGAATCGAATTTTGGAATCAAAGTAATATTTTTTTGTTCTGTAACGTTTTCCCAAGAAATCTTCCCTCAAGAGTTACAAACCCTCTAAGTCTGGGCAAAAAAACTGACTTTCCTTGAATAAGACGATAGTTATGTATGAAAATGCATGAAAAGTGGCACTTCCAGTTCTTTTACACGCTGATCACGTTTCTGACCTTAAAAAACGGAAATCGCATTTCAATGGGGAGGGGGGGGGGAGCAAGGCTGTACCTCTAAAGCGGGGATTTCTTTGGGAAAACGTTATGGACCAACAAATTCTTATTTTGACTCCAAAACTTGATTCGGAAAATATTCGCGATTAAATATGCGACACCCTGTACATGGACTATAGTTTTCGCTCATCCACAAAAGCGCCTATCTGCATGGAAGAACTATTGGCACAAAAGTAGCCAGAAATATTATTTTCCATCGGCAAAATGTTATCCATGTGAGCTCATACATAATTTGCAGGCCGTTTTTGTTGAAGCAGTAAAGGGACTTGGAAAGGAATACAGACGATGAATTGAATGGAGAGACTGAAGATGAGAAGATGATGGAGCCCAGTCAATAGAGAAGAAATGAAATAAATGGGCAAGAAAGGAGATTTCACTGGAGGAGGAGACGAAAAGGAAGATTCAGACCGATGAATGGATACAGAAAATACAACTGGTGGAGGAAATTTCATCCCCTGTTCTTGTTCCTACTTGACGGAGCTCACTCTGCTGCCGTATCCCTGAACCATATTCGCAAACTAAACGCAAGTCACTAATGTTTCTCAATCAATTTCCAGCTACTTACAAATACTTTCTACAACTATGCGTTTGGGGCATTGGTGAGAATGTTTGCTCAAGGCGTCGCTGGCCTCAGGTGCCTTTAAACACATAGTATGGACACATGCCATGTTACCGAAGGCAGCCGTAAGTACCAAAATGAAGTTTTGAGGAAATAGGCTTAGCAGCATCTGAGCGAAAAATTGTATTAAAAGAGGTCTCGGATCATTGCCGAAGTGCCACCGGAAGACTCTCACAAATCGCTTGAATCATTAAAAATCGACGAAATTCAGTTTCATTTCGATGTCATTTTCATGTTGTTTCGTACTTTGGGGCACAAAGCAAGTACATTTCAAAGTCAGAAATTGGCAGAAAAGGGCGCCATTTTACTCAATACCTCAGCACAGCTCTCAGGCGGCTAATAATAATCTTTACTGCTGCTCAATTTTTACGCACTTACGGCTTTATCATAGCTCGGTTGTTTACAAAAATAAGTCAATTTTTGCTGTATCAGTGAGTTTATCTAAATTAGATTATACGAATTTTGAAAGAAACTCAAATGCGTTATTGCTCTCTTCGGTAACACGGCAGAATTATTTCTGCATATTAAGGCAAAGTGTCCCGCATGAAATCGACTATTTATATAAACGGCGGTAAAACAGTGTTGTCAATTTGAAAGTATCGCCACTGCGGGCTGACTGTTGAAATCGATAGACAAAGCTATACACAAAAGAGACAAGGAGAAAATGGAGCAATTCTTTAGGTAGAACCGGGTGGTTGCAATGGACTGAGGAGTTGAGTGATAAGACTAATTAACAGCAGCTCACGAGAGAGCCTGTAAGTTAGTTCATCATTTTTCTCCTTGGTCTATGAGTATAACAATTCACTAGAAAAAAAACCACATTGGATCTAGAGTCCAGACTCTTAAAAACATCGACAAGAACAAATCCTCTTGATTCAATCGGATTTTTGCTTAAATCAAGAACCAAGCCTCTTAATTTGAGCGGATTTCCTTTTGATTTAAGCAAAAATCTGATTGAATCAACAGTATTTTTTCTTGTCAATGTTTTCAAGAGTCTAGACTCAAGATCCAATGTGGTTTTTTTTCCTTGTATCAACCGATGAGACCCATCCATTCCCCATTCCTCCCATTTCCCCTTTTTCTTCTTCGTCTAACACTTATAGTCTATAGATATCAATGATCAGCCCGCTGGGACGATGCCTTTGGTCTGCGCCTGAGGCGACACCCATTCCATCCTCACCAAGCCTGGAAAAATTCAGCTGAGCCAGACTAGTTTTTGTTTGCTAGCGAGCGAACGAGCGAGCGGTGCGCTGGCATAGTCATTGCAAGTATCCCTCCACTGCCTAACTACCTACCTACGAGACGGGGGCGCAGAAAACGTGCAAGTATGAACGAGAACTAAGCGGAAACTTACAGTGTGGGAGACGGTTGAGCTTTTGGGCTTTGAGGCGGCGACGTAGGCCAAATACTGGATGACTTTCTTCGTGTTCTCGGTTTTACCAGCACCGGATTCTCCTGTGCACAGAATAGATTGGTCCTCCCGCTCTGAAATAAAAAATGCATTCGTTAATTAAACACAAATAACAGCAACTAAAATTTCGAGTGCAGAAAATTAGTATTGACCGGGTCCCCCGTTACAGGCGGATCGTTCGACCGAAAAGAAGGAGGAACAAAAAGGGAAGAACACAGTGCTCCCATTCCATGTCCGTTAAAAGTTCCGAGATTTTAACTTTATTGTCCCAATTTTTCCCACTCCATGACCGTCAAAAGTTCCGAGATACCTTTTAGGTTTGTTTTCAAAAGTTCCGAGAAAGTTCCGGAAAATGCAACAGATCCGGAACATTCCGGGAATTTCAAAAGTTCCGGGAAAAATTCAGGAAAATCTCGAAAGTTCCGGGAAAAATCGGTAAAATCCCAAAACTTCTGAGATTCGGAACTAGTTCCGGGAAAAGAAAGTACTGAAAAAAAGGGAGAAGGAGAAGAAACGCTCATATTTGGTAAATATTCATGACGAAATTGACTCAAGCTGCAAATTGGATGCTTTAAAAATTTAAAAATTTCCGGGAAAAGCCCCCAGGACCCCCCTTGTCGGAATATCTGGTTCCGCCTATGCTCCCCGTCAGCATTCGGTTCTCTCCCAGACCCCCTCACAGGGCGCCAAAATCAATCTTACCACCCGCCAAAAATTGCATGAAACCGGCATAAGTTGGTTGCTCGCTGCACTGCACTGGCCGGCAAATCGTTCGTTTATCCGCTAAACTGCGCAACGAATGATCCGGAGCGTGCGAGTGTACCGCGATGACGTCACCGGGGGAGGGGGGGGGGGGGGACTCTTGGGAGTCTCGCATTCTTCTCGCGGTACTCGAAATGGACTGCGAAAATGCGATCGAGACTAACTGTACTCCTTTGTGGGGGCCATTCACTGGGCATCTGGGAAATGTAGCCGACAAGTTCGAGCGGTGACAAAGACCATCATAACGCCGGCGGCCTTACCGCCCCCCCCCCCCCCCCCCACCTCGCCGCACTTTCGTCTCACTCGGCAGCAGAAATAGAGAAAAAAATGCAAGTACGTTCGTTTCAAAGAAATTTCGTGTGACAGTCACTCGTCTCCGATCTCTTCTATTATGAAAATATTGCTCAAGGTCGGACGTGATGCGCCTCATTGTGCGAGACTCGAGCTCCAGCGGTTAGAATCTTCGCTTGGTGTCTGATCATTTCGCGAGGGGGCCGTGGTGGAAGGGGGAGGGGGGTAAAGGGGGGCTCAACTCCGCTACGCTCATGGCCACCAAAAGAAATGTTTCGATGCTACGCCGTAGTAGTATTTTAGCAGATAAAATGAGAAAAATTACTTGGCATTCGACTAGCGCCGAATAAAAGTCTAAAAGTCGTCGTTTTATCGGGGTGGGGCCCCTTTTTGAAAGGGGAGGGGAGAGTAGTCCCTCGCGAGCTTCTGGTTTAAAATGTGCACCAAAACTGAACTGAAGCCTTCAGAAAGGAACCACGTTAAATTTTCAGAAAAAAGGGGAAAAATAGCTTGGAATAGTTTTGAGCATAAGTAGCTGCGCATTTTTTTCAGTCAAAAATCCCAAGTTGAGAACAATCACTTCGAATTTGCCCTGCGAGATACAACAATCAACGCGCGATTTGATGCTGCGTGCAACCGACTCATTGTGTGCCAGATCTTGCCCAAAAATGGCATTCGTACGCATAACGAGCTGATGTCGTTAACATATTGTGATGCTTGTTGTTTGGTATCACTCTTGTTTGAAGGCGCATTCATCTGGAACGAGCGAAACGAGCGTGTCAGAACAGAAACTTGGCGCGCGCAACCCAAGTTGGTTGCCTCTCTTTAATTCCTAACATCCAATATAAGCCAATGAGAAAATGGGAGCAATCATGAAAATGTATTACAATTTTAGGAGAAACGTGGAAGTCTTCGATATCGTTTACTATTTCTGTCTAATAGAGCTCTTGCATGCGTTAAGGTTATGCAATTTGAGTGCAAGTTCAGATGTATAATTTCTCGAAAAACACGATAGTGCCACTGATTTCCTCTTAATTCAACTCCCGAGCTCAAAAAAAAAACCAATGGCATTGCCGTATTTCCCGCGAAATTCTACAAGAGGGAAAAGTACTTACACTCTCTGACACATGCAAGAACTTCATTCCTATTTTCCCAGGTTTTTCAGAACTTGGGACACCCTGTTTTAGCTGAAATTCCTGTAAAGGGAGAGTTAAGAAGTCAGCTTGTGAATGCCACAATCGGGACGCATCTTCACATGCTTTACATTACACATTTTGAACGCTTCTCGTAATCTTTGAGTAACTCATTCCCTAATTCAGATCCTCCGTTCCCTCTTATCCAGTTTGTTCCCTGACGTGCCCCTGATTCCCAGGTCCATTCCAATATTCCAGTTATCCAGTTTTTCCACTTTCCATGTGAAAACGGAGTCTTATTCCCGTTTGCGACACTATGTAGGTCTGAAATGCGGGAGCTAATCAGAAATGGGTTCTTTATGTCTTTACTTTGTGATTGGCCCCTGCTGATGGATGAGTCTATCGCTTTCAATGATTTCACCGATCACTGGAAAAGAAACACATTGGATCTAGAGTCCAGACTCTTAAATCATCGACAAGAAAAAATAATCTTGATTCAATTAGATTTAAGCTTAAATCAAGAACCAAGCCTCTTAATTTGAGCGGATTTCCTTTTGATTTAAGCTTAAATCTGATTAAATCGAGAGTATTTTTTTCTTGTCAATGTTTTCAAGAGTCTGGACTCTAGATCCAATGTGTTTTTTTTTTTTTTTTTCGGTGATGTCAGCAAGTTCATCGGATCCTAGACGAGACGCAAAAATGCGCTATAGTTTCAGCCGGAAGGTCTCGGGCAATTTCCCTGGAATTTCACTTAGATGCTGATGCCTCCCTCTTGGGTGGCGCATCAAGTCATAAAGGGGCGAGTCGAGTGTTTACCCGGGCCTAATAACGCGCGCCAACGCAACGGTAAGCGCTGCTCGCGCTCGGTTGCTGAGCGTCGCGAGTGATAGGTGATAACGGAAGTGAGGACAGGCTACGTGCTTATCAGCGGCCTACGGACGGGACGTGACGTGACGTGACGTGACGAATCACCGGCAATTAGAGCCGTGGACTCATCGGCTTCGACACTCCGACGGAGAGGGCACGTTCCCCATGCGATCCCGCGGATCGCCGCATTCCCGAGCTTTGTAGCAATTCGGAGCTTTCCCGCGCTCGGCTACCATCGTTTCGAGCCGCGCTTCCACACGCAGCGCGCGACGCAGAGTCGATCGCGCGACCAAATCTGACGTGTGAAACAGCACTTACGGCTGTCTAGAGTCCCTTTATACTGAGAGTCAAGACAACATCCCTCATGGAGTCACAAACGGGAATAAAGATTACAGAAATTGAACGTTTTTCGTAATCTTTGATCGGCCCATTCTCAAATGCCCTTCTCCGTTCCTCCTCTCATTCCGTTTGTTCCTTGCCGAACCCGTAATTCCCTGGTCCATTCCAGATTATAATCTTTGCAATTGGTGAAAATGTTATCTTTATTCCCGTTTGTGACACTGTGGAGGCCTAAAATACGGGAACCAATCAGAAATGGATTCAAATTGTCTTGACTCTCAGTATAAAGGGACTCTATTGGCTACCATCGTTTCGAGCCGCGCTTCCACACGCAGCGCGCGACGCAGAATCGACCGCGCGGCAGAGGCGCGCGACCAAATCTGACTAGAGTCCCTTCATACTGAGAGTCAAGACAATGTGAATCCATTTCTGATTGGTTCCCGTATTTTAGGCCTTCACAGTGTCACAAACGGGAATAAAGTTACATTTTTGCCGATTGCAAAGATTATAATCTGGAATGGACCAGGGAATTACGGGTTCGGCAAGGAACAAACGGAATGAGAGCAAAATGAGAGAAGGAACGGAGAGAGGAATTTGAGAATGGGCCGATCAAAGATTACGAAAAACTTTCAATTTCTGTAATCTTTATTCCCGTTTGTGACTCCATGGGGGGTGTTGTCTTGACTCTCAGTATAAAGGGACTCTAAATCTGACGTGTGAAACAGCACTTACGGCTGTCTAGCCTCACATGAGAATACAAATGAAATTTAAAATAATAACCCTATCACATATTTGAAAATATAAGTCGTCCACTTTGACTCATCCGAACGATTCCTGGGAGTCTATCGGAGTTTCGGTGGCGACTTGACAAAAGACGGAGGCTTAATCTGATAAAATACACCTCTGAGACACTACTGAGCTCAGCAGGGGTGCAGAAAGTTCATCAGTGTACGCTTTCACCAGCAAAACGCAAATTTTTCCCTGCGCACTATTACACAGCGCGGTCGAAGTAATTTTGACAAATTATCAACGCGGTCGAAGTAAATTTGACAAAAAATCAGTGCGGTCGAAGTAAATTTGACAAGAGTTAAGCGCGCTTGAAGTAATTTTAACAAAATTCAGTGCGATTCACCCGCGAGATATGTCTCGCCAGAACATTCTGCACCCCTGGAGTACAGTTTTTTCAAAGCTTCATTTTCCCCCTTACGCTTGGAGGGTTCTCTCTTCGGTGATACAACAGACTTGGCTGATGGGCCTCGGGTTACTAATGAACCAAACAAGTTTACCAAACTTCGACGTGTTTGCTGAACTAACAGGTCGACGATTGAAAGTCGGAAGTCAAAGCTTCTACTGATGAGACGTTACCAGTATCTAAAAAGACCCAAGTCATCGCGAGGGTTGAACGTGTCTGGAGTAACGTCACAGACGTTGATGACGCGAATCGCCTTATATCAATTCAAAATCATTGCACCTGGTCGCGCGGCAGGGTGTCTACTAAAACAGGCTGGTCGA
Organism: Bemisia tabaci; assembly: GCF_918797505.1. Lineage (NCBI taxonomy): Eukaryota > Metazoa > Arthropoda > Insecta > Hemiptera > Aleyrodidae > Bemisia > Bemisia tabaci. The sequence goes on from NC_092794.1 coordinate 50,651,236, forward strand.
ATATAAGTACTTTTACAGTACTTTTTCAGTAAATTCCCGAGATATTAAGTACCTCCTCCAACAGAAAAATTCCGTACTTTTTCAGTACCTCCATTTGACGAAATTAGAAAAATTTCGAAAATTCGAAATTGCAACAAAAATGACAAAAAATTTTAAAAAATTCCGGACCTTTTTGCAGAATTTCCGCTTTTTTCAGTACTTCCGGACCGCCCTTAAAAAATCAGTACTATTTCCGGACTTTCCGGAAATTCCGGACTTGTAGACACCCTGTCGCGCGGGAAACTTGGCGTCGCAACCTCCCTATGTAACCGTGGCTTGCGCTATTCTTGCCGTTTGCCGCATTATCCGCGTTCGTTGCATTATCCGCGGATATGTTTGCTAAGAGCACTTGAGTTCTCGTTACTAATCATCGATCCACTCATCGACGAGTCATCTCTGCGGTGAATGAAAATATGACGTTCATTATCAACAAGACCTGCATATCTTACTGAGAACGGTTTCTGTCCAAACACTCGAGTCAAAACAAAGCCGTCGCAAGGGAAAATTGCCACCCACGTAAGCAAGCGCATTCAGTAAAGAAGAAGAGGAGGAGGAGGAAGAAGAAGATAGATGGAACGAGCAGGCAGGAGAAGAAGAGGAAGAGGTAGAAAAGAAACAGAAAAGATCAGATTTAGATTTTAAGAAGATTTATTTAGGCCGGCAACAAAAGGACTGAATGACTTTATCTTCCTTGTTGCCAGCTTAATAAATACAATGATTACAAAATATTAAAAAACTAAAATGTTCAAACTAAAAGGACTGAACATTTCATAACAGAGACAAATTTCTTCTTCGCTCTCTTTTAAACAGAGAGATGATAAGCAGAGGAAGATGGGTGAAAAAGAACAAAGATGAAAAGAGAATAAAGAAAAAGAAGAAATAATAAAGTAAAAATGAGAAAGAAGACAAAAGAGAGAAGAAAAAGAAAAGCGAAAGAAGTGGAAAAGAGGTATTATCAAGAAATTGCACGCCTACTGGAACGCATACAAAGGTTCACATAAAAGGTATTTTCAAATGGGTTACTTTTTGACAAGTTGGTTTTCCTTCGATATTTAGTGTAGGCAACACGAGCTCCCTCGTGGTCGAATAGTGGTATCATCATGGAATGGCAGGCTCTCTCAGGGCGCGCATGCACAAATGAGAGCTTTTTACCGACGTTTTTCTGAATCCCAGGGACCATCATGCACTCGAAAAATAGGTCTCTTAGATCCAGCGTTTAAATTCTTAAAAATTTGACAAGAAGAAATACTCTTGATTGGTTTAATCGGATTTATGCTTGAAGTAAAAGGAAATCCGCTTAATTAAGAGGCTTGGCTCTCGATTCAAGCAAAAAAACGGCTGAAATAGGAGTATTTTTTCATGTGAAATTTAAGAATCTGAACTCTGGATCTAAGAGACATTTTTTCCAGTGTGGGGCCCGCCGTTCGCCTCCCACCTCCACTCTCTCCATTAGGTTCTTCGACGTTCCAAAGCGGAGGAATTCCACGAAATCCGCGCGAATCGGAAGTGGGCAAAAAGGAAGAAGGAACGGGAATTTTGGGAGGATTCCGGTAGCCGCTTGTTAAAAAATTAACGACGCCCGGCGACCACAATGGACTCCAATTTGTAGCCGATTATAAAACCAAATTTGGTCGCCGGCCAAGCGGTGTGGCGTTGCGTGAGCGACAAAAAACCACTCGAAACGGGCCATGAATATTCATTCACACTAGACGGGGCCCGCAGCCCTCTCCGCCTCGGCCCGATCCCGACAACTCCATTACGGGGCCCTCAACTGGGCTCACTTGCGCCGGTCAGCGGCCAGTGGTCCGTGGTCAGTGGCCAGTGGTCACTGGCAGATCGTCGCTCATCTGACAACGTAAGAGCTTACCTCTATTTCCACATGAGCTCTGCAAAGCGTGTAGTTTTATGGGGAACAGGGCTCACGTGGGAATGGATCGTATTCGATACGTCAAACAGGTGAGATTGTATCCGATCGATTGGTTCAACATGTAAACATAGCCCCAAAAGTCAATGGGGTATTGCGTGGGAACGGGTTTATGGAATCGATTTTTTATTTTTATGAATATCACAGGGCAAAGAAAAATGAAATTGTTAGGAATTTTCTCTGTTTCAGCTCTTCTAGCTTAGATCCTAAAATTTTATTTGAGCTTATGTTCTATTGCTTTGAATTTTAAAATTAAATAAATAGGTTCCTTTCTTACAGCCAAATATAGAAATATAAGAAATAAAAGAAAAATTTGTCGATTTTCCACCAATCGAACAATTGAGATTAATCGTTTGAATGCTCATTGAAATTTTGTCCAAAAAAAAAATTTCCATAAAATTTTTCGCTCGAGCAGTGCCGGCCCTTTTCGTAATCTCACATTATTGAGCCAACTATTTTCTTCGGCGACCCGGCAGTCTGGTGACGATGTATAGAGCCTGAAGGGGGTGAAATTAGGGGCGGCCTTGGGAGCGGGAAAGCGGAGGTTTTCCCGGGGGCGAATTTGGCAACGGTGGAGATTGGCGGTGACCTTGAGGTAGCATTGAACTTGTGGCACTACTTATGACCCGCGCCCGGGCCCGCGGTTTCTTCCCTGTTGCCGCGTCGCGCCGCCAGAGCTCGCCCCGAGCGGCGCGCCGGGCCCCGGTCCCGGCGCCACGCACGCATCCGTTGCCATGGATACCAGCGACCGGCGTACCGCGTGCCGCCACGCCGCGCGCGCCGCACCGGCCAGCCACGCTCCCGCCGACCGTGTCTCAAATGATTCATCCAGTCATTCACCGGTACGCAACTCGAACCGAGCCAATGGGAATCGTCTTCCAGTCCGTCGATAGATAAATTTGTTCGACATAAATTAAGTGATCGTCCATGGAAAAAGAGCCCCAATGATACAAAAAAATAGAGAGAAAAAAAAACACCTAAAAATTTAATGAATTGATACAGTGTCTGAAAGAGAAGACCTAAAATTGAAAAATTGAGTTATTGGCGCCGCTGCATAAAAGATGAAAATTCAGATTCTTCCTTCCATGCATTTTGACGAAAATTTGGCCCTAGAAACTCAAAACTTGAGGAAAATAAGCGTCTTGAGGCTCTTCGATAAATTTCCGAAGTTTTAGGTGAACTTTTGAGGTTTTTAGGTTAAAGATTCTAAAATGCACCGGGAAAAGTGACAGCTAGCGTTCTCTGAGTGGGAAAATTAAACTAAAACCTCGCGTGCTTGTTCCCTAGAGAGCGCTTCCCGTCGAGAACTTAAAATCGCCAATTTTGACCTTTTCTCCTAAATTCGGCGCTACTGAACAATTTTTCACCGGGAATTTTGAAAAATTGCATCATCTAAGGAACAATTTTGAGCTGTTCTCACCATTGAAAAGATTGCACCATTGTAAAGATGAAAAATAAGTCGCACACTTATTTAGCAAAATCCCTCGCATTTCTTGAGAAGAGCCAGTAGATTTCTGGGGGAAGAAAAGGGATCCTACCCCCCGGCATCATGTTAACTCTGCCCATGATGTTAAGAGAAAAAAGTACCATGCTGATATTTAATACATTTTTTCTAGGACAAAGAATACAAGTTTTGGGAAAACGGGCCTTTCTGCTTTTTTTTTTTTTTTTTTTTTTTTTTTTTTTTTTTTTTTTTTTTTTAAAAAAAAACAAAACAAAAAGATAGAGGCAAAAACAAGTACCTCGAATTTGGCTTCCGAACTTACCTTGAAGCATCGACCTGTAGGCCGTGTCTGTGATGGCGAAGACGTGGGGAGGAACTTCGTGCCTCTTGTTGCCTTTGTAGCGCTCCATAATTTTTTCTGTGTAGATGGGTAATTTTTTGTAGGGGTTGACGACGACGCAAAACAGCCCGGAGTATGTCTGCAACATAGAAAGAAAAACAAAAAACGTTAGTTCACCAGTTCACAAAAAGCTGAAAGCATAACGTACAACTATTAAAATAATATCCAGATATGATAACTAGGTATCGTAGGCAATTAGTGATCGACCGCTAATTTCTATCAACTTTTACTGAAAAAAAGGTGTACAAGTAATAAAGAAAGCAGTATTTCGCATGCTTGATACTCAACCAGACGTTCCTATCTTTTCGAATGCATTGTAACACCTAGAACTCAGCTACGAGTACGAGTAGTAACCTTACTTGGGTTAAGTTAGGTTACGCAACTAAACGAACTTCCCGGCAAAGCGGATGGTATCACCCGGAGTTGAAGGCGCTCTAAAACTTAGCTACGAGTACGAGTAGTAACCTTACTTGGGTTAAGTTAGGTTACGCGACTAAACGAACTTCCCGGCAAAGCGGAGGGTATCACCAGGACTTGAAGGCGCTTCAAACCAGGTCGTGTTTTGAAGTTCTCATCCGATGAAACATTTACAATGTTGATACATGTTTATTGCAATTTGACCAGTTGACACGCATGCCGCTTGCAAATTGCCGACTGTTTGCGATACGTAAAACTGCTGAAAATGGGCTTTAAAGTACTTTGGCTCTCGGGCTAGGACTTGGACTCGGTGAAAGAATGTCCCACTTCTCCTCGGGCGACGCGTCAAACTTTCTGGTAAAACAAGGATGGCGCGGGATGACTCACGGCCATCTCGACAACTACAGGAGTTAACGAAGAATGCCGTTCGAACATTCCAAGGTTGCCAATTTTCTTCCGATAAAATAATCATATTTACGGAAAGTTACGCACATTTATCCTTGAAAATTCGAGATATTTTGGGTTGAATTGCGAATATAACCCTGTGAAAAATTGGAAGGAGGCTTATCACAAGTTCCCCAGGGAATTCGTATTTCATCGAGGGAAATTTGGCAAGTTGGGACGGGAACATACAATGTTCTTACTTGACAGGACAGTGTAAGTACGGCATTCCGATGTTGAGTGGCGCTCGAGCGTTTACATGAACGTGGATTAATTAGCCGAGCGATAAGAAGTCTCCGAATAGGGAGCATTCCGATGTCATAATGTGGATCGTCGTGGCCGGGAACGAGAGCTCTTTGGAATTATGCACTCGAGAAAACTGCCTCACCGGAAAAGCGGACCTAGTACGTTCAATAGACAGACCCGTCGCGCAAGGTACAACTGGGCGGTTTGATGCTAAAAGGAATTACGTGCATATGGTACGTAACGTAGTTCATTTTAGCTTGAATACGTCCAACTAACAATGAGTAAACCAGGGGTGCTAAAGTTCTAGTAGTGAGGCAAAAACTTCTCGACCACGCGACCGAGTGGGTAGCGATTGGTCGCGTGTGAAAAGGGGGAAACCTGACAAAATTGCGATTTCTTTGCAGAACAGTGGTAAAAATCACAAGATTTTCGCACAGTCGCCACAATTTAAGTGTGCAGAGCTATAAAAATAAGTCATGTTTTTGAAATTTCGGAGGAAAATGGGGTTTTTATAATTGGAAGGTAAGTTTGAAAAATGTAAAGGCTGGGAACATTCTGCATCCCTAAAATCCTGAATGTTGACTGTTTCTCGCGATCTGGTGTTTTAGCAAGGGGAAAATTCTGGTAAAATCTCTGCTATTTTTTTCCCCCTCTCTTTCTTGTTTTCCCCCTTCTATTTTCTCTTTTTGTCTGAAATAAAATGAAAAAATACAGAATATACGCTGGTTTTTTAACTTTCATTCTAACTTACGGAATAAAGAAATTTCTCGGAATGAAGAAGTTCTGAGACAGCGACTGATTTTTATTTCTAATAAATTAAGCCTAATCGGCTCAAACGCGGTAAAACTTACAATTTGGACATTTTTGTGCTAAAAGAAGCTATGTGCATTGGTTTTGCGTGCGACATAGTTCCTTTTAGCATGGCTACGCCTATAAAAAGTGAACCACAATCTCTCTTTCGTTGATGATCGTCCACAGATGCGCATATCATTTCCAGAAAGGCGTAAGCGCTTAGGGATCCTAGGAATCTTACGCCCTTCTTAGTTTAACCGCTCTATTATAGGGGAAGGGAGCGAGGAGGGGGAGCAGGGTGTGACTTATCAGCGGTTGTAACACTAACAGTTCGAACGGCTGATAAATCAAAAATACGGTGCTCAATGGGAGGGGACACGGAACGCGTAACACCTGTTGCGCTCGCGTGTGATGAGTGATTCATTACGGACCTTCTAACACCCCCCCCCCCCCTTCCTATAAGCATGCCACTACTGCATAACCTCTAGTGTCAGGAATCCTTCATCCGTTCCAGATTCTAACGTCATCGCCTTTCCTCGCCTCCACTAGAAAACCTGTGAGGAGAGATTTTTTTTTTTGGTGGGGGGGGGGGGGGGGGGGAGAAGGAATCGGCCGTCAAGCTATAACCAACTGTTTAATGATAGATTTCACTTTGAATAGGTTAGTAGGACTAACCAAAAGAATATTTGGAAGAGAATTTTTCACAGAATTTGCATGAAGACTAGTTTTACTTGGAATCATTTTTATCTCAATTTTTTCGGACTGTCGGTAATTTTGGGGCTTCGAAACTTTAACGTTACATCATTGGATTTTCAAAATCGGAAAATCTTCACGTGTACACATTCAAGGCCATCTTATTATGAGATTAGTTCGACGTGCGTGCGGTTGATAAAGAAATCGCAGGACCGCGAAACGTCTTGTGGTTTTATGAAACGGGTTTCAGTTTTATCCCCACATTTTCCTGTTCTTTGCCGTGCATTGAATGGAGGTTCAGACATAACTGCGAGCAGTATCCCGCGGTTGAGAGCACGCTTGAGGTTCTGAATCGTTTGATGTGTTCCACCTGAAAGGTATTCTATGGGTCCGTCGCAAACTTCGGCCAGAGCGAAAACAATTCTTATTTCCAATGGAAAATGGCCAGGGATGCAAAATTTCATGGAACTTTAGAAAATGAAATACGATAATACAATCTCATGTTTCAATAAAGTTTCAGAAGTTGACTTGATATCAGAATGGCATGAAACGCATGGGAACAGTGAAATCTTAGTTTTGGAATAATTTTAAAATAAGTCAAATTTCGAAGTTAATTATCGAATTCTCGATTAATTATTGCGGGTATACGGAGCCCCTGAAGGTCGTTGATTTCATTTAGCATCTCTGCTCCAAACACTGAAATAATGGCTCTTTACAAAACCACAAGCTAGGTTACTCTAACGCTAAATCAGTTCGCCTTCAATATTCGATGTAGGCAACCCGAGTTCCTTAGTGGTCGAATAGTGGTATCGCTCAGTTAGAATTAAATGGGTCAAATATCAGTATGAGCACTGAAAGAATTGTTGTGAATGGAAGTAAAACATAATATCTGCGGTCCGATTATTTTAGCCCTTTCACTAGTACTTAAATGTACTTAAGACGAGTCACAACTGCACTACAGTCTATCTCTATCCTAGCGCCCGTTCTTTAGACCTTAACTATAGAATTATGGTAAAATTCGTGTGAAGAGTCGACAACCTGGGGCAATCTATCACGTACGATCTCCTCGGGGGAGAATGGTTGCGTTTGGAGCAAGCTGACGAGAAAGAAAAGATCCATTTTGAGCCGGTATGAGTCATCTCGCCTACGACCGACGTTGCCTCGTCCGACTCCTGAAATCTTGAAACCGACAGCAATACTGAGAGCCGTAATACGCAAAAGAAGCACGGAATTAGCCTCACTTTTCCACGATTTCAGGTCGCTTTCTTCCCTAAAAATTCTGGGTTTTCAAGTCAAGCTTCTGGCCGAAAGTTCCAGGTTTACAAGTTACTTAATCCCCGAGAGTTCTAGGTTTTCAAACCATTTTTTCCCCTTGATTTTTCCAGGTTTTCAAATCGCTTCTTCCCTGACCATGCCCGGGTTTCAGTCACTATTCCCTTATTACTCACGCGGTTTTCACGCCGCTTTTATTTCTCCTGGCAATTGCGGGTGTTCAAGTTCCTTCCTTTCTTGACTTTAACAAATTTTAAAGCCGCCTTATGAACCGATTCTTTCAGGATTTCAAATCACCTTTCCCCTGATTTTTCCAGATTTTCAAGCTGCGCATCTTTCTGACCGTATCAGAATTTCAAATCGCTATTTTCTTGACAATCTTAGGTTTCTGAATCACTATTTCTTCTCTTTCTTAAGGTTTTCAAGTCGCTTTTTCACCTGGAAATTCCACGTTTTCAATTCGCTTTATCACCTAGCTGGCAATTCTACGTTTTCAAGTCGCTTTTTCACCCAGCTATTCCAGGTTTCCAAGTCGCTTTTTCACCCAGCTATTCCAGGTTTCCAAGTCGTTTTGTTACCTGGCAATCCCAAGCTTTCAAGACGCTTTTTCACCTGGCAATTCCAGGTTTCCAAATCGCTTTTTCACCTGGCAATTCCACATTTCTAAGTCGCTTTTTCACCTGGCAATTCCAGATTTTTAAGTCGCTTTTTCACCAGACAATTCCAGGTTTCCGAGTCGCTTTTTCACTAGACAATTCCAGGTTTCCAAGTCGCTTTTTCACCTGCCAATTCCAGGTTTTCAAGTCGCTTTTTCACCTGCCAATTCCAAATTTCCACATCGCTTTTTCACCTGCCAATTCCAGGTTTCTCAGCCGCTTCTTCCTGACGATTCAGGTTGTCGGAACCGCAGGAAATTCTCCAAACGGACGATAAAACGTTTAAATGCGCCGTTCCGAGGTCTTCCGGAGTTCCGAACGGCGCGGCGGCATGACGAGAGCCCAGGGCTGCCGCAACTCCGGCCGGCATGGCGGCGGTCGACGACACTCGACTGCGAGTGCCCGAATTCCGGGGTCCGACTCCGACCCGCCAAGTTCCGAGACCGCGAATCCGCGAGACCACGACTCGAGTGCCTCGGCCTGGGCGCTCGACGAGCGACCGCGAGTGGACCGCGCTCTCCTTCCTCGCTCTCATCGCCGGCCGCCGCGGCGCCCGTCCGCCGACCCCCGACTACCCCCCACTAACCTTCGACACGACCGCACCAGGCCCGGGATCTCTTTGGCGGGAACGCTGCCCTCCGCCCCGACGCCAAGTTGCCGTCCAATTATCCCCTCCGTTTGAGAACATGGCCTCTAGAATTTTTAAGCGTGCTCATTCCCTGAGTTTTCCTTCACTGAAAACAAGTTACGGGCTATATAGACATACCGTCCGTTCCGGCCTCAGAGGTCGAAACTTCCGGGTGCTAGAGCAGTAGCTTCGATTGTTCCGGCTGTTACGCCTGGAACTTTCGGCCTCTGAACCCGGAACGCGGACAGTATGTCTATGTAGCCCGCAGGTACGGCTCCCACAGCCAGATTTGTTTTTTTTTTCCAGAGTGATTTTCAGATGATAATTTCCTGATGAGAAATCATAGTTTTTCCTCCAATTATTCGGGATTTTCTTGAGGGACACAATAAAATTCTCTGGAGTTCCAAATATGATAATGGATTTTTTTTTTTTTCGTATTACAGCTCATTTTTTGGCAAAAACCAGAATTTTGAATGCCAAGAGCGATTTATATGTTTACAGTATCCGGTCAATGAGAGCTCTATTGTTCTGAAGATTTGAATATTCAAAAATGTCATTCAATGGTCGATAATGGCAACTCAGGTGCAATAACACAGTCCTTAAATGGGTTTCTAAGCTGCAGAAGATGCAAATGCCGGCTTTAGGAACAGATTCCTTGATTTTTTCTGAAATCTTTCATTTCCTGATGATTTCCGGCATTCCCGATCCGGAACACCATGATTTTCAAAGTGGACCCTTGACAAGATGCGAATTCAAGCATGTTGATACAAATTGCCTCTTCAAAATTGCCCGCTAAAGACGATTTCATGATCATCACGTGTCATCATTCATTATTGCGCTATTCACTCCAAAATCTGGCGCCATCTCTTCAGCTGCGGTCTAACGCCGTCGGTCAATGGGGCCCTTGGAGGCGACCCGGAGGAGGGGGGGGGGGGGTCACACGCATTGCGCGTGCGCCCAGCTGCCGATTGGCACAGGCACCTCTTCACCCGCACCGCAAGCCCCATTGTCGTTCGATTTCGCGATCCGCGAACGTATCTGCTTTCTAACGTGAGCCCTCCTGCCTATACAACTGCATGTTTATCCGGGCTCACGTGGGAACGGAAATGCGTCCTTACTTCAGAAGGGCGACGATACGTTCCTTTTTTGCAGATGGAGCAAGCGAGGAGGTTGAAATGGGAACGCATGAATACGAACTGCACAGTCGACACTAAGAAGTTTTTCGATTAGATTAATCGAATTTTTGGATTATTGAGGATTTAGTAATTGATTAATAATCAAATGAAATGAAATCGATCAATTATTTAATCGCTTAATGAACTAATTTTGAGGATGTAAGTTTACAAAATGTCAACTTGTACTAGAGGATGTACGCAAGAGTTCCCAGGTGTACGTAAATCAGCATTGTGTTGAATTTGAGCAAAGAATCATGTGTGCTTAACAGTTTCGATAATATTTCAGCGAATTTTGGCACAATAATACTCGTGTTACTATCTGAATTCCTGTTTTTAATTTATACCAGCATTTTTGGTTTTTGCGCTGAAATTTTTCCAGTTTTTGGGCTGATTAGTTGCAAGTTAGACCGGGGAACTGGTAAAATTTTAATTTTTGAATAATCAGCAATAAATAAGCAATTTACAATTTGCGCGAAGTTTAAAAAATCGAGTAATTAATCGAATCGAAAGACATTCGATTAATCGATTAATTCATCGCGAATCGAGAAACTTTAGTCGGCAGTGGTCCGCGACTTCTCGAGACTTTTCCTCGCGGTGAGAACAGCGATGTACTACTGCACCGATGAAACGTCTGGCCATTCAACTCCTAGTGATCGAGATTGTAGTGTGGCATGATTAAAACTGATATGTTCATGTGAAAAATAATACAAATCGACAGAAAATGACAGAAAGGACGAAGACATGAAAATTGGGGGCGAGAAGTGAAAAATAACTCGTGTGAAAAATGATTTTCATGAAAAACCGTAGGTAGTTCAATTGCCAGGAGCGCCCAGAATGGTCAAGAAGTCATCAGTGGTGTGGCGTGCTTCACGAAATAACGATTGATCTGCCATTTAAAGCAATTGAAAAGGATCGATAGACAAGGTGTTCGCAACGAACGCCTTAATAATCGATTCTTTATCATAGCTTAAAATGGGGAAATATCGATAGTCGATCATTCACGCCTCGCCTCTGGAGGTCATGATGGATTTTCACCGAGAAGACAGTCGATGGAAATATTTTCGAAGGGAACCGATTTTCTAAATTACCCACGAATCCAATACGGTTTCCCGCCCAATTTTTCACAGCTAATTAAATTCTTATTTTCGCGAAGATCAGCTACGTACTTAAAGTGCTCACAACGAGCTATTTATCACGCCTCCGAATGAGGCTAAAACCGTCAGTTCCTAATTATTTTTCTCTTCAATGTCTCGACTCACTAATCCCAGATAATAAGTTTTTACCAAAAAAGATAATTTTCTGGTTCATATACTTCACTTGAGGCTGCTCCTCTGCGCGAAGGTAATGGAGATCTCAGAGGAATGTCAGAGGAGAACCCTGTTTTAATTTTCGTTACGCTCTGGTTACTAATTTTCCAATCAGATTAATTTAAGGACACTTTGAACAAATTGTATCGAATATGCATACAAACGCACAAACATATGACATGTGCATCAAAAATATAATAAAAAATGCTTGCAATAGATTCCGCATTACGATGTAACAAGGGCTGTCTCAATATAACAATAATACCACTATTTCATTGGACTAAATTTTGCGATAAGGAGCTACTATCTCTGGCCCAGTGGGAAGATTATTAAAATTGATAGACCAAAAAGACAATGGGAAAACGGCGCGAACCTATTGGTTGAAATGGGAGGTTCTTATAAACTACGGGAGAAAATTGTGGACTAACGAAAGGGTCTCTCGTGGGTTGTCGATAGTCTCGGACCGGATAAGCCTGAATAATGTGGCGTAGCGAGCCACGAATTTGGGAGTTTTCAAAAAATTCCAGATCCCGCTTCCACTAAGAGGATTGCTTCATGCCTTCTTTGTCTATAGCTTCGTCTCTCAATTTCAAAAATCAGCCCGGATGAAGATGAGAGGCGGTTACGTTTCGGTGGACCGGGGCCCCCGGGGCTCCGCGTTTTTGGGAATCAATCGTCCGATCTGGATCAAGGACGAAGTTGCTTTTTGGCCAGAGTCAAGTTCGCGGTTACGTCGTCGCCCCCCCCCCCCCCCGGTCTCTAATAATCCATTAGGTAACGGCACGGCGCGACGGCGCGCGGCAAGTGCCTCGGGCCGCGTTCTGCTTCAGGAGCATCCGATTCACATCCGCGAGAGAAGTGAATTTGTCGTGGGCTGGTTATTGAGATTGATGGACAAAGCTATAGACAAAGAAGTCGACAGGAATATTGAGAGATCGGTGGCAGTGTGGTTGAAATGGACAAAGAGGGTAAGTAATCTAATGGCAACCCACAAGGGACCCTTTATTTAAGCCCCCTCAGTCTGTAAGAACCACCCGTTTCAGCTTATGTGATCACTTAATTTTGTCGATCTTTTTCAATAATCATCCAGCTGATTACACGGAAAGAATCAGCAACATTTTATACAGGGATCGCACAATCGTGTGTTCGTGAGATATTGAATAACTTCAGTCAATTTTGCAACCTTAAAATGGAGCTACATTCCTTTGTCTCGGAAATAACCAATTGAACTTCATTTTGCAATATGGAACTGCTACTTCTGGAGTTCTGGCTCACCCACAAAAGCACCTACCTATGTATGTGTGTGGAAACTCGATGGTGCATACGTGTTTTTAAAAAAGCCGGCAGTATTCGATCCAAGTTGCAAAATATGGTCCAATTTATCGTTTGTCTGAAGAAGGAACGTAAATCCAATCCAAGATAGCAAAATTAGTATATGAACAATTCATTTTTTCCAATATTACCGTGCGATATCCGTCCAAAATTTTAATGATTTATACCTGTGGTCAGAATAAAAAGGGTAGAAATGATGCCCAAAAATTTTCTTGGGAAAATTCGAAGTGCAAGTGGAAATAAAACAAGTTTCGTCTAAGGAACGAGGAAACATAAACCCTATGTAAATAGTTATTTTTAGCACAAATACGTCCAAATATGACACTTGAATACTACGTGGCAACTCGACAATGCTGATGTTCCCTGAGAAACCGCAGGATTTTAATGATAATTCATATTCATACGGCAGTCAAAACCACCAACGCGGCGAAAATTTGAGCAGCAAACACTCTCTCTCCCCCCCCCCCCCCCCCCACGAATCATTTGGCCAGCGTGGCCTCCTCGCCCTGAGGAACGAGCTTATAACGACTCGGAATTGTTTCCCCTTGTTTTCGGCGCCCCCGCAACCTTTCAGACGTATTACAAATAAAAAGGAACTATCTTCACGGTGACATGAGCCCTGCCGTGCAGGTATCCTTGCGGGTCTCAGGGCCCAATGCACGATGGGAATGGTTCATTTGGACTTAGATGCGTCCTTTTAATCAGCTTTCGCGAGAACCTCGCCATACCTCAACCTTCGTTGCCGTGCTGTGCGGTTTTGATTTTGCGATGTCGACGATCTTCGTTGAGCATTTCTGTTAAAATCGAAAAGAACCAGATTATTCATCAACTTGGCTGGGGCCCGTTGATACAACTGTTCGCGTTCTACGGATGTGCGTGTTGCTTGTTAAATTTAGGTTCCTGACGAGATATAATCCAATCAAGGAGCAGAAAGAAGGCGACCCTGCGGGTTGTTTGTTGAATGGTTATCGATTAACCCTGGTCGATACATCCCTATTTCAGCAATGCTTTTTATCGATTTAAGTTGTTGGAGAAGATTCAACAATTTAGGCGCAACGGGCTGATAATTGAAATTGATAGACAAAGCTATAGACAAAGGAGACAAAAGGGACATACAGGGATCCTATTAGTGAAAGCGGGTGGTTGCGATGGACAAGGAGGTAGATGATAAACAAACTAACGGCAACCCATGAGAGACCCTATAGATAGACGATAAGTTTCTCCCTTAGTCTATGGGAACCACCCATTTCAACCAATAGGCGGGGTTGCCACAGAATTTAGAAAATGAAATTCCCTGACATTTCCCTGATTTCCCTGACACATTTTGGTGGAATTCCCTGACAATTGAAGAAGTGGCGGATGGTTAAGAAGGCATAATGGAACATAGTTTTCAGGTATTTGTTGTTCGAAACCTCAAACCCATTCTAGACAGCAAATGAAGGTGATTTAACAAATTTTCCCTGACATTTCCCGATTTTCTCTGACTTTTCTAAATTCTCTGACATTTCCCGGTTTCCCCTGACTGTGGCAACTGAATAGGATCGCTCAATACTCCGTATGAATTTTTTGTCTTCTGCTTTGTCTAGCAATTTCAATAATCAGCCCGCGGACTCCAAGGCTACCTTCGTTCGAATCAGCCGATCGGCGGCGACAAGTTCCGAATGGCGGAGAAAACCCGGCCATTGCGACGTCGACCTTAAAAGAAAAGGCTCAACGGTGACTTGGAAAGGCAAGTTCGTCGGATGGCGCGAAGCTCGCGAGTCCGGCGCGTTCGGTCTCGCGCGCGCGGGGGAAGATCCAAGATCGCGGTTCGCGACTCGGACTCGGCCAAAGCAAAGGTTCCCGTCGCATAAGTAGGCCTCTTCGACCCGACGAATCGAGGTTCGATACATCGAGTTGCAGCGAGAGAAAAGCTCGGAAGGAGTGGAGGGGACTGCATCGATGCATCGGAGGACGGAACTGGCGGCCATATGGCGAGCACGCCGCTAATAGGTTAATGATATTCACGGGAGCCCGGAGACTATGTCTATCTCCTGTCTCACCGGCTAATCTAGTTAGCGCCGTAGTCAAGTTACACGATAAAACACCGATTTTCATTCATAGTACAAAAAATGTATGGATCAAAATGCCACATCCACCGATAAGCAAAAATTGCACTGAGGTAAATCACATTTTTTAACGAGAAATCGGCGTTTTGTTAAAATCGGTCATTTCGTCGCTCCTCTGGTGTAAAGGCGTATCTCAATTTCCACCTGAGTCCTATGCTCCGGATACTCTACTCATTCAGGGGCTCATGTGAGAATGGTGATACGCCCTTAGACGAGAGGAGCGACGATTTGTAAATTGAAAATGTGGCCATGAGACCAAAATGTCCGATTGTGCGAAAAAAGTCGGGTGTTTTGAAATTTCCTGCGCCCTTAATCTGAACTACCGACCGATCAGAAGCCACAAAATGGACTTACAAGTGGGTTCCACTGATCTAAAGTACACGGTCGCATCGGCCAGATCTACACTCCAGGATGTTTACAAAAACCGACAGGCAAAAAATCAGTACTTTTACAGTGTTGAACCGAAAAATTCAGTACCTCCTCATCAGAAAAAATCGTTACTTTTCCAGTGCCTGCAACTGAGTGACAAAATGAGAAAAAATTGAAATTCATGCGCGAATCGCGAAAAAAATGACGTAGCCACGGAAATCAAAGCTTATTGGTGGTCGATCATCTGGCTGCACAATCGCGACAGAGCAGGTGATTAATGCGCTAAGAATTAATGCGCGCGAGGAATTTTATACTTTCCAAGCTATCTTAAAATACGTGCGTGGCAAGAGGCGATAAATTTCAGGCTTTCATGCGGAATTTCCATACTTTTACAGTAATTCCAGACCTCCCTGAAAAAACAGTACTGTTTCCGGACTCCAGACCAGTAGATTCAAATATACACGTAGCGTGAGGCGAAAAATTCCCGATTTTCCTGCGAAATTTCCGCAGCTTTTCAATACTTACGGACTGTCCTAAAAAACAGCACTATTTCCGGACTCCAGACCAGTAGATTTAAATACACACGTGGCGTGAAGCAAAAAATTCCGGATTCTAAAAACAGTGCTATTTCCGGACTTTCCATACCAGTAGACACCCTGGCACTCTCTTCATCAACGCTCAAAGCTCTCACTTCAACGCTCCTCCAGAGTGATTAAAGCTGCAAGAATTTCCAAGAACTTAACTTGACAAAGTTTGCTTAAGCGTTGGGTTCCGGTGGCGACCTCGGCGGCTGCACAGAGTGCATGCGGCTGGTGAAACGCGGACAATGAAGAATAAATATCGCGGGTTCGACACGGCAAGGACAGCGCGATGCCGCGCGCCGCGACCGGTGAAAGATACTCGGGCGAGTGCAGTTGCAGTGTCAACACGACGAGTGCAAGGCACGCGCGCTGTATGCAACCGCGGTTTCCATGAGTCAGACCAGACCAGAGGAGTGATTGCAAACCTCGCACCCAGCTGGGATTCCATATTATCATGCCGAGGAAACTGCAGGCCTCCTCGGCAACCATCAGTCGGGGAAAAAAAGAGAAAAACTCATGCAGGGTGGCCTAGGTCAGGGGTGCGGCGTTTAACATCACTCTGCTTCCGTGCATGCAAGTCAGTAGAAATCTTGTCTACTTTGACTGACATTTGAGCGCAAATAACTGTTCATAAAGTCATGGTAGGAGGGAGCTTCTTACACTGAAAAAAAACTCCGGCCGTGGAAGCCGTACTTACGGGCTACATAGACATACCGTCCACGTTCCGGGCTTCGAGGCCGAAAGTTCCGGGCGCAGCACCCGGAGCAATCAAAACTACGGCTCCAACACCCGGAACTTTCGGCCTCTGAGCCCGAAACTTTATCATCAGTGTATTAAGCAGAGATTTTCCAGGGATTCCTCACGAAGCTTCTCGACCACGCGACTGGTGGGTCGTTGTCGGTCGTGCATGTGCGAAAATGAAAAGGCTCCGAAAACGGAGTTTAAAAATGGGAAGTCCCGGGTGCGCGAGAGTAAAATTTGTATATTTACTGCAAATCGAGGTGAGAATTACATGTTTTGTGAAAAAGCGAGTTGACAATAATGTACTTCACATAAAGTCGCAGTAGTTCGTACATTTACAGCCAAGAAAAGGATCAAACTAGGATTTTTGGAAACTAGAATTGCGGGGGCATTGAAGATTTAATGTAAAGGCGGTAAATTAATTTTGAAAACAGCAAGGCTAAGAATTTTCTGCATCTCTGGCTTTTGGTAAAAAACTATTTTAAACACGAAACGCACGAAAGATATCAACAAATACGTTGAGAACGTAGATTTTCAACTCTAATCCTGAAGAATTTTGGCGGATTTGATCCTCATAGGTCCTTTTGTTGTACTGCAGATGTCCTCAAATGCAATAACCTTCATTTTTTGCATTGTGCGTAGATTTAAATGCAGGTCGGCTCACTCACTCACTCGGCCCCTGAAAATCCTATGGCATTCTTTCAGCTGAGAGGAATTTCATTACTTTCGCATCGGGGCCAACGACGGACGACCGCATAGAGAAAGAGGATGAGGAAGTGCGGCAGCAAGGCGATTCCGCGAATCGGCGGCGGCGGCGGCGGCAGTCAGTCGGACGTTGGCTGAAAATGTTAACGGTTACGTAAAAATGTCATCGGATCTGTTATCGCGGCTACAGATCTATGAATATTATTTGATGTAATGTATGTCCGGTGCCCACTGCCCAGTGGCCGCCGCGCTGAGCTGCTAGCATTCTCGATGGCGCGTGCCGCATGTGCATCGCGTCCAGGCGGCTGCGTTACCAAATTTCCCGGAAAGTACGTACAATGACCAGAAGCTAGGTACAAGAAGCCTTCTGGTACAAATTACTTTATCAGAATTTTATGTAGAGCATGATTCATGCTACGAAATTTACTGAAATCAACTCGTAAATAAAAATATTGCCTTTAATAGTCATTATTAGTTTACATTGGTTGGAGGAATTTTGAATTTCCCACTCACATGATAACCAATGGGTCGGATTTGATGCATCAAACAGGTGAGATTGTATCGATACCGATTGATTCAACATTTAAACGTAGCCTCAAAAGTCAATGGAGTAGTCTGAGGGAGCGAGCTTTTGTATTATATTTCTGGTACTTATGAGAACAAAATGGAACAATCGTAAAATGGATTAACTGGTATACTGTTGGGAAATTCTGATCGGAAACACCAATTTTTCATATAATTAAAGGCAAAAAATGGTAAAATTTTACAACCGAAACGGAAAAATATTTTCTTGAAAAATCGATTGTTTGGAGTCAATTTTGCAGCTTTGAACAAAAACAGATGAGACAACGTTGGAGTAGCGATACCATTCGACGACTCTTCATCGTTAACCTGACGTAAAGACGTTCCTTTCTTTTGAAAAGAACCCTGGAAAACATGGAATTATACGGACGACGAGGATCATCTTAAAACGCAGTCACGTCCTACGTCAGCGGGGTAACGTCTCGTGTCGTTGGCGACGCGCGACGGACGGGGACGGCGGACGTCGCACGTCCCACGGGCGAAATCGCGACAAGGTTCCCGCCCAGATCTATCACCCCGATGAAAAGATCTTACAGGTTGGGAATGCTGGGTTTCACCCATTCAAATGTATGTAAAGCAACTATATTTATAGATTGTCGCAAATAGGCTGGTCGAAGGCCTTTTACTAGAGTCTTTCGCTTAGCGATTGATTCATCGATTGATCGAATATCTTCGATTCGTTAAATGGGTCGATTTTTGACATTTTGATTATATATATATGATCGATTATTTAGTACCGATTGATAGATACTTAAAGAAATCCCCGTTCCCAGGTCACGTATCTAAAAGCACGTCATAACCTCGTAAAATTTCAGCTCAAAACCCGAAGGTGCTGATATCTAATAGAAAAACAGAATTTCAGGAAAAGGTCCCTGAATTTACGGAATTATCATAAAAAAACGTACGGCACACAAGATTTTTTACTTTCGAATTCAGCACAAATATACTAATTCACGCCTGGGAACCCTGACGGGCATCCCGGGGTGCAGGTTGTTATTTTAAAACGAAATAATTAGTTTGACATTCAAGAAAAAAATCGTTGACATGGTTTCTCATAATAATCGTTCGTGCGAAAAATGATAAAAACGAACTCACATGCATTAAGAAAATGCATTGTTTTGGCTGGGGAAAAAGCGTAAGGTTCCGGGAAAAATTGGCTGATTTTTCTAAGTCCGGAAAAATTGGCTGATTTTTCTAAGTTATCACTGATTTTCAAGAACTTATCGTCGCGCCGTGATAGATTGCCTTTACCTGTGAAAGCGACTTCCACCGACCGTTTCCAAGGAGATCGCGCTCATGATGGATGAAAGTCAGTAGCGTTTCGACCCAGGTTGAAGCGGAGAGGAGGAGTGGCCGACAACGGGGGAAATGCAACGCCCACCTCGCGTTAGCGGATGTTAAAGACCGGTCCGCAAGCGCACCGAGCTTTTGTTTTCATCGCCGAGGCATTACCGTTCCTTTTTGTCTTTTCCTAGCTCGCCCTCCCGGCATTCTTGCGTCTGACAAAGAGGAAAACAATAAATAAAGCACCGTAAGAATTCGCAACATTGCGTTGCACAAACCTCCGGGCCTCCTAATCTCCGGCCACGGTCCGCACAGTTGCCAACCGTCCAACTCATATTTTAAACTCGTTCGTTAAAGTTCATTTTTTTTCAGGAAGGCGACTCTAGTCAAAAATCAACGGTTCCTGCTTGTTCTTAAACAAACAAAAAAAAAAAAAAAAAATTCTCGGGGTTATTTTGCGAAATTCCGCGACTTCTTATTAAAAAAATTATCGCGATCTATGATTAGGTGTGAATCTTGCGTTTAGTGCAGTCTTTTCCGTGAGGAAAAAATGGAGCGATCACTGGGGGGGGGGGGGGGGGGAACATTGGATCTAGAGTCCAGACTCTTGAAAACATTGACAAGAAAAAGGACTCTTGATTCAAGCAGATTTAAACTTAAATCTAAAGGAAACACGCTCAAATTCAGATGCTTGGTTCTTGATTTAAGCTTAAATCTAATTGAATCAAGAGTATTTTTTCTTGTCGATGTATTTAAGAGTCTAGACTCTAGATCCAATGTGTTTTTTTCCCCGCAGTGATCCTATTGGTTGAAACGGGTGGTTGCCGTGGAATAAGAAGAAAAATGATGGACTAACTAAAGCATTTTTCGTGAGTTACCGTCACGTCAGTAAGTCTATTTCTCACTTCTTTCGTCCATTGCAACCGCTTCCATCAATAAGATTTCGCTATACCTTCTTTGTCTATGGCTTTGTCCATCAATTTCAATAATCAGCCCGCATAGACAAGCGAACGCATGTTCCTCACAACGGAACTTTGCTAATTCGACCCAAACGAACTGGCGGCAGGGCAAAGAGCTACTCTTTGAGGACAATGAGCGCGGAGAAGTAATAAGAAAAATACGAACAGATATAGTGGGTTACTCGCGACTGTGTGCAAAGCACAAAGGTGCGTAAAGCTTCTGAGGGCGGGGGCGGGGGAAGGGGTTAGTGGTTGGGGGAGGTGGGGTGCAAGATAATGAGCCTGATAAAAAGAATAAATAATCTGGCACGGTCCTGAATCTCGGTGAAGTTGTCAAATATTTTAACACCTCTCGCTTTGAGCCGCGGCGAGGGCTTTGAACTTGCAGAGCTTGCTGGAACTGACAGTAAGGACAGTCTTGCTTGGTAGCGCGTGCCTTGGCGTGTTACTCGAGGTGTCTACTGATAGAGGCTGGCCAAAAATCAGCACTTTGACAGTGAACACGTCAATAAAGTTTTCGTGGATCACTAAATTTATAATTGCAAATAGAATACGCGGAAAATGCAAAGGGGGAAAATTTATGTGTCCTCTGTAACAAAGGAATTTTATGAAAAGAATTTCGGGGACGTCCAAATGTTCATGCGGCGTTTTTCTATAGAACGAAACCTGGCTGATTATTGAAATCGATGGAAAAAGGAGACGACGGGAAAACTATTGGTCCTATTCTGCCGTGCTAAGGAAGAACGCCGTATGAGCCATGAGGCGTTGCCAAATTGTCTTTGATAAAACACGAATTCACTGGAAAACTTATGATTATTTTTCTTTCAATTTTTCAGAGAATTTTGTTGGGATTTTGATCTAAAGTTCCTGAAAATTTCAAGGAAAAATATGCATGATTTTCCTCCGAAATAGACATTTTATCAAAGGAAATTTGGCAACCCTCGAATGTTCATACGGCGTTCTTCCTTAGCACGGCAGTATTGGTTGAAACGGGTGGTTTTTATAGACTAACGGTGGACTAACTAAAAGATCTCTAGTGGGTTGCCGTCAATAAGTCTATTATATTTCCTGCCTTTATCCCGTTCTTGCTTTCACCGATGGAATCGCTCCATTTTCTTTCAGAATCCTTTGTCTAACGCTATGTCTATTCATATCGAAAATCAGCCAGCAGAGTAATGAAGACAGAGTGTTCCGAAACTGAATCAAACTCACGATCCTACGTCCTCGGCTCACAGTCGAATATCCGCGGAGAAAGGGCCGACCACCGAGGGGAGCCATGCGTCGCACAGTGGGCTGATTATTGAAATTCATAGACAAAGCTATAGACAAGTAAGACATCATACAAGTTTTTTTGTCCGTGAATTTCACGGGATGGTACCATGGTGCGGGCCGACGCCGCGGCGCGATGGAAGATAAATAATTAGAACAGAAACCTCGATTAATAACAATGAAGTGCGGGCAAGTTTATTGTTTGCGTTAATCGGATAATCGGTCGTGACTCGTGACGTCATCCTTGAGCCCTTGTTTTCGCTTCGGCACCGTTACCTCCGACGCGCACGCGCCACACGCCACTTCCAGCCAGATATGCAAAATAAATTTCAGTCTGCTGAAAAGAGATGTTTCACTGTACCTGAAATTATGAGTCCTTTTCAGGGGTTGTGCATGCAACCCACGACGATTATCCGATAGTTCCTTAAAAGACTTCGAAAAAAAATTGTTTCCCCGACTTTTCGTCGTTATCTCGACAAAATAACGTATCTACATTTAAAAGCTGCAAAACCTCCACTCGTAAATTGTACATTAACAAGGAGACTAGGGGGCCGTTTTAACCAAAAATTGTACTGATTTTCCGTGTGATTATACTCACAAATCAACGGGATTCTTGAAAAGTATCTGTACAATTACATTCAAAACATCCAGGTGAAAATTACTTTGTGAAAGCCAATTTTGCAACTTCAGAATGAACTATCGTTTCTGCGTCTGGGAAACGCTGTTTTCTTTAGGAGTGAGCGAGTGAGTCGCAACGTCCAAGTTGGACTAATCCTTCCTAAAAGACGTTAATAGGCCCGATTGTTATGAAACGGGAGGAGGAACTTGTTGCTTTCACCGGTTTGCGTCAACGGTGGCATTGAGGATTTGAAAACAAAATTGGAAAAATTGAGACGACGCTAATTTCACGCTTTGAATTATTGCGGTCTTGTTCAGCGAACTTATTCGTGAGCTTCATCGTCGGCGTCGACTAATTGAACGTATTTCTGCCAAAAGGAACTATATTGCACGCAAAACCTATGCACACATAGTTCCTTTTAGCATAAATACGTCTAATTGTAGGAAGAGGTGACGTCACGTCCGTAATAGAAAGAAAAGAATGTCATCGCCCTATGACGTCTGGATTGTTTCTTCTCCACCAAGAAACGTAAACGTAAGAAAGACTCAAACAGTGGGCTGATTATTGAAATGGAATGGACCACTAGACAAGGTACGAATTTAAGCGATCTGATACATGTTTCTTAACCAGAATTTCTCGTATTACACGATTAGCGCAACGAATATTACTGAAACTAACTCCTAACGAAGATATTTACGTTTTTATTTCACATTGGTCACGAGGAATTTGAACTGCCCGCTCACAAGAAACTCAAAGCTCTACGTGAGTCAAATCGTGCACTAGAACGATTTCAGCAAACTTCTCAATCAAGCGATGTTCATTTCCCACCATGTGCTGTTCAAACTATAAACAACTTGCAATAGCTGAGCTAAAGCGTCAAGATTAAGGTTGCCAGATTTTTATATCGCAGATACTGTCATGATAACGTTTAGCGCGCGATGTGAGTCACGTAGAGCATTGAGTTTTCATGAGCGGGTGGTTTCAATTCACGCATCAAGAATCATTAAAAATCTTCATAACGAGTTGATTTCGGTAATTTTCGTTGTGCGAATCGTGTTCTACGTGAAATTCTGGTCAAGAAACATGTATTAGAATGCTTAAATTCGTACCATGTCTATTGGTCCATTATGGATTATGGAATATCAGGTCTCTTGTGGATTGCTGTTTATTGGTCGATTACAACCTTCCTTCGTCCATTGCAACTACCCGCTTCCACCAATAGCATCCCTCCATTTTCTCTTCGTGTATAGAATTGTCTATCAGTATCAATAATCGTCCCGCAGGATGGCGCAGTGGCGACCTTCACAAATTGGCATCACTGTTTCTCTCCATTTCAATGCATGTAAAACAATCGATTACAGTTGAGGCAGGGTGCCATATTAATCGATTTTCATAATGGATTAAAGCGGGCGAAAAACGAGTTTGCCAACTTGTCAACATGAAATTATACGAGACTGAGAATGAAAGCATGAAAAAATTATATCGATTGCTAGATATGCAGTCTACTCTCCAAAAAACGAAACGTTTCATCAAAGAATGGCTGCTCACTAATTGTAAGTCTCGTTGACAACATTCAAAACAAAGCAAAACTCGCTCTTCATGTCCCGTCAACAAAATTAGTTGATACGTTTAGTGCATTTCGGAAAAAAGGAAATATTCTGCTTGTGTCAGTGATGTTAAAAGTATGTCAGAGTAGGTGATAACACCAGGAATAGATGAAAGCTGCGCTGCAACGCTAAGGAAAGCGCGTATGAGCTTTCAAACGTTGCAAAATGTCGTTTGAAAAAATACGATTTCTTCGGGAGACTTGTGAAAATTTCCTCTTCGATTTTAAGAAGCGTATGATACGCAATTTACTTTACGCGTCTGCGGATTTCAAAGAGAAACGTACACCAATTTACTGAGAAAATAATTATTTTAAAAGGCGGAAATTTGACAATGTTCGAATGTTCATGCAGCGTTATTCTTTAGCGATTCAGTGCATGCCTCCGTGAAATTGCAAATGACACTGAGCACTCACACTGCGAGAGAGCATTGATCGACTAAGTGAGGTCTTGGCCTTTGTAGATTCAACTTCACTGATCTGATAATGACTGACCTAATCTCAGCTCTGCGAGCGATTCTCCGGAAAAAATAAAAAGTCCATTACACAGTTTCATCACGGAGCTGCATCTCATATCATCATAAAAATTATTGCATTCTCGGCTGAATGCGAAAGTTTAGATGAAGCGCTCCACTTGAAAATGACATAAATTGCGCTTCAAAAGCAGTATTTTTCTTTCTCCCTTTTGTTCACTCAGAAAGCTTAGTCTAGATAAGACTTCCCTTCTTCAGAGGAACGGTTATAAAGCTATCAGTTGAAAATTTTGATTGGCGCGACAAGTTCCCAGGATCAATTTAGATCTGATTGCGAATAAAATTATCTGAAAAATTGGATGAGAGTCTTCCCAGATTTCCTTGAAAATTCGTATTTTACAGGGTTGCCAAAGAATTTAGGAAATGAAATTCCCTGACAATTGAACATGTGATGGATGGTTAAGAAGGCATACTTGCAAATAGTTTTCGGGGAAAATTTGTTGTTCGAAACCTCAAACCCATTCTAGAAAGCAAATGAAGGCGACTGAGGAAAATTTCCCTGACGTTTCCCGGTTTTCCCTGGCTTTTTAAAAATCCCTGACATTTCCCGGTTTTCCCTGGCTTTTTAAAAATCCCTGACATTTCCCGGTTTTCCCTGGCTTTTTAAAAATCCCTGACATTTCCCGGTTTTCCCTGACTGTGGCAACCCTGAAATTTATCGAAGGAACTTTGGCGACGCCTGAGACTTCATACGGCGTTTTTCCTTAGCAAAGCAGTGCAGAAGTGTGCGGCAGCACTCATTTTGGCGAGCTGTCCACCCAACTTGAGCCGACCAGATGACGCAGGCTACGGGACTGCAAGATCGGCGAATCTTTCGCGAATTCGCGCCGTCTGCAGAAGTGCGAACCCGGACCCGCGGGACCATCCGCGAGGTTGCCGCGTTTACGGTTTCAAAATTATTCGATTCTCTCTCGTTTCTAATCGTGTTTACGTGATATTAAAAAAGTTAAACGATCCAACAACAATGTTGATCGAGAGACGTCTTTAATTGGCACCGAGGATGAGAGGCAGTGGTGTGTGTGTGTGTGGGGGGAGGGGGGGGGGGCGTCAGAGGCCGATTCAGCGGAAAACGGAGACCTGATGACGCGACAATGCGGCGGAAGGGTCACTGCACTCACTCCATCCTGCATCAAATGCCCAAATTTTCCGAAGGGTTAGCTTAAATCCTCAGATATCTTGATTCATCTGGATTTCGATTAGCCGTCATGACGTGACACAAAAAATTGCAACACGGCGACTGGTTTTCTTGAATTTTAAAATTCCCTACTTTTTGGAGATTTTGAACATAAAATATTACCCGACTTTTCAAGATTTATTGGACGTAATACGTTGTTTTCCGGACGAAGGTTGCAAAATTGACTCAAAAGATTCATTTTTTCACGAGAAAGTACGTGCCACGTTTTCGTCCAAAATTTGTCCGATTCTTGCTTGAAATTAGAGGGAAAATCAGTGAGGTTCTTGGTTAGAATTGCCCAAAGTTCCCCCGGTAAAGATTAAATTCGCGAAAGGAAATTCAGCAACACCGAGATACAGTTACGCTCTTTCTCGAAGGAAGTGACGGACAGCTCATAAAAATTCTTTCCGCTAACAATTTTAAGCGCGAGTTTCCTGAAATTGGAGAAATGCAATCTTTTGTGGCTCCGAAAAACAATTTCAAGGTTCCGTGGCAAAATTCCCCAATTTTTTAAAGACTTTTCAGGGTTCAGAAAAATCCCGTACGTCGCCTACGTTTCCAATGACTTTTCAAGAATTTGTGACCCTTAGCAATCGAGAAGCAATGCTGGTATCATTTGGTGGCTAAAAATACATAATTCGCCAGATTTACAGGCAGAGTCGATGTGCGACAGACAGACGCACTTTTCACACGATAGACGGAGACCATTAAAGGTGACGTCATCACGTTATATGGGATCGGATCCGAATAATATCAAAAACGAAACTTCTTCCGATGCCACCTATGAAAATAATCGATACACATCGCTTTCCTGTGACGTAACACTAATAGCGTCTGCTGCCAGCTATGCGGCCGCCCTCGGGGCGAACGTCGCAACCCTTGCCAAGTTGCGGCGAAAAAACCAGTGGACTGCGGCTGGATTGTTGAATCTTTATCGCGGTCGTAAATTCATGCTCAAAAAGGACTAATGTCAATTTTGCAACCTTCATCCGGAAAACAACGTATATTACGACTAAAACATCTTCAGAAGTCGGGTAATATTTCTTGTTCAAAATCTCTAAAAAGTAGGGAATTTTACAATACAAAAAGGACTTCTGAATTTCTGCTAATTTACGTTAAATTTGACAGGAAATTTGGTATCAGTTTTTCAGCTGAAGCCGAAAACCTGTCCAAAAAATTTTTCCCAGTCTTCATTATCCTAATGCACCCGTAACAAAAACCATACATCCCCATTTACCTATTTTTTTTAAATAAATATTTGATTGAAAAAATGAAAAAGCAGCAACATTTCGATGACAGCATGGAGAAAAAACTTCGGTGACATCAAACAAACTTCAATTTATACAGCGAATCGAGGTTTTCAGGCAACATTAGTTGTTAGAAACGACAAACCCATACAAGAAAGCAAAAAAGGTGTTTTAACAATTTTTCTCTGACATTTCCAGGTTTTTCCCGACATTTTAAAATTCCCTCAAATTGTCCGGTATTCCCTGAGTACGAAAACCCTATGGGCCTATGGGTCCCTATACATATGCATTAGCCAGAAATTATGGTTCCATACTTCAAAATGGGATTCAAATATTAGTTCAAAATTGCAAAATGCAGTCCAACTCTTCCGCAAACTGCATTATTTACGTTTAATCCACGTCGAAAATCAACTTGGCAACAAAGCCATAACGATCATTAGCGAATAAATCTTAAAGACCATTTGTCGGACGGTTAACTGGTCGGATAATGAATGCTCGATTGATCGCCATCCCCCTCCCCCTCTCCACACAGCCCCGTCTAGACGGAGCTAGGAGAGGGATGCGTTGACCCCATGGGCGTATCTCAGGGGCCACTGTCCCAGGGGGTTCCATCTCTGCCTCGCGAGTCGAGAGCGGAGATGGTCCAAGGAAAAACGGGACACAAAGGTGTGCTGCCGTACTGAGAAAAACGCCGTATAGACAGCCTAACATTGCCAAATTTCCTTCAGATAAAAGTTTTATTTCTGAGTGAACTTAAATGATACTTTTCCTCGAAAATTTCAAATACTGTAGACTCAACTGAGAAAAAAATCCTACGAATAATTGGAGGGGAAATATCCGTGGTTTCGCTGGAAATTGGTTTTAAAAAGGAGGAAATTTGGCAATGTCTGGTGGCTCATACGATGTTCTTCCTTGGCATGGTGGTGAGGTTTGTGGAAACTTCGAGGAAGCTATGCCGTCGTGCTAAGGAGGAATGCCGTATGAACATTCGAGAGTTGCCACATTTCCTCCGATAAAATGTTTATTTTTGAGGAAAGTTATGAATATTTTCCCTTGGAATCAGGAACTTAAGGTGAAATTGCGTACAGAATTATCTGCAAAATGGAATGGAAAATATTAATAATGTACCAGGAAATTCGTGTTTTATTAAAGGAAATTTGGCAACGCCTGAAGGTTCATACGGCGTTCTTCCTTAGCAAGGCAATATGAGCGATCGACTGAAGAGCTATAGGAATCAGGAACTTTAGGTGAAATTGCGTACAGAATTATCTGCAAAATCGAATGGAAAATATTAATAATGTACCAGGAAATTCGTGTTTTATTAAAGGAAATTTGGCAACGCCTGAAGGTTCATACGGCGTTCTTCCTTAGCAAGGCAATATGAGCGATCGACTGAAGAGCTATAACGTATAACATGCTGTGTAAAAACGCAGCACGAGCGTTACAAATAACGCCTGATTTCCTGCGTTATTAAAAAAAAAAATTAAAAACATTCTTCCTACCAAAAGTATCCAGATTTCTTGAAAAACTTAAATTTCAAAGAAAATGTCGCTAGTATTATGAAAAATTAAAACTTGCTTTCCTTTACATGATATAAATGCATAGGTAGAGCAAAGAGCGACGCCAAAAACGGCCGTTTTTTGGCACAATTTGGGCCAGAAGGGATTTTTCTGAAACCGGGCCCAAACGATACCTTATGATACCCTAAAACTCTGGTTAAAATTTTAGCTTGAGTATACGCACGGTTTTTGAGAAATGAGGGGGCAAAGTTGCCAAATCGCCATCATTCTGGACAGCATTTCTACAGCAAAAAGACGGGAAAAATGGACGAAAAAGTTACACCTTTGATGGGTTTCGGCTGTAAATGTTCTTATTGGGCCCCCAAGCATTTAACTGTGTTCAGTTTCAAAAATTTTGATCGCACAGTGGTCCAAAGTGGGAGAGAAATCGTCGACAAATCAGGATTCTTTGTCAAATTTTTAAAAATGGAAGTAAAATTGTCGGTCTGCTGCAGTTTTCATGGCTAACAATGTTCTTATCGGCCTCAATGCATGAAATTGTGTTCAGCTTCACAAATTTACATCGCACAGTGGTCAAAATGACAGAATTAGTGGACAAATTAAGATCCTCTGTGAAACTTTTTAAAAGTGAAGTGAAACTGTTGGTCCCCAGTAGAGTTTAGATCCCGGAAAAATTATTTAAATTATTTTTTGGACTGTTTAAATCATTTTTTAATTTTTTCTCTCCATTTTTCCTTCTTTTTTTAAATTTCTGAAAGTTTGCATATTTTATTGAGATAGTGCTACAAAGTCTATTCTATAACAACGTTCTATAGACAATACGGTCTGACATGCAGTAATAATTAAGAAAATTAAATACATGAATTTTTCCGGGATCTAAACTCTACTGGGGACCAACAGTTTCACTTCATTTTTAAAAAGTTTCACAGAGGATCTTAATTTGTCCACTAATTCCGTCATTTTGACCACTGTGCGATGTAAATTTGTGAAGCTGAACACAATTTCATGCATTGAGGACCGATAAGAACATTGTTAGCCATGAAAACTGCAGCAGACCGACAATTTTATTTCCATTTTTAAAAATTTGACAAAGAATCCTGATTTGTCGACGATTTCTCCCCACTTTGGACCACTGTGCGATCAAAATTTTTGAAGCTGAACACAGTTAAATGCTTGGGGGCCCAATAAGAACATTTACAGCCGAAACCCATCAAAGGTGTAACTTTTTCGTCCATTTTTCCCGTCTTTTTGCTGTAGAAATGCTGTCCAGAATGATGGCGATTTGGCAACTTTGCCCCCTCATTTCTCAAAAACCGTGCGTATACTCAAGCTAAAATTTTAACCAGAGTTTTAGGGTATCATAAGGTATCGTTTGGGCCCGGTTTCAGAAAAATCCCTTCTGGCCCAAATTGTGCCATTCTTGGCGTCGCTCTTTACATTGAAAATGTTCGTAGTGTCTAGCCTGAGTATCTAGGGCCAATAATTCGGTGATTCCTTCGACTTACGAACGCTACGCTGATTAAGAGTTGGCTGTGGCGCCTTGATGCAACTATTCGTGTTCCACGAATGTGCGTGTTACTTTTTCGGAAATTGAAGACACTCCCGCGTCAGCGCATCAAAATCGAATAAGCTAAAAGGAGGCAGTACTAATGAGTTCAATTTGCTGATCGCTGATGCCGCGAATTCACGTTATTGCGTGTGATAAAAGGCGCGCCCGCGCGCACCCGATATAGCCCCTTCGACATCGTGGGAATACTTCAAGCGCTACACCATACGTACCGTTGTGCTAATTGCCTATACTGCGCCTACGTGAAACGAGTCGGCCATATTATGGAAACTTTCAAAGCTCGTATGATCATTTATATGAGGCCTAAATGTTTGAAGAAGGTTTAATTGCTTTCATCATATACATTTTTCAAAGAAACTTTCAATGCGATGCAATAACGGGCGTGAAACATACGAAAGAAACCAGGTCCATCCGCTAATCCGGTCCCAGGGCCCACGGTATAGAATATAATATGGGGGCCTGCGCCTGCCCCTCAAAGGAACGCTTTCCATTTTTATACTCGTTATGAATGAGAACATAACAGCAAGGAAAAGCTCAATTATTGCGAAAAAATACATGCAGCGAGAACTCTGGAACCTCGAAGTGGCCCTGATGTCCTTTGACTGAAACGGTTCAAGCAGAAACCGAGGACGATCGTTTCCTGGTGATTCCTGGCGGGAGAGCCTCCTTACGGCGCGGCGCCACAGGTTCCGCTGCTACGTTAAGGAAAAACTCACAATCAGTACTCGATCGTTGCCAAATCTCCCCGATAGAAACTTCATTATGGAAACGAAAGTTATGAATGTTTAATCTTCAGATTTTCAGGCACTGTAGATTATCGGCGAATAAAATCCTTCGAAAAATTTAAGGAAGAATATTCACGAGTTTCCCGGAGAATTCACGTCTTGTCTTATGAAATTCTACGAGGTGGGAAAGCTTACACCTCCGCGCTGGGAAAGAGCATCGCATGCGCCTTCGGACGTTGCCAAATTTCCGAGAAACCAATGAATATCTTTGGCCAAAATGATCAGGGAATTTCAATAGCATTGGAAAATTTCCACGTTTTTGTGCTTCATCTAAGAGTGTTTAAAGAGCTGATTTCGCAGCATTTTTTGTAATTTTTTCCTGATACAGGAAATATTAAGAAAGAACGATTTAAAAGTAAGAAAATTCGCCGCCTTGTAACATCATCAGGTGGCATTTCCCATTTAAACACCTACATTTTAGCAGATTAGGTATTTTTGCAATTTCTCCTCCAATAGTAGTTCAATTTATAGACAATCTCGTGTTCACTTCACTCAGTAGTTTCCACTTAAACACGAAATCGATCAAATTTCAGACACCTGCAAACCCTCCAGAAAATCTATAGTATCAGCAAATTCAAAGGAAAAAATCACTTGTTATCCTCAAAAATACACATTTAATCGAGGGAAATTCGGCAACTTCTGAGGGCTCATACTGCGTTTCTCCTTATACGCCGCGCTCCGACGGTGCGTTACAACGGCGAATCCACGTCCGAACTTACGCAACGTTTTCAGCTTGATTTAATTTCATATTTACATTTTTTTTCATCTCTCGTTTTATTTATTTATTTTTTTTTTTTTTCGAAATTGGTGCGGGCCCGATACGGCAACGATCGTGAGGACGGATCCGCGGCATGGCCATATTAAGTCGAGCGCGAGCCCGACTGCTCGGCGACGCGACGTTCTGGTTAACGTCGCTCGTCTGACGTAAAAGCGTATCTCGATTTCCGCATGAGCCCCAGGAAACATGGGTTTATATGTAAAACAGGGCTCACGTCGAGATTGAGATACGTCCTTACGTCGGAGGTGCGACGTTATCTCCAGCATCGCTCCGATAAGGAGCGGTTACTGCCCATTTTTGGTCGCGACCATTACGTCCGACTTGGTCGTTGCTGCCGCGCTATTCGCCAAATCCAGTTTTCTTCCAGGTTGTGCATTTTTGTGTCATTCGATCGGTTTGAGGTGGATCTTAAGCATTTGCGCAATGCACTATGGGCACGATAGGGATATTTCAAATTTTAATCGATCAGGTAAATTATTTGGGGTGAAAATTGAAATTTCAGGCTACAGATCAATCATTAAGGAATCCAAAGGTTTCGATTTGAGTGAATTATATTATATTTTCGTTTTCAAGTCGACATAGGGATTTAGAGAACCCAGAAACGTCCCAAGAATTTTGTACGGGTTTCAGCCTCATTTGGCTAATTACTATGTTTGTTTTTTATTGTAATGAATTAATAAAATAAACTCTACGTTGAACTTGAGGTAATGTTCTACTCCTTATCTGGTGGAACCATATCGCAAGAATAACGTAGCCTTTAAAGTGGATATTTAGCTTTTGCGCAATGCATTCTGGGTGCGATTGATATATTTCAAATTTCAACCATTTTGATGGTTTATTTGGACAGAATCGAAATTTTGGAAAATTATTTTCAGCACCAACATCCCTTAATCATTTGGATCTATGGAATGATATCTCGATTTTCCCAAAAAATCCACCCATAGTTTATGAATGAAATGTGTCGATGGAACCCATCAGAATGCATTGCGCAAAAGCTGAAGATCCACCTTAATGGAAACGTCATTCATGCCATGTTCGACAAAACGATTTTCGATGGTTCAAAAAAAAGAATTTAAACATAGCCTCAAGTTCAAATTCTACGCAGAGTTTATTGTCTTACTTCAGTAAAATTAAAAGCCAACACAATAAAATGACCTAACAAGGCTAAAAACCGTACAAAATTCCTGGGACGGGGTGGTCTTGAACCCCTAAATCGACTAGGAAACGAGCGCAACGAGTGCGCGCTTTCGGGCCCTAAAAAGCTCCATGACCTAACCTCCAAAATACCGACATGTCCGTCCTCTCTCGTGTACCGAGGTACTCTAAGGGTGGGGGTTTAGTGAGGGTGTTACGACACCGAAGGAATCCGGCGGAGGTACGGCAAGGATGTCGGAGCTACGGACCGAGGGCGGGCGTCGGGACGCGCGGCGGTGGCGTCCGTCTCGGCTTGACGCGGGGAGAAAGTGTCCGCGTTGGCGCGTGAGTCATGCGCGACTCCCCGTCCCGTAGCCGGGCGCGGATCTGCCGCGCTCGTCGCCGGGAATTCCGAAAAGCTCCCGCCGTAAGTGCCGCAACCCCGGACCTAGGATACGAGCCAATCCCAACGCTCGTCCAAGAGGCCACTCACCACCTTCCCCATGAATCACTCTCATTCCAACGAGGATTGGGGTCTCTCATCGTCGTTTCCCTCGCGAAAAAACTGGAGTACCGCCGTGCTAGGGAGGAACGCCGTATGAACTTCGAGAGTTGCCAAATTTCCCCGATTAAAACATGTAGTTCTGGCGAAATTTAAGTATATTTTTCCTTGACATTTTCAGGTATTTTAGATTAAATTGCGTAAAAAATTGTCTGAAATTTTTGGAAAATAATATTCACAATTTTCTTAGTAATTTCGGTTTTTACCAGAGTAAACTTAAAAACGAAAAATAAAAACAAAATTTCAGGAAAAGTTTCAAGCGAGAAGCCTCTTGAAATGGGGAAAAATGCATGGTAGGTACTTATTGTCTGGAAAAAAAATCAAGGTTCCGCAAAAACATTCTTTGACTTTTCCATGACCTACCCAGACCTGATCTGGCTTTTCTAGGTTTTTTCTGACTTTTCAAGAATTTGTTTCTCTACAGAATGGGCGCTTGTGCAAAGCCTGAATTTTACTCCTTACCTCACGATCTCTCTCAGAAATTCGCTCACTTTCAACGAGGAAAAGAAAAACAGTGTTCAGGCCTAATAATTTGATGAAAAGACCATTTCTATTTAATTTTGACTGGGATCCAACCAATTGAAATTCAGCCACAAGTCGCTGGACTCCAGCTACAACTCGAGTTGAGGGTGAGTAATGTTATAACACTACTTAAAAATCACAGTACAACAACTACTGCTAAAAAGTAAATTAGACCTCCCTCTCTCTAATTTCGAAACAGCTGCGTATAAAGACGACCATTTTTTGGATCCGAGACAGCACCGTGCAGTCTAGAATGCTCCAACCAGTAGAAATGGATCTCGTACAGTGTTCATTCTCTCTCTATAAAGGGTACTCTTGTTGCAATATGAGCCGATTCATTACTGAAGCGAATTGACAACGGTCAGACTGGACAATGAACCTAGCCAGGGATTCGGGGAAGGGGGGGACGAGGGGGCGGGGGACGACTGATAAGAATTCGAGCGATTCCGGATTCCGGTAACATCACAGAGATGCACTCGATCGCATCGCCATCGCAGCGCATCCCATCTCCGAGTATTGCCGGCCGTGAGCCCTGCTCCCACGGACAGTGCGCGACGCCAAGTCAAACGCGCGAGGTCCAGGAGGTCCTGTTCGCGGGGCCAGCGAGCTGATTATAAAATTGATCCATACAAAGCGACCGACAAAATGAAAACTGAGCATTGGTGGAGGCGGGTGGTTGTAATTGACAAAGGAGTTGAGTAATACCAAACAAGGGGTTGCCCAAACAAGTTTTGGATTGGGTACCACCTGGGAAGAGGCGACGGGGACGTCCCGTAAAGGGTTGGCGGCAGGGCGTTGACGAAGAGATGTTGCGGTGTCAGTTGCCCGATAACCTCTGGGAAGACAGGCATATGTGGCGTTTGGGTGTCGTAGAACGCCAAAGTGCGTTGTAAAGCGACTTTATATATATAGTTGAGTAATACACTAATAACTGATGGCAAACCACGAGGGAGCTTTCAGTTGGTCAACAAATTGCTTCGCTCCATTTTCCCTTGGTCTACTATTTCTATCACTTTGCCGATAACTGTGTCTATCGCTTATATCTATAAGTGTCTTTAGCTCTGTCTTTGACGTGGTCGATCACTTTGCCTGTTCTTTGCCTATCGCTTAGTCTATAACTTATCTATCACGTTGTCTGTAACTTTGCCCGTCGTTTTGCCTGTGACTTTGACTTCATCTTTCTATATAACTTACAATTCGTCAGTCGCTTTGTCCATCAATTGAGCAATCAGCCCGCAGATGCTATGATTTCAAAGCTACCTGTCGAGCGTGTGCGCCTGGCGTCTGGGGTGACGGATAGGTAAAAATCAATGCGTCCGGTTGTGCGAATCTGCAACGCGGTTGACTTTGCGTCGCGCGCTGTCTGTGGAGGCGAGGCTTAAAACCGCGCACCACCGCACCGCACTGAGCTCACGATATCGCTATCATCGTCCGGCTTTTCCGCCTTCTCGCATGACACATTGACACGGCTCCGACCTGGCCGCCCTCGCAGAGCTCCTTTCCTCAAACGAGTTTCCAGGTTCCTCCGATTCCGGAAAATTAGAGGGAACTCCGGATTTGACATCCACGGGAAACGGAAGTTAGCCCTTGGAAAATGGAGCAATCCTACTGGTTGAAGCGGGGGTTGCACTTGACAAAAGAGGTAAGTAATAGACTAACGGCAAAAGAGAACCTACAGTTAGTCCGTCGTGTTCTTGTCAGTCTATAAAAACCACCAATTTCAACCAATGAGATCGCTCCTTACTCTTTACTTTGTGTCTTCTTTGACTATCGCTTTGACCCTTCAGTTAGTGCGTAATTTTCTCCCTTAAAGTATAGCAACCACCTGTTGCAACCATTGGATCACCCAATTTTCCCATTGTCTATAGCTTTGCCTGAAAATTTCAATAACTAGCCGACAAGATCGACAAGAACTGCGAACACTGATTTTAACTGCCGAACAGGGGGGACTTGGGCGTTCGTCGAAAAAAAACCTAACCATGCGATAATTTCAAGTTGGCAACACTTTTTCTCTCAATTGAAATGTATGTTAAACATACGATTCTAGATGAGGCAGCCTGTCTCACCTACAATCGATATTTTCAATGGATTTAAATGGAGTGAAAGCAGCGTTGCAACGATTACACGCGTAACGCAATCGAGATAAGCGTATTTGCAATTTCACCATCGATATGAGGCCTCGGAACGACGAGACGGCGGGCACGACCCTGTATGATGAAAAATCGATTTTTAAGCATAACTGTATTTGGTAGACATGATGGGTCGGTTGAAAAATGGCTACGGACTTTGCAACAAAGCTCGTCCACCTCGCACAAGACCAAAAAAAATGAGCTCCGTTCACATCGAGCTTCGACTATGGTCAAGGAGTGGGCGCTCAGCCCGCGATGACAAGATACTAGTTGTTCAGGGCGAGAAGCGGGGTTGCCAACAATTCAAAGAAATTCACATTGTTCCGAGAGGTAATATTCGTTTCCTAATGTGTGGAGGATTCACTGAGAGAAAAAAAAATCCTCTTCATCACCATTACCAATGTATAACCATGGTACCGTGGTGGATGACACCATACACCGTATTTCTTGATGATTCATGTCTCCTCGTTAATATATGCAGTAGAAACTCGGCGTTTCAACAGATATTGGTATATTTCGCTAGTCCGTGAGCTTAAGCCATCAGAACACGGTTTTGTGACCAACGCAACTGACCCATTCAAGAATGCGACAAGAAACTTCGAAATTCGAGTCACATTTTTACCCCTCAAAATTGAGATTTTTCTGTTTCTATACGTTTCAAGACGTACTGACAATGAGCGCATTACAGGATAAGTTTGAAGTAAATTGCAAGAAATATCACGAAATTTCATATTGTAAAGTTTCATAAAATTTTGCATCGCTGGTCTAGAGTACATACATGGTATGGAGAGAGTACGGACACGTCGAAATAAGGAGTTCTCAGGGCGCAAAAGGGTTGCAAACCGTCTAACATGAAAACCACTAGAAAAATATCACTGCCAATCTTGAGATTCCAGTATCAAACCGAGATGGCCAAGAATGTTAGTAAATGAGCGATGTTTCTCAAAAACTAATACTTAAAATGCAAAAACTGAATAAAATCCGTAATTTACAAACGACGGGTCGTAAAAATTGTAATAACACATAGCTCTGAATAATTTGAAGTCATTTTGCTCCCATTTTTGGCCCTAAAAACTCCATGACCAGTTCTGAATAATTTGAATTCATTTGGCTCCCCTTTTTGGCCCTAAAAGCTCCGTGACCTAACCTTAAAATTGCCGACGTATCCGGTCTGAATGTTGACAGGGCATTGTTTCTTGGCACTAAAGTATTCCTTCACGCTCAAGTGCGCACCCGACTTTTTAGCCACCCGGTGGGAACCAGGCTCCGCGCTTGTGATCTCCCATTAAAAAACCGCCCAACTCCCAACGAAAATCCCATGAAGATGAGCGTTTGTTGCCGAGCACGGCGGAGATGAATCTAAGCCAAGGCCGGGGCTCGCCATTTAAGGGAAAAGCTGTGAGGAAAACGTCTTTTGGTCTCTTTGAGCCTCCCCCACCACGGGCCCGGCGCACCAAAGATGGACGCCGCGTTTCGTTTCGCGAAGCAATAATTGTTTTCGGAGTGAATTCGCGATTGCAGCGTCGCGGCGCTTCCGCCTCCCTTCTGGGCCAAGGCTTTTCGGGCGTCGGGACGCCGCTCTCCCCGCAATGCTGCCATGCTGGGGAAAACCGCCTTAAGTGTATTCGAATGTTGCCGAATTTCCTCACAGAAAAGATTTTTTTTATGAAGGAAGGCATGAATATTTCCATATTTTTCCTTGACATTTTCAGGCGCTTCAGATCAAAATACTAAAAAAATTCTCTGAGATATCGGACGAGGATTCCTGAAATCCATTCCTAATTGAGATGATAACGTTTTCACTATACATTTTGGTTACGAGAAATTTGAATTTCTTCCTACGGTAACATTTGGAGCGCGATTTAACAGACGTGGACTTTAGTTTTGTTGTTGAGCGGAAGGTTTCGGTCCACGCGTCAAGAAACATTAAATATCTTACAGTTTTTCGTTCCCAAATCGTCTTCTCCGTGAAATTATGAATGAAAAACATTATGCATTTTCCTTGATTTTTTCTTTCTGTCCGTCTTTTTTACAGAGTTGGGCACTTTTCAGAGCAAGCCAACCAAACACGTCCATTTCTAAAAATTACCGTACTAAAATCGACGCGATTCGGACTGATTTCCAGCGGCAGGCCAGAAACGTGAAGTACTTTGCGATATATCGATCGATCTGCCATCTAAACCTAAGAAAAAGGTCGATAAACGGGGTGTTCGTAACGACCACCATAACGATCGATCCTCTAACATAGCTTCAAATGGAGAAATATCGAAAATCGATGGTTCACGCCTCGCCACTACCGGGAGAACGACGACGGGACGGTGAGGAAATCCGCGATAAAATTTTACTACCTTCCGTCGAGTAGCCACGGATCCTAATTGGACGTATTGAGATCAAAAGGAACTATATTCATTGTGACATGGGCTCTATCATGCATGCACTCTCATTGATTTCGGGGCCCAAGTCACGATGGAGATATGTCCTTTTGGTAAATACGTCCAATTGGAGCATTTTGAGCCGAGAGCTCCCTCTTATGCTGCTGTGCTAAGGGAAAACGCCACATGGATATCCGAACGTTGCCAAATTTCCTCGGAAGCGCGTATTTTCGGGGGAAAGTCGTTCATTCATGTTTGGAACTTGTCAGACGATTCTTTGTGTAAGTTCATCAAGCGTATTAAAAAACCAAGGGTTTCCAGCCTAACTTGAAAATATAACTCCTCTGACATTTCCAAGTTTTCCGAAGCAAATCGAAATTTTTCCCCGACTTTTTCCAAGGAATGTCTTTAAACTGGCCGCTAAATAGAATTTATTTCTGTTAATCGGAACTAAGCGCCAAATTGAGTTGAGAATCCCGGATAGCGCGTTCTGTCACGCGGAACTAAGCACCATGGAAAAGCATTGCGAGTATAGGACGGAACGAGCATCGCATTCCGCAACACCCGCCAATCCAAGCCCTCCGCTCTTTCCTCCCACTATGGCGCTTAGTTCCGTTTCATAGAAATACGTCCAAATTAGAGGCACCGTGCTGTTTTTTACAATTTCAGCACTGATTTCTGTTTCTGTCAAAGACTTTAAACAATTCCACGCCCATTGCTGAAAGAGTAAGAAAAGCAATAGTGCCTTCATCTTTCAGCATATGCAGTACGCAGAGTTACTGGGCGCGAATGGTTGTATTCAGACATTAGTATTAAGAAGCCAGAGCGAGCGCCTTCATTTTTGACACATACAACACGGACATATTTTGAGCAGGAATAGTTGCATCCCGCAGGAGTCATCAGTTTACAACTTCGGGATATTAACATCCGTACGGAATGAAAAAATTTGGCCATAGATGTCTCATTTTGTTTTTTCAATTATAAAAATAAACATCTAGAAACGGTTCCTGAATGGTCTCAGGATTTTTCAAGGACTTTTCAAGAACTCGGTACACTGAGGCAATTCCAGATTCTCCGGACCAAATTCCAAATGTTCCCGACCATGGAGAACTCTCCGACCATAAGTAGAAATGTTCATAACTTCTCTACAAAATGACGTTTTATCGAAAAAAAATTGATAACATTCTTTCTCAGTCGTACAAGTCTGGCCGATCCGTGCTCTCTTGGACTATGCAGAAACTGACGAAACTGCCGTGCAAGGTTGCCACATATTGCAAACAAACCTGGATATTTTACAGTAAGTTAAATGGAGGAAATATCCCGAATTCTGGCAACGATGCACCCGCGCATCATTGGTCCGCGATGAAAATCCAAGAAACGACTCCGTGTTTACAAATAAAGTGCATTTTCGCCGGATTCGAGCGAGACGCCACGACATTCCACGGCGCGCCGTGGAAAAGCGATTTCCCAAAGCGATGAATTCAGCTGTTCGCGAAGATGTGCTGCCAGAGTAGCAAAAGCACATCAAGTGTAAAATTCCACGCGAAATTTCTTTTGAATCTTTCGACGTACGAGGTACAAGCTGAAAAATTACGAACTGTGAGTGGAAATGTAGCTAGGCAGCCCAAAACTAGAAAATGTCGATATTGTTTCCAGATTTCTGAACATGACATCATATGGAACAAATTTTCTTTGATTGATGGTTTTACTTCAAACTTTTGTTCTTAAATGGATCAATTACACCTAGAGGCACATTTCAGCTGTTCCTTTCTACACATACAATCTATTTTGTAAGCTATGAAATAAAATTGAAAGCGTATGAGCGAGAAGAAAGACATTACAACTGTGAAATCATCTGACCGTAAAACACTCTCCTTTAGCACGAAGTATTAATTTTGTACGTTGGAACCGTCAAACATGGTAAGGGTGACAAGTTTTCTTGATTTTCAAAGTTCCTTGTGATTTCTCATACTTACAAATCTTTTTCACGGAAAATCACGATAGGAGTCGCTAGAAAATTAAAAAAAGCAGTTTATATGCTTGCAGAAAAAAGTTTTCAAATTCCCCAACTTTTCCATGGTTTCTCGATTCTTCAGTATCCTATCACACTGATAGATACAAATCGAATAACGTAGGGTTGACAAAACTTGCCTTACAAATGTTTCAAACCAATGAAAGTGGGGGGGGGGGGGGGGGGGGGGGTTGAAGGCAGGTGCATTCTGTTTTCAAACGAGCGGTCCGTTAATCGCAGCGACCGCGGATGCCCCCTCCCCCGGATGACGTCACGCGAAAGCCCTCGCCGAGAACCTAGCCCAAAGTCGACGGAAGATCCGTAGGTTGACGAACCGGTGAGGAATGGAACTCGCCCAATGGGAGCAGCACGCGGCCAGAAGAGGGGGTAAAGGGGGGGGAGCCGGTGCGAGTTACGACGCAGCGTGGCGGCAGATGTGGGGGCCCGGGGTTGGTGGGGGTGATGGGAAGGGGGAGTTCACTTTCGTTGGTAGCGCCAACGACCTTGACAGAGAAAAAAGATAAGAGGCAAAGCGGTGCGAGTTGGGGGCCGGATCGCGACCCGACTCCAGCACCCCCTCCCCCCTATTCGGAAGTGCCGGGGGGGCTCGACTCTAAGACTCC
The DNA here is from genome assembly GCF_918797505.1 of Bemisia tabaci. Classification (NCBI taxonomy): domain Eukaryota; kingdom Metazoa; phylum Arthropoda; class Insecta; order Hemiptera; family Aleyrodidae; genus Bemisia; species Bemisia tabaci. Next base: position 50,691,779 of record NC_092794.1, read on the forward strand.
ACTCGGCATTTTCGAGTTATCTACCATCAATTCAAAAGTAGCCGTAAGTCAATCTGTGAAGAAAATGCAGGCACGGCAATACTGAAAATTTAACCCCCTTCCCCAAAAAATTGCATTGTATTAGATCTGGGGGTAAACTAAAATAATGCCTAGCCTACGAAGCTGTCAACGGCACTCTGGGTTAATTTTTGCCTGACGACTTCACCTTCCCCAGTACTGCTGTGCTAAAAAAGAACGCCGCATAAGCCATTGACGTCGCCTGCTTTCGTCAGAGAATTTAATGGGAAAATTGAGATTATTAATCTGATAATTTTTCGGACGATTTTTTTTCGGAATTTCGTCTAAAAATATCAAAAAAATTTCAAGAAAACCTAAATGAATTTCCTCGGAAATAGATGTTCTATCCGATGCTATCTGAAAACTCTCGAATGTTCATACAGCGTTTTTCCCTCAGCTTGGCAGAGTAGCTGTGATGGCTGTTGAAAACTATAAGTAATCGTCAAATTCAACTCGGAGAAAAGATATAAAAACAAAAAGTGTACGAATTAGAAATCAACTTTTTTTGGTTTTTTCTTTCTTAAAATGCCACCTCTTGTTTGTACGGGAATTTCATTCCTTTCTCTTGAAATTTCGATGGAGTCTTGGAAAAAGGCCCATGCCTGCGTCGGGAACCATATATTTCTAGTGGGTACAGTGAAAAAGCTGACCAGGGGTAAATGGAAAATATAATTTTTGGTTTTCAACTTAAAATGCTTTCTACTACTCTGAAAAGTGTATCGTCAAAATTTTAAGCCATAGATTGTACCACTGGTGATGATTTTTTAAATAAGGCATTTCTATAGCTGGAAACAGCGCCGAAAAACTTTAGCTGCAGTTTTATAAAATTTTCTATAAACAATTTGCCAACTTGGAAATACTCTTTAAAGAATTAATCCTTGGAATTTTGTGGTATCTATCACCCGAAATGATACAGGATAACCCCCTAAACTGCGGTATATTTATATCAATTGAATATGTTCCAACCTCAAGGGCCCTTCCACTCCATCACAAATGTCAACAAAAATTTTACCAGGTTTTCTAGGGTGCCTCTCTCATCATTTACACATAAGAATTCTTGCTTTTTCATCACCTCTTCCTCACTTCACAAAAAAATTCCTCTGTGAAAAGGTTTTATAAAATCCTTGCTTTTTGATTACCTTCTACTCACTTTTTCTGTACATTATCATTCATATGAATTTGAACTTAGAAAAAGACAGATTTTGGTAAAAGATCAGGCACTTTGGACGTGAGATGAAGAATGTTGGAGTGCAAGAGGAATTCACTGAAATACGCGGAATCTGACTGAGATTTGATGGGATCGTGATACAATAAATTGAGAAGAACCGCATATTTCCGAGGCTACCTTTTTAAGTTCATCACGTAAATCTCATACCTTTGCGTCTAACATACTATCGTATAAGACTTTCAGATTGAGCATTTTTTCCATGCAATATGAACAATACGAATTTTACATCTTGTATGTTGCATATATTGCATTATAAGTACTTAGCGTTTCTTAAGGAGTGCAAAAAGTTCCATAATGCCAATCGTTCATTGCTCTGAGAAAAAAATTATGTCCATTTTGTTAGAAAGGTCCTAGCAGGCTGATTATTGAAATTTATAGAAAAAAGCTATGGACATATAGGGCAAAGGGAAAATGGAGTGATCCTATTGGTGGAAGTAGGTAGTTGCAATGAACAAAGGTGGAAAGTGATGGACTAGCCTGGGCAACCCAAGATAGACCCAATGGTTAGCACGATCAATTTCTCCCTTAATCTGTAACCACCACCTATTTCTACCAGCAGGATACCATTATTTGCCTTTTGTATTTTGTATTAACTTCAATAATAAGCCTGCAGAGAGGGTTTCTTAATTCAGGCAGTTTAACAGAGGGAAATAATTTGACAATAGGGAACGGGCCCATATCAAGATAGAGCCGAGAGGAGGAGATTTGAAATCTAGCGCTTGAATGAAACTTATTAGAACTGGAGTCTAACGCCTATTTCCACATTTAAAATAATTCTCAACTTTGGGTTTTTGACAGGAGAAACAGAAACATCAACCAACAATACCTATGTAAAAGAAATACATGCTTTGACTTCTGAATCCTCACTCGAAAGAGCTCTGGCATGAAAAGCTCAGGGGCTTTCATATCTACTAAAGTGCCTCACAACAAGGACAAAACAGATTCATAGAATTTCTGAGCAGCTCGGATCAACTGGTATCCTGCTCTGTGAAATTTGTACCGTCCATCACAACCCTGCGATCAAACACCCTTTTCACTGTGAGCAAGCAAAAACTGGAGAGAGAGAAGAAAGGGCAAACGTCACAACAACCTAACGGCAAAAAAAACATCAATTGGCCTGTTAATGACCCTACAAATTGATGTTCGGCCATGTCTTTCGCTGACATGACATTTCTCTCATCTTTCCTGTCCTCAGTTCTGATGACAAATGATTCTATTTACAGTAACCAAACTTAGCTTTGGCAAAAAACTTGAATTTTAACAAAAAAAGTAACTCAAATTCCTAACTCTAACAGAGAAAGAAAACAACTTACAGCATTACAACAAAATAGAGAAAAGAGTAATCATGGTGGAGCATGGTTTTGAGGAGGATTGGTCATTCAGGGTACAATAAGTTTGGCGAATCAAGTGCAAATTATTAAAAAGAGGTCTTGAAGCTTTTTCCACATCAAATATTAACCAATATTTCATCCTAATATTTAAGGGTACGATAGAAGACATACTATGCATGTTATAGCATCTGATATCTCTGGTTGAATTGAACAATGAGACTTTCTGTTGCACTCTGATAAGAGTCCACACCAATTCTGTTTACACACTTCTTGCGTGCGACAGAGGATCATCTGCCTCCGCTTAAGCATTTAGAGTAACATCAGGAATCAAAATGATGCATCTTTTGACCCACTCTAAAAGTGCGAAAACTTATTTCACATCGACTACAGTCAACTAAACTGACTGAACTCCGCGTAAGAGCCAGCTCTTCGTGTGTACTAATGTCAGGTCAAATTCAGTGTATATCTACATTTTCCAGTGATGCCTTCTGAATACAGGTATTTGCCTGTGGCACAGTGGTGATAAGGAGCTAATCAGAGATTGGCCTTCAGTCTGAACATACTATGTGCGGACATAAATTATGAGGAATAATATCTCGGCTGCGGCATTAGTAATGGATATATCAAGAAAAGATCGCACTGACTTGATTTTGCAGAAAAAATTTAGCTGAATTGGTTGTTTACTTTTCGTAAAAAAGTACCGACTCCAACTTGTTGATGCATTATGCATGAGCTGTCATTTCTTGATCCTCTACCAAACCATGCTCCGACATCAGACAAAGGGAGAAATAGCATAGGTTAGGTTACCAGTACCGAAGAGTCAGTAAACAGTCTTAGTATCATACTTACATAAATCAATCCTGAGTAATATCTATCTTTGATGTTGTGCAGGACTGAAGCTTCGTTCAAGCACGTTAGATCGGCCATATCCTCAACTTTGTCGAACTTTGGGGGGTTCATTTTCTGGATATCATCCTTATTTACAACAATCCGTTTGCCGGTTTCCGTGATTTCCACTTCAACTTCATCACCTCTTTCGCTTTTTAGGGCCGCCGCAACGAACCCTTGCGATTCGTGAGGGACCCAAACCAACCGCTTTTGGGTCCATTCTGCTTGAGTTGCGGGATCGTTGAAAGAATTCCTATCTACGGATAAATACTTCAACTCGGGGTCCGAGGGATCCAAGTCGGCCATGGTTGCTAATTTGTTAAAACACTACAAACGATATAAAAATATAAAAACACACCACATGCACGCACTACCGACAGTATTAGACGGCTCACTTTGAAATAAATTAATTAATTTTTAATGACTAACACATCGTATCACTGAACTAGGCGCGGATGAACATCTGACTAACTTCAGAAATGTCTGTTCACCCGTCAAGCGGCTCCAGTCTCCAGCCAACGCCCGGTCTCCTTTTCGTCACGTGACCTTGCCACGTTCCCCGCTAGACCGCGCCACCTTCCCGCGGGAACGCTACAATTCAAATTTCAAAAGTAAACAACTTTGTGCGTGCGCGTCAACTTACGTCTCTCCTATTCGCTCTAAAAGATTGAAGTGTTTGCTAACACGAATGGGAGAAAAAATCAGTGGTAAAGCTGATTAAATATATGTAAGAAGCACAATTAAATAACCGATTGACGAGAAAAAACTTAAAGAGCGAAAATACCAATAGGTATTCGAGATAATGAACTTGAGACTTGAGATCATGACTTCTATCACTTGGTTCAGCTTTGACAAGGTCTGCCCAGTCCAATCATTTGTTGACAAGTTACAGGACTTCCAAGTTTGGCATTATTTATTGACGCCCTTGAAAGAAACATTTCAGCCTGAACACACAGCAGAGAAATACAAAATACTGCCATGGATTGTTATGTCTTGTGCCATTCATCAGTTTGCGAACATGTGTTAGTATGAGTTTATTATTATCTTATTTCAAAAATGGAAGGAAAAATATCATGCTCGCCTCTTCTCAGTGTGGATGAACGATAGACCCGTTTGATGATCGTTGAGCGTCAAACATTCCCTAGCAAGAAATTATACCTGAGCGAAAATTGGACTACACTTGGGAACCGCTATTTTAGACTCACCAATGAAAGGGCTTATCTACATAGGAAAACTAATGGCGCACACGTCGTTTGTGAAAAGAACCACAAACAATAGATCCTTATAGCAAAATGTAAATGCGGACAAACTGCAAATTCAAATAAGTTTCAGTATAGGTAATTTTAACTTTTTTAACTTCATTCTCACGACAATTTTGCTATATTTTTTAGCTTTGTCGATCGCATTAGTTTTTTTTTCAAGGACTGGCTTGCATCGAAATAATTAGGAGGAGATCATGTTTTGGGGTACCCTCTCAGGGAGGTCTTGAAGATTTGCCCCAGAAGGAGAGGGGGGCACGGAGGTCCTCTCCCAGGAAATTGTCGAACATTACCCCCCCCCCCCCCCACCCTCTATAGGACTCATTTTATGGTTGCTTCCATGATTAGGTATCACCTTCAGATTCTCCTATATCTTTTTGTGGTTTCAAGGGGAAGAAATTTCCGTACCATCCTCGGATTAACTCCTTATGAAAAGGAGAAGTTTTATTTCCATGTCAAATAGTCAAAAAAAGTTACAGGACGTAGCGCACTCTCTTCCAGCACTCACTACCAACATCATTCGAGATAAAGTAAAAAAAAAAAAAAAAAAAAAAAAAAAAAAAAATTGGGAAATAGCCGCCTCCTTTCTCTCCTTGCCTGCTGTTGCTGTTCAAATGTTAGCTTTGGGAGTCCTCAGGGGCCAGGCACCCCGCGTCTACCGAAAAATTTTCTCCATTTTGAATTTCTACTTTTTCCCCTCTTTTTGTCATAGCAAGAGTATTTTTACGCTTAATTTTCAGTTTTTACGATGCGTATCCTTCTATGGTCACCTATTCATATTTTCTCCAGTAGCACGTGGCTGTGACGTCAACTAATGATACGTCACGTATTGCTTGTATACCCAGACGTGACATTGTTGCCGAATTTCGGCATGCATAATTAAGTAACACTGAACACACAAAGCGCATTCGAATTTGTTTTAAACCGACAACTAGGAACAACGACACTAACCAAGCTCCAAACACGTCGCAATCGAGGAATTTGTTTGTTTTCCTTCACCTAAGAATTTTCTTCACGAGTTTAGACCCGCGCGGATATCAATTCTTGAGGAAGAGGAGAGTGGCTCATAGCTGTTCTTCTCATGACCTTATCCTATCTATACTTATAATTCCGTATATGGTGGCCGCTTGAAATTGAGGTGGAGGGGCGATGAATAGATTTCATGTTCAGTGGCTAGGCGTAACTGATCGATTGTATATTTCCCTATTTGAAGGTATGGTAAAAATCGGTAATTAAGGTGTTCAGGGCCGGATTAAGGGGGTGGCCACATGGGCCGCGGCCCATGGCGGCAAATCTAGAAGGCGGCAAATTTTGCAATTTTTTTTAATGAAAAAAAATTTTTTTTAAAAAAATCGGATTTAGAAAACAAATTACGAACAAAATCTCTCATTTCCTGAGAGTATAGAAATTTCTAATTTTGTCGTCTTTCGGTGATACAAGAGACAGCACTTTTAATTAATCGACTTAAGAGAGAGACCAAACACGCAATTTGGCCGGGAACGGCACGCGGCGCGACTGAGAGGGAGAAATCATGACGAGGACTTAAGATGAAAAGGAGAAGCCCTCGGCGCGGCGGTCGGTATGTAACACATATTAGCGCCTACAAGACTGCACGAATACTTCACGCATTGCATCAAAAGTGCGGTCACTGCGGTCAGCGTGAAACGGATAGCGCCTACAAGACTGTGTGAATACTTCACGCATTGCGCCAAACACAGTGCGGTCGGCGTGAAACGCATAGCGCCTACGAAACTGTCGGAATCTTCACGCATTGCTTCAAACACGGTGCGGTCTGCGCGGCGTGGCGGCGGAAGTTAAAATCATCAAACCACATTTATGTTTGTTCCTTCATACTTTTTTCGTTCATTTCTTGTGAATGAAAGGCCTCGTCCGCGTAGAGATAGGTTTACGAAACTTAACGTTCGCGCAAAGTTCGATGAAGTTTTGCGAGGAGTGTTGACAGGGCTTTCCAAAAAAATGTTTCCAACACGAGTAAACCCGTCTTATATGCACCCCACCCCCGGTGGCACGTTCACTTGATGGTTTTTATTGATGTTTCAAAACGAATGAGAAGGGGGCGGCAAAATACAGGCGGCCCATGGGCGCGGCAAATAGGTGAATCGGGCCCTGAAGGTGATCGTTGCGAACACCCTACTTATCGACCCGCTTCCGTAGATTTAAATGAGATCAATCGATGTATCGCAAAGCACGCCTCGCCACTGTTCATGTTGTCCATCAAAAAGGTGGCTCCTTGATTTTGATGATTAGATTTACAACTTGCCATCTCGATGGCTGAATGTGGAAAATGCATTAGTGCGAGACCGATGTAGGTCTCCAACGAGGAGAGGTTGATCAAAATGGAGTGCTACCATTCATTATTTTTATTTCTTGCCAGATGGAGCATTTCTGCCAAGTTATTACTTGAAAATTAAGCGAAGTAACGACTTCAGGACAAATGATTCCCGCCACTTGGATGGGAGTTGGTTCGAGGTTTTTTCTAAAAACCACTTACAGTGCTCATCGGTAAGTTTGTTGCCTATGCGGAAAAATTGAAGGCGTACCTTGAATGTACGAGATCAGTATCAGTCAATACGTTTAGGCACGTTTTGTCTATTAAGGCTTTGCAAAGTTTATACAGCTATATAGATGTATGTTTTTCGAATAGAAAAAATTAAACACTAAGAGGTGGCCCGAACTGTATGTAACAAGGTGGAGAAATGGTGCTGGGTCCACACCATTTCGCGGGGAAACAAAGCCAAGAAATACCAAAAAGTAAAATTGGAGTCAAAATTAATTTTTTTGAACTCTAATGCGCACCAGTACGAAATTTTTCGAATAGATAAGTAACTATTGTAGCCGAGGAAATATCTCCACCAGGCACTGGACAATTTTTTGCCTGTGATATGTCCAAGGGAAAGCAATGAAATTCACGAGGCATCGAGTTATGTAGTATCAGTAGCGCCTGCATTCGTGCGAGGCGTCAACCCGGAACACACATCACTCGGTCAACTGAGAATCCGGGTCAGTCATAAAGGGGCTAAATGAAAGGGATTTTTTATTTAGCAGATACATTTTATGCCCAGGCCGTTAATTAAACTGCCCGAGTGGCGTATACGCAGTGCTGCGGAAGCGTATGGCGCTTACGCTCTTCTCCATAGAGGCAGTTCAATTGAGATCAATTGAATCGGGAAGATATTGCGACGCTCGTATTTTTATGGGCACGTCTTCAATGAGACGAGGCGACGAATGCACAGCACGACAAAATCGTGCTCGCAGCATCGCGGTCGACCTAGTATGAGGGCACACCGCACAAAACAGACGCAGCATTCGTAGTCCGTTCCATAGAGAAAAAGAGGTGATTGCGAGATGAGAATCGCACAAACTGACGCCATTAAAAACACGCAAAAAGTGCGTTGCCTCTCCTCTATCGCGTTTGTCGAAATTCAGATGACCTGTGGGCTATTTATTGAAATTGATAGGAAAGGCGATAGACAAAGAAACAAAGGAAAATGGAGCGATCCTCTTGGTAGGAGCGTGAGTTGTCACAATAGACAAAGAAGGTAAGTAATAGACTATCTAACGGCAACCCAATATGAAATGAAATAGATGAATAAAGCATTAAACAAAGAGAACAACGAGAAAATGCAGCAATTCTATTGGTTAAAACTTTGTTCCTTCCAATAATATAGTCCAACTGTCGAGCAACGGACTGATTATTCAGATTGATAGACAAAGCTATAGACAAAAAAGACGACGGGGAAATGGAGCGATTCCAGAAGTTGAAACGAGTGGATGTTATAGACTGAGGGGAAAATGAAAAACTTACTATAGGGTGCCTTGTTGGTTGCCGTTCGTTAGTCTATCGCCTACCTCTTTCGTCCATTGCAAACATCCGCTTCCACCAATTGGATTGCTCTATTTTCCCTTTTCGTTTCCTATGTCTACGGCTCTGTCTATCAATTTCAGTAATCAGCCCGCTGCTTCGGAAATTTATACGTCTAAGTCACTGCTCCGGGTAACTGTGCCAGTGCTACGCGCATCGGTGGGGTGGAGGTAAGTGAACCGTTGCTATTTGTAGTAACAATTTGTTACTAACAAAGCCACGATGATTTTTCACCCACATTGAATGAATGGTAAAAAAATACTCTTGAATCGATCAGGTATCATCCCTCCACCCCCACCCCCTCCTCTCATCAGGGCCATCGCTTGGAGGACAAGTAGGTAAGTACTCGCATGGGGCGCCAACCGTAAAAACGCCTTCATTTCTCGAGGAAACTTCACTCGGAGCAGCATTACGCGAGACAACTTTACTCAGATTAGTGGCGATTTTGCAAGTTGTGTCGAAAAATTGATTGTTTTACATACATTTCAAAGGAGACAGAACAGTATTGCAAACTTTCAAGAATAACCAACCACTAAAACATTGACAATTAAAAAACCAACGCTTTCGCTACGATTTATCCTGATCACCATGGTGGCCTGCGGGTAAATCAGGATAAATCGTAGTGAAAGTGTGAGTTTTTTTTATTAGGTGCCAAAGCTTTAAGTAACAGCTTTTACTATTTTGTAAATATCGATCTTAGGTGAAAAACCCACCACTACCCTAGATGAAAGTTTTGGTGATACGTCTCTCTATCTACCCTGGGCCAAGCCTTTTTTCACATTTTTCTCCGTATGTTAGCATTTGTTTCAAAGACCCAAGCCAGCCTCTAAATTCTAAAGTCCGCTTCAATCCCTAGTCGGGTGTGAATACTCCAATGTCGATGGACTCTTTTCGCAGATGCATTCAATTGCAGAAAGTGTCCAACTTCACACTGTTTCGAAATGCAGTCATTAACGATCGAGCCGCATGCTGTATCGACCCCGCAAAATTGTCACCACATCGCGCGCGCGGAATATGAAACGAACTTTGCGCTGCATTCACGTTGTCAAATTTAAGCGTAATTTATATAAATAAAACTGTAAGGGTCGAAGTCTTATGATCCTTAGTTCTAAGGAGCCGCTGGGCCGATTTCTTTTATTTTCGTTCCAAACGAAAGCTGTTGATGCACCGACGATACGAAAAATCCGAAACTTTCAATATCCGCTCTTGAAAGTTTTGTTTATCTCGATGGAATTTTGGAAGAAATGAATTGTTCGGTTTATTTCAGCAATGAAATACTTGCCACATATATTTTCAGACACAAGCAAATGCATTTATGAATATACTCACGTAATCATTTGGTTCCTTCCTGCCAAATAAGTTCCATTTGTAAGGGAGGTAGGCAATTTGGAATGCAAAACAAATTGCAACTCATTTCGATTTTATTGAAGAGCCCCTTCAATCAAGAAATAGACAACATACATAACACTTCGCTACGCTAGCTATAATTTTACTACGTTATCGCAATTTATTGCGACGTGTCGATGACCAAGGTGCTAAATCACGTATCTCCGTTTGCGACGTTGCAGAACTCCTGTCATTTGTATTTCTTTGGGAAACCAGTCAACGTAATTTCTTGAAAACTTCCTTCATTTGTCTTCTCTACTGACAGAACATTCTACATAAATTTCAAGCCATGAAGTTGGCTACTTTCTCTTCGGAAAAATAAACAAGTAGCAGAGACTTTGAAACACCGCAATAAAGATACGTGGTTTTGCACTTTGGCGAATTTTGAAATACCGCAATGGAGATACGTGGTTCCGCACAGCGGCAATCGATGGGCCACTTGGGATTGCGACTTTTAAAAATGCATTCAATCGTGCATCATTTTCGGTCGAGCTGGCAGCACGGACGGAGCGGCGATAAGGCGACAATTCGAGTCAATTGAGGTGTAAACCATATTTTCTGTCTGAAAAGCTCTGTATGTTCGTGGCGCTTTCAAGAAGCCGACGGATCCTAGATGACCCTAATGAATTACAAGGCAGACCACAAGTGCGCCGCCTTTGCCTTTGCCTGCCCCTGCGTTACAACCCGAGTACAGCTCGCCGTGCTGCCGCACTCAGGAAAAACACCCTATGAGCCTTCAGACGTTGCCAAATTATCCCGTCAAAACACAAATGATCCGGAACCTCCGACATTTTATTTTCTACATTTTTCACAAAAGTCAATTCGTAATTGGATATAAGGTGCATGAAAACGTTCAGGTAAATAATGCGTAGTTTTTTGGGTTTTTTATACAAAAATAATTTATTTATCGGGACAAATTTGACAACATTCACATGTTCATACGACATTTTTTATTAGTACGACAGTATGCAGTGAGTACCGCAGAATTATGTTTATGAACTTAGTACACCGGTGACCTAGGAGGACGGTCGCTGCATCCATGTTACCTCGGCAACACCAAGTGAGAAGCAGGGCCCTGATGTTTACGATCTCCGTGACAGTTCTTGACCAGGAGAATGAGTTGTTTCATTGATGAAAGTCCAGGGCGGGTGATAATGATGATGAGGAGGGGAATATGGAAAAACAAGAAATGGAACGGGGGAAATTTGAAAAGGGGCAAGGAATGATTCTAATTTTTCGATCAGATATCCGAAGAAAAGAAGGAGTAAAAAATTAGAAAAAGTTCCTGGTGTCATCTTTGGACGACTGAGAGGCGGGAGCGACTCCTAAAATTCAGTTAAAGGGGGTCAGGAGGAGCTGCTTTTGGCCGAGTTTTGGGGCGCCTTTCAATTTTGTAACCTATTCTGAACCAAATCCTGGATACAAAAACGGTCCTTATCTATATCCCTCCTTTGCACCTTGTCTAGTGGTCCATTTCACGCGGAATTGAGGATTCCTTTGAATAAAACACTCAGTTCAGACGCGATGAGGGTGTCTCCTCAAAACCTCATTTTTGCACTTACGACTCTCTTCGCGAAGAGTAGGAATTCGATCGACATGAACCGATTGAACAATGAAAGCGTGAATCGATCGAGGTGATTGCATCGATCAAATTCGATCGATTCACGAATTTGTCGATCGATTCACGGCTTTTTCGATCGATTCACGGCTTTTTCGATCGATTCACGTACTTGTCGATCGATTCACGGATTTGTTGATCGATTTATGGAATTGTCAATCGTTCCACGGATTTGTCGATCGATTCGCGGTTGTCGAGCGAGTTTGTGTTGACCGAATCACGTCGATCGGTTCATATTTTTATTTTTCGATCGAATCGACGCCGGATTTTCGATCATTTGACGGTCGAATCGGTATCGATCGGTTCATGTCTATCAATTCATGTCGTTCAAATTCATAACCTCCTCTCTTCGCTATTACGACAGTATAGATCTACAGGCCGATTATTGAAAGTTTAAAGCAGGGCGACGAGGCGCCGAAATTCGATGCATCGCGTGGCTAAGATATGTCTATGTCTTGTCTTGTCTCGTAGTATCGACATGGATTCAATAATCGCCCGTTGGATGGAGTGGCTTTGAGGAGTTGGAGGGCGAGCCGAGCGTGGCAGACGTCCGAGTCCGGCGATGGCTCGTCAAAGCTGGATAAGGCACAATATTCCATATAAGTCTCGCCCTATCCGACTCACCGGCCGCGGCCGTGTCGTCGCATCGGCATCGGCACCCAGCAATCCAGCATCTGACATCTGCTTAGTGCTTAGACTTTTACCTCTCCCCCGGCAGAACAGAACGCAGGCATGCTCGCCAGTAGCTCCTCTCGACGGATCGACTGCGACTTTAGTATTGTCTTCACTCGCCGTGAAACATCATTGGAGCAATAAATGAACTTCAGTGTTGTCGTGCTAAGGAAAAACGCCGTATGAGCCCTCAGGCGTTGCCCGATTTCCTACCCCCGACAGTAAAGCTAGAATTTTCGAGAAAACTTGCTAAAAAATGTCTTCCAATTTTTCAGATGATTTTGTTCGCAATTTCATCTAAAATTCCTGAAAATTTCAAGGAAAAAATATGCTCAGTTTTTCTAAAAAATTAACATTTTATCGAAGGAAATCTGGCAACTCTCGAATGTTCATACGGCGTTATTCTCCTTAGCACGGCAGAATAGAGGATATGGATTCGATTGACGTACACGTATCGAGCGAAAAGTAAAAATGCGAACTATCAGCGCGAACCGATCGACGCGAGACCATGAATCGATCGACAAAACCTGTGAGTCGATCGACAAACCCGTGAATCGATCGACAAAACCTATTAGTCAAACTACAAAACCCGGAAGTCGATCGATCAAACCTATGAGTCGATCGAAAAACCCGCGAGTCAATCGACAAAACACGTGAGTCGATCGATGAAACCCGTGTGTTGATCGACAAAACCTGTGAATCGATCGAAAACTCCGTGGTTCGATCGACAAACCCGTGAATCGATCGATTCGTATCGATCGAACTAACACCGGTTTATTAAATGATTCATCGATCGAATCGGTGTCGATTGGTTCACGTCGATCGATTTACGGTTTTATTTTTCGATCGAATCCATACCCTTCTGAATGAACTTCAACACCGATGCCCAGTTCTTTTTAAAACCCCAATGTTACAGAAGCTAAAGTCCCTATGCATTGAGAGTATTACCATGTCTGTGCTGCTTTCTGATTGGTTCTCTAGGTTTAAGGTGGCTCGTCCTGGGTTCGTGGCGTAGTCAAACTGGCGCACAATAGATCAAAGATCAACGAATAAGTAAAAAGTCTCGGCAGATTTTGAATTTTTAGCCGAGAAAGGACGACATGAAAAGATTGAAAAGATTCGGCGGTTTGGCGGGCCTGCTTGACAACGCCCTCGGTGCTTTTCGCTTCGCCTGTTCGTGACACATTTAATGTGTTCCAGCTAAAAAGCACTATTCTCCAATTAATGAGTAAGTTTACTTTTAGCTCTGTTTGAAGTGAGTAAATATTTATTCTTGCGTGTGTTTGAAGTTTCTTTCCATCAGAAACTCATAACCGATGGCGACAACGCGGCGATCGGATAGCGATGTCCTCTTCACAGCCACGGACGAATTTGTATCGCACATCGGCACAACGCGCGCCCGCACTCGAAGACCGGAAAAAACTATCCTTTTCACTCTCAACTCCTCTGCAAACAGGACTGCCTCGAGGATAAATTGTCAACCATGCAAAGGAATGAGTTTTAAAAAAGTTTAGAAGAAGAAGAAGAAGACGAAGAAGAAAAATGAGGAGGAGGAGGGGAGGATGAGGATGGAAGAAGGAGAAAAGAAGGAGAAGAGAAGAAAAATGAGATGAAGGAGAGGAAAATGAGAGAAAGAAGAAATGGGAGAGAAAGAAAATGAAGAGAGAGAAAAAAGTAGGAGAAGAGGGATAAGAAGTAGAGAGAAAGAAGAAACAGAGGAAAAAGAAAGAGAATAAAAAGAAGAAAAAGAAGAAAAAGAAGTAAAATAAGTAAAAGAATAAAAAGAAGAAAAAAAGAAAAGAAGAAGAAGAAGAAGAAGAAGAAGAGTGGATTGAATATCGACGGTGAAACTACCAGACCACGTACCTCGTTCGCGGTATTTATAAATCTCCATTCCCATTTAATTTTTTCGAGGAGAAATAAACAATATCATATTCCTTAAAGTTTTCACTGAGTTTTCTTTGATCAGGGATGAAAAATCACGGGAGTTTTTAAGAATTGATGTTCAATACTTTCCCATTTTTCAAATGAAGTATGACAGGAAGTCTGCAACGTCGCAAATCGAGATGAAGGGTTTGGTAGTTTCACCGTCCATATGAGGAGAGAGGCGAAAGAGAGGAAAAAGAAAAAGGAGTAGGTAAGAGCAGGAAGAAGATTGGATGTGCATATGCGTACCAGTGGCGCGGCGTGCTTTGTAATGTATATCCATTGATCTTTAAACCTATGGGAAAGGATCGATAAACAGGGTGTTCGCAACGAACATCTTACTAATCGATTATTTACTACATGCAGCTTCAGATGGGGGAAATATCGATAGTCAATCATTTACGCCTCGTTTTTCCTCAACGTTGTGGAAATGAGAGATGAATGAATAGCGAAAGCCAAGCAATTTTCTCATTCTCTGTCCTCCAGTTGGAAAACTACGCAATCTCTCAGACTCATGAATACCCAGCCTTGTGCTTTTGAGATCTGCATACGCAGAGTCCAGAGGATTGTGCTGGGCAAAAGTATGCCTGTGCTTCCGCATTCACTTGACAAGCTACTCAACTCATTCTAAAATTATACTGCATAAGCAGTTGCATTGCTTTACTCGTTATTTAAAGGCCTGCCCAAAAGCGCAAAAAACAAAGGTAGCAAGTTTATTTTACGAATAGAAACTATCTTTTTCTGACAAAACTATGTCGAGAGATGTTCCGCTTAGGAATTACCGCGAGTGATAAAAAATTAATCAAGCCTGTTGTTACTCGCAACTCGCTCACTGTGTACAGCTCAAAATTTGGTTAAAATTTTCTCTCCTATGGTCCATTATGCGACTCATCCCAAATTTTATTGTTGGTGGCCCCACTGCTCACTGCTCTGCCCCAATTCTTCTACTATCTCGTTCGTTTAAATGCAAACTAACTCTCAGTTTCACATTAGTATCCTGATGTGAGTCAACAAGTTTGGAGACTTAAACGCAGAGTTAAGAAAGTAAACTATTGAATTTTTCATTTCATGAAGCATTTTGAGACGAAGGCTCTTCTATAAATTAAGTTACGTTGAAGAACATCAGAAAAACTGAGATGTCGCATCAGAGTTGGACAGTGTTGAAGCAAGCCATTCAATTTAAAGGAGCCCGGGGGGGGGGGGGGGGGGGGGGTTGTAGTCCAGCCTGGCGTTAAGTATTATTGAGGAGTGTCCTGCAGCGGGCCCTCCACATAATACCGAGAGCTCAGTGGCATGGTATGCTTTGCGATACATCGATTTATCTGTCATTTAAACTCATGGTAAAGGATCGATAAACTGGGTTTTCACAACGAGGGCCTTCACTATCGATTCTTTACCACAGTTTCAAATGGGGACGTATTGATAATAATCGATCATTCACGCATCCCCACTGCGTGAGCTCCTAGGTTTTTGGTTCGTCGATGAGCCTCTTTTTCTGTGACACTTTTGAGGGAGAGAAAAAGCTCCTCGTCAAAATATTTTTACGATTATGACATTTCATCGGTATAATTTTACACTATTTTCGCACATATCCTGTACAGCAAAACAAGTTTTATCTTAATACAGTGTGACATGACGAGTTTACTTGAATTTCAAAATTCCTTGACTTTTCGGGGACTTTGAACATATGATTTACTACTCGATCTCCTTAGTTTTTTTTTTTTTTTTTATTTTATTTTTAATATGATTGGAGCCAACTTTACTGCTTAAAATTTAGACAGAATGTTCTACTAACAGAGAAGAAAAATCAGGGACAAGTTTTCAAGAAATCAAGTTGACTAGCCAACCCCCCCCCCCCCCCCCCAACGTGGAGTATCACAAGAAATCTACAGCGTCGCAAACGACAATACAACGCATTTTTAATTGAGCCCTGATTTTTCTTCTCTGTCAGCAGACCATTTTGTCTAAATTTTAAGCCGTAAAGTTGGCTTTAATCATGAGGGAAAAAAAATTTAAATGCGGTTTATCGATATAACCCTATTCGAAGCTGCGGTAAATAATCGATTATTAAAGTGTTCATTGCGAACACTCTGCTTATCGATACTTTTCCATACACTGGAAAAAAACACATTGGATCTAGAGTCCAGACTCTTAAAAACATCGACAAGAAAAAGTACTCTTGATTCAATCAGAATCTAGCTTAAATCAAGAACCAAGCCTCTTAATTTAAGCGGATTTCGTTTTGATTCAAGGAAAAATCCGATTGAATCAAGAGTATTTTTTCTTTTCAATGTTTTCAAGAGTCTGGACTCTAGATCCAATGTGTTTTCTTTTCCAGTGTAGGTTTAAATGGCAGATCAATCACGAAATGCGCGGTTCTCACTGTGTCCATGGCTATCTTGAAAAGAGAAAAATCTTCATCGGTATTCAGGCGTCATAATTTGATGGGCACCCTGTGCTCGTTCCAATGTAGCATCAGTTCGAAATTACATCACACCGTTCGCTCGGAGCCGACTCGAGAACACATGATGACTCACTCAAACATAATGGGTCGCCTTATGTTTTTTCATCTCTTATGGAAGCGCATTTCGTGCCATTAATCTTGCGCGTGAACGAGCGCCAGAGCCGTTTAATTGTCAGTCATAAATACTCGCCCCGTCCATGCTTTTATGATGCATAGTATGTAAATCCTCCCCCTTCGCTCCGTGGAATTCCGGACCCAGGGAAAGTGGAATTCCGAATGCACAAATTTGGACGTGGACGCATGATTTTGGAAGGAAGTCAACGGTGTCAGTCGGGCTTTGCAACTTATCGATATAACCCTATTTGAAGTTGGAGTAAATAATCGATTCTTACGGCGTTCGTTGCGAACACTCTGCTTATCGATACTTTTCCATAGGATTGAACGGCAGATCAATCGATACATCGAAAAGCGCGCCACGCCACTGATGGGCATTGGGCATAGGCATGCAGGCGGATCATAATTCGCGTCTAGTGCATGGGCTCGCTGCCAATCTAATTATCCTTACCTGCCTACTGTCACACGTGCGAAAGTTCAAAGACGAGTTGGAATTCCTTCTTCGCCCACTACCATAATGCTCCCGCACTTAGGTGAGATGAAAGAAGTGAGGTATGTCCGCCGAAATAGGGTTCTGTCACGCCGGGGGAATCTAAGTGGGAACTTTTCTGGAGAGTTCCTGGGAGTTCTCGACTAAAATTTACTTTCCCAAGAAAAGGAGGGGTACCGATAAGGGTCGTTTTTGGAGTTTCCTCAACTCGACGATTTTTTGCTTATGAAAGCTTATTTTAACGGAATGCTTCGTAATTTCGTCATTTTTGGTCATTTTTGCAGGTATAATATAGACTTGAACAATGAACATGGATATGAGGGCCGATTTTGGCGAAAACTGCGGATTTTGCGGCGTTCGACAACAAACCCGTAAAACTCGAATTTTTCGCAAAAATTGAGCTTCATACTGATGTTTAGGCCAGTATTAAACCCAACCGTAAATTACCAAGTTATAATGTATTTTGTAAAAGACCTTCAATGAGCAGAGCATCGGAGAGTTGAGGAAATTCAGGGTGGACCCAAAAACGACCCTGATCAGTTCCCACCATTGCCGGGAATTTTCGACTAAAATCGAAAACATCATTTTAAGCGACATTTTAATATCGGACATACTTTTCATACTCCCATGAGATCAAGGACGAAATCTCTACCTTTGATGCTAATCGGCATATTTTTTTTGCCACCTGCCGCCACGGGTATAGTTTATAGGTCAAGCCATTAGACTCGATGACAATAAAACGGACAAAGATGTTGGACTCCTTATTACTGGTTTGGAGGGGAGGGGGGGGGGTCATTAGATCAGGACAGCCAGAATGGAAGGGAGGGGGTGCTAAATTGTATGAATTTGCCTCAGAAGAATTTTGAGCCTCTTAAAAATGGAAAAATTGAATCAGTTTCACTTGTCCATGTAGGTAGCTAAAGAATGAACATGCTCCCAACTTTGTTACTTGCGCGCTTTCAAAAACATCGTTAAAGTTCCACCTTCCCCAGCGAAATTGCTGCAAAAAAAACTGCAAAAATGAGACCTAGTTCACCCAGAGGAGAAAAACCACGGAAGTTTTCAGAAGATAACGTTCCGTAGTTTTCAATGAAAAAACGATATATGGTAGGTAAGTCTGCAAAAGCCGCAAAACCGAGATACGCATCACTAAGTAGAGTTTCGCAGTTTAGCTACGCTGTTTCACCATCGATACGAGGCCTTGTAAGGAAAGGAGGTGTTTACAGAAGTGCAGAACAACCACGATTACGACATTTTAGGGCTGTTACCGTTCCAAAATCTATTCGGGGCCACTCTAGGACCCATCAACGGTCTTCTTTTCCGTGAACGACATAGACGACCCCGCGACGTCCATCAAGTCTTCTTGTAAATTTTTAAGTGCGAATCTCATCCCGAAGGCCCGGGGGGGGGGGGGGGGGGGGCACTGTTGCGGCAACGGCGGCGGCGGTGCGGCGCGGCGTCGCGGCGCCAAAGGTGAGCAAGCTCAAGTTCGACAGACTCGGAAGCCATATGGTCGGGCACTCGGTGCGGTGCGGCGCGGCGGTGGCGCTGTGTTCCGTGCCGTCCTTTACCTTAATTGGCATATCGGCTCAAAATTAATCCAAATATCCTGACATTTCCATACTAAATAAGGCGTCGGACTTGCATTTTTCGAGCCGACCTTTTTCGCATTCACTCTCGTCGCCCGACTGACCGACCGTGCGCGAGCTTTTCGGCTCCGGCCCGTCCTTAACCTAGGCCCCCCCTTCGCCCCTCTGCAGCCGTCGCGAGGGACACTAAATCTACGTTATCGCGTATGGATTGCTATTCGAAGGGGCGCCAAACATTTTCGCATCTCCTTTACTCGTTTAATTTTTTTGTTTTTCATATTTTTCGTCTCCCTTTCCGTCTTCTCCTCATCCTTCTGCATCTTCTTCGTACTTTTCTCCTTGTCGCCTTCTTCTTCGTCATTTTTATATTTTTCTTCTTCACCTTTATCATATTCTTCCTAGTCTTGTCTTCTTATTCGTCTTCTTATTTTTCTTCTTCGTCTTTTTTCGTGTTTCTCTCCTTCGTCTCCATCGTCCAAAACAATAAAAGGAAATCCAAATAAATGACGACTCTTTACTTTACCTATTAAGCTTCGATACCTAATTTTCAGCGATTTTGAGGGCAATACATTAAAATAATGCAATTCTCAGAAAATTGGCAATGTTGTGATTAAAATCTTTAACGGTCCACTTCATCCGCACGATAGGCACACTCTGGAATTATGTTAGGGTGTGAGAGAATCAATTAAAGCTGCAGATAGTGTCGCGTGCGACGAATACTGAATATAGGGCCTGGATGCAACTATTCGGGCTCCATGGATGTCCGTATTGCATACACGCGGTAAGGAAGGCGTTTCGACTTCAGACACTAACCGCCTGACTAGCGATACTGAGAGGAGCGAATCAATGAGAGAAGTCATTCAAAATGTGGAAAAATTAAAAGCTCCTTTCGATGTCACGATGGAAAATTTCCTTCAAGATGCATCCCATACAATTTTTGAAGTGATGAAATTTACATCAAGATTTTCAGTTTTAGTAGAAAATTTCATGTCCAACCTCTCTGACAAGCTCGTTTCGTTGTGCGGCCGGCTTTGCTGAGGGGATCTAAAATGTGCCTTTTAATTCGTCATATATGCTTTGAAGATATCTCTTAGAGATGAAAAGTTCCTCTACAAATCATTCCTAGCGATACCAAAAATGAAGCACGAAAGATGTCTGTAAAGATTCTACACCTGTGTGCAATTATTCGTGCCTAGGAGATATCTTTGAAGTATAAACGAAGAATCGAAAGTGCTCGGTCATTTTGAATCCTAGCAGTAAAGCCTGTCGTTGGTGCTGCGCCACTTGTGAAGTGGAGAGTTCCTGGCCAGTCAAAACGCCTTCACTTCTGTGCATATGCAACACGGACATCCACGGAGGCCGAATAGTTGTATCTAGAAGTTAAATTGTTTGCAAAGTGTTCTTCGCAGTGGAACTTATAATCAGTCCAGTGGACTGAGTTCATAAAAAACCGGAATCGACGATGAGGCCAAACCTAGAGTATGCCCACCTGGAAAATGGGATCGGTCCAAAATTTGAACAAATTTTTGAAGCCGTAAATGGATTTCATTGGTCTCAAAAATATCGGGATGTGATTTTTATGATTTCAACAGGAGCGGAGCCGGGGGCGAATGGCTGCGCAAAGCATCAAAAAGAAAACCGGAATTCAGCGCATGCGTAAAACAAAATTATTTTTTTTTTTCATTTTCTAATTTTTACATTGAGGAATTTAAAAGGCTTGAATTTTTAGGAAATCCTCAAACGCATCGCTACACTCGGAGCAAAGATTTTTCGCTCAGACATCCGTGGGTTCAGTTTTTCAAAACTTCATTTTTGGAGTTACTGGTCTCTTCAATAACACTTGCAAAAAGGTATACAAGCTTCCACGAATAACAAATGCGATTACTATGGACGCATATTGATTATGCAAAAAAAAAGTCTCCAATGCAGATTCAAAAGACGGTGTGTCTATTTAAGGGTTGGATTGGATTTTGAGATTAGAGTTTGGAGGTTCATTTGTCCGGAATTTGATGCTAAAAGTTGGCCATAAATGGGGGACTAAGCTGTAAAGTGATATGACTTGCCCTGGAGCGGTTGAGATGTGCAAGGCTTGTGTTAAACGACGGGACTCCAAAAAAGAATTCCATTACGCAAGAGAAATCAGCCTGTTTTGCAGGGACGTTAAAAACCTCGACTGTTTTTGAGACTTTCAAAGGAGACTGAGATTTTGCCATTGTGGTTCCGTTAAAATGTATCCATAACAACATCATGTGATAGTTCCTTGACGACAAAACATCTAGAGACTAATCAGGCAGTAATGTATCTTGATACCTTTGGAGACTTCAACGCTAGGATAGAAAAGTAAGCGAATAGAATTCTCTATTAAATTTCGTTGGAAATATTCGATTGAGCATCGATATTGTTAAGGCGCAATAATAACTTTTTGTTGTCCAGCTAATCCAGTCATCAAAAGCAAAATATGGTGGACCCCCCTCCCCCCACCTCCCCGATGGCTATCCATGTGTGAAAACGAGTGAGATAAAAATCAATTTTTAGGGTGAGAAATTATTTTAGCTAACGACGCAGTAATCTCCGCTTTAAAAGTGGACTTATTGTTAGACACTTCCCTCTCCCCCTCATCCGCCAAAGTTTTGCCTGTGATGGCTAATTAAAGTCGCTCCGGTGACTTTTATTAGCCGTCACAGGTCAAAAGTCGCGGTGGCGACTTTTATTCACCATTTTATTTATGTGTCTTTCTTTATCTGAGAGGAAAGAGATATTACACGATCAGATTAAAGTCCACGAGTATCAAAGGGATTTATAAAAATTTTTTAAGAGGATATCTTCAAAATATAACGCGGACGGATTTTTAGGTATTTTCAAGATGTTCCGAGAATATTATTTTTGTCACACCGAACTATTCTAAAAATATCAAAGAATATTTCTTAGGATATACTCAGAATATTCTAATTGTTCATTGGTGAGGCATTGCAACGTTGCAGACTTGCCATCGTACTAGTACTTCATTTTTTTATCCTAAAATTGATCGGCACCATCTCTTGAAAATGTCCGTTATTTTTCCTTTTCGTCTGAGGAATGTTGTGTGGGCATTTCTCCCCAAGAGGTTGGCTCGTTTCCACTGAGATGGGAGAAATAGAAGCAGATGTTTGAACGTCGCAATAGAGGTACGTGGTTTCTGCATTGAAGCATCGCCATGCCTTTCAAAAAGTGCTATATCTCATTGTTCGTCTCGATTTAGGCGAGTGTAAAAATATCGATTTGTCATGCAAAGCGTACTTATATCATTGACTCTGTTTTTTCACAATCAACAAGTGATTATAGGACTGGGAGCTTCGTTCTTTAATAGGCGCTAAATGACAGCGTCTACAGTCTCAACTGCGGGCAGGGCCGGATTAAGGGGGTGGCCACATGGGCCACGGCCTATGGCGGCAAATTTAGAGGGCGGCAAATTTTGCAATTTTTTTAAATGTAGGTATAAAAGAAATCGGATTCAGAAAAAAAAAAATTATCAATGAGAAAAGGGAACAAAATCTCTTTTCCTTGAGAGTATAGTAATTTCTAATTTTGTCGTTTTTCGGTGATACAAGAGACAGCATCTTCAATTAGTCGAGTTAAGAGAGAAACTAAATACGCAATTTGGCCTGGAGCTCAGCGCAGAGAGGAATGATGACGAGGACTTGAGATGAAAAGGACAAGCCCTCACACATATTAGCGCCTACAAGACTGCGTGAATACTTCACCCATTGCGCCAAACACAGTGCGGACAGGAACGGTTGGTGTGAAACGCATAGCGCCTACAAGACTGCAGAAATACCTCACGCATTGCGCCAAACACAGTGCGATCAGCGCAGTGCAGCGGCGGAAGTTAAAATTATTAAACCACATTTATGTTTGTTCCTTCATAATTTTTTGTTTCATTTCTTATACATGGAGGCACTTGTCCACACAGAGATAGGTTTACGGAACTTAACTTTCGCGCCAAGTTCCGTAACTTTTGCCAGTAGTGTTGACAGGGCTTTCGCAAAAAATGTGTCTAACACGAGTAAACGCGTCTTATGCACCCCACCCCCTCCGGCACGTTCACTTGATGGTTTTTATTGATGTTTCAAAACGAATGAGAAGGTGGCTGCAAAACACAGGCGGCCCATGGGCAGCAAGTAGGTAAATCCGGCCCTGATTGCGAGCTGATTATTGACATTGACAGTCCAAGAGATAGACAAATAAGAAAAAAAGAAAATGGAACGTTCCTATTGGTGGTCGCAATGGACTGAGAAAGAAAGTAATAGACTAACTGACGGCAACCTACGAGAGATACTATGATTAGTCCATCATTCTCCCCCGAAGTCTATACCACCCCTTTCGACCAATAGGAACGCTCCATTTTTCCTAGATCTTCTTTGTCCATCGTTTTTGTCTGTCAATTTCAATATAACCAGCCTGCTATTGTTATTTCCTTTCGCACCTTACGTGACAGGCGTCAGAAACTAGGGCTCGGTAAGGTGATTCGATGGACGCCATATTTTGTATCAAAATGGCATGCGATATATCGCATCAATTGGTTCCATTTTTCCAGCTACCCGTCATTTTTCTCCAATTTTGAGATCGCAATTCTGTTGTCAGGAGACTAAAGCACTCACCAATTTTAACAAAGAAATTCAACGTAATAAAGGCGTGGTTTTTTTTGGAGAAAAAACATCGCATTCGATACTGATATCGAAACTGCACTCGAATGCGATATTTTCTCTCTAAAAAAAACCAGAAGCGTCCATCGAATCACCTTAAGATTTTCCACTAAGGTGCGGCAGGGATCAAAAAAATACCATGAAGTTTTAATACGAAACAGCTCATATGATTTTTTTCACGACTTCATTGAAAAATAATTAATAAAAAAAACTACGTAAAGTTGCTCCTACCCAAGTAGACAGGTTGCAATGTAGTGAGATCACTTAGTAAAATTATTGTCTGCATCGAAGTGTTCTGTATGCTCTGTTGCCTACCTTTTAATTGAAGGGGCTTCTCTTATTGACAAGTGCGATACAATACACGTGAAATAGATGGCAATTTTCCGTCGCATTGAATTGTTCCTTATTGAATAGTGTTCAATTGCAGTTAACTAAGGAGAGTATGCATATTCAAAAATAAGCTGATCTCCGTTAGCGCCATTGTGACACAACTCCTATCATACTTCATTTTTTCTTTGGAAAACTTGTCAAGGTGATTACTTGAGAACTCCCTTGATTTTTCTTCTATATCAGCGGACTATTCTGTATTTTCTAGCTATGAAGTTGGCTTGACTCTATTCTAAAATATAGAAGAGAAACAGAAGATTTGAAACACCGCCTTGAAGATACGTGATTTCACACTTCTGCCATCAATATTCTTCATAATATTAAGGATAGATACAGGATACAGGGAATCCTTCTTTGTTGTTTAATTATGGATGTAAAAAATAAAGCTTATGAAAAAATCAGGCAACATGTAAAATTCTGATTACAGCAGCTCGATTTATTTCCATAAGGGTTACATATTCAATTGTCAACGTTTCTTAGGACTTGGTGAGATTTCATGAAGCTAACTATTCACGTACCATTCCTTGAAAAAAGTCTAACAAAAGGTAGGTTTGTGGGTTAGGCTCTGGGGTTCTTTAAAGCAGAAATTTTCTGTTAATTTTTCTTTTAATGCGTCACTGTTTCTTCAAAATGATGTTGTTACTGTTTATGAGGATTTTGTCATCAACTAGATCCACTCCTTAAACCAAGATTTGCTGTTATTTATTTGTTGTTTACCTTCCTATTCTACTTTTGTTTGTCCTATCATAATGCTGTATTGATTTGTTACTGTGTATTTACTTGTTTCTTCGATTTTATAGGCTTGAATTTAGTTACAAGTTTTGCGCCTGACTATAAGTTGAGGCAAGAATGTTGGCTTTATTATTCAATTGCTAATTAATACTTTGCACCGTTGAGGAACCAAGGACAGTTTGGACCAGCTGTGAAAAAAGCTCAGCTTGCATACAGCTTGGGTTTGGAATATAATTCATCAAATTTAAAGTCAAATTTAGAAATTAGATTTTGCAACTAGCAGTTGACAGTAGCCAACAAAATTCGGGCCTTGGGCTGTTATCCTGTTTGTGCTATAGTAAATAATTAAATAAATAAAAATATGGTAAAAAATAGGAGGAGAAATGTTACACATATTTGAACAAAATAAAGAGTTCTCTTACATGTGGCGTGGTTGCATGGAGATTTTCAGTATTTCTGGATTCTGCGGTAAAATAATTTTTTTGAAATCGATTGATCATTGAAGCATAGACTCATGAGCTAAGATATGATCTAACTGATGGGAGAGGAAAATTAGTGACAACAAAATTTGTAATTTTGGGGGTGGTATAATTTTTCTTATACAATAACGAATAAAAAATCACAACATATAAAAAATTGAATTTTTTCTCTACGTTAGAAGTAGAATTCTTCAGAGACTTAGTGTACGGATAATGGCCTAGACTGATTACCTGCAACAAACACAAGTCAGATAAATTCAATTAAGGATTGAAACAATCACTTTAGGTACTAAAAATCAATCAAATATGCTAAATAATATTCAGGTTTCACATTGCGGAGAGATAAGAGTGAAAGAAAGTTGATACTACATTTGCTGAAGCATAAATATATTCCCCGGAAACGTTCATTAAAATACAAAGATTTAGCAAACATTGAATTGCATAGAAAAATAATACAGGATATATGTAGGATGGAACTTTTATGTGACCAAAATGAACAGCATTAAAAAATTTAAATAAGTGAGCACGATTCTCTACAAATCATTCCTCAACAAGACCATCTCTTCATTATATGGAGGATGGTTTCATACATTTGAATTGGTTGCTGATGAACTGATCAATAAAAACAAAGAAAAAAGATGGACTAAAAGAGCAAGAGGAAAAGGAAACTTACCAAGTTTTCATGCCCATTTCATCCTCATCAGCCTCTTCGCCCTCTGATTCGAATGTGTTATCCGGAATGGCAAACAATCTTATTAAAGGCTGTAACAGAAAAATGTAAGAATAAAATTAGAGTTGCTTTGCGGTCAGAGTGAATTAAGCCATTTGCATCCATAGTGCAACGTGCAATTGTTGAGCTAAAGCACTGATATTGACGTTATTATATTGTCATTCTGCATAGACTGTCGCAGTAATATATAGTGTGCCATTTAACTCAAGTAGATTATTGTTTTTTTCTACAGGCAGGAAGTTTGAATTTATGCATCGAAAAACACTAATATCATTGTTAGGAGTTACTTTCAGTAATTTTCATTGTACAAATCATGTTCTACAGGAAATTAAAATGAGAAAATATTCATCATAATGTTTTTAGCATCTTGTCTAAAGTCTGTTGAGAAGTAATATTTTTCTAAGTAATTATTTTCTTTTTTTTAATACCTAGAACTTTTTGCCTAAGGAGTAGCCTTTAATAAACGCTAAGGTCTGGAAAATGAAGGAAAAATAAGTCTTACCTTGTTTGGATCCTTCATTATTAAGTATTTCCCGTCCTTCTGTTTCATACACAAGTCGATTATACACCTGAGGATACCCCATGCATTATCCATGTTCAAGTTGATTTGCACGGCGAATTCCTGTGGCTTGCAATGTTGTGTGTCTAGGATTACGTGCTTAGATGGGTCTTTCACGTGGACTCGACTGACATACCTGCAAGAGCAAAAAAAATTAATCAACCTCAGTCAAAATTGATCAACCTAGAGGTCAAACAGTGCATTCTTGTAAATTGAAAGTATAAATACCAGGGAAAGCATATGAAATGAAATTTTTTGATCAACGTGTGGCCAGATCTGTGAAAAAAGATCCTTTCTTCCTGGAGAATATTTTTTTTTTACTTTATACAAACACTTAAACCATGTTTTTCTACAGCCCTAGAATTTTTATCTTGAAACTTCAGAGCAAATCTTCATCAATTTTTTAGATTTAAGGGTCAAATTTGTGCCAAAATTTTATGACTTCCTCCATCCTGATACATTTGCAAACAGTTCATGAAAATTTTCTTCCAAATGATGAAATCTCTTTTTACAGATTTGGTCACATATGAGGTCGATAATCGGTAACTCACAAAATGTAGCTGTGCTAGTTGTTCCCTGTGTTTGCAAGTCACAGTGAAACTACTTCCCTCTATAGATCTTTCCTTAAAATATTTTTGATACACACAAGCTGTCTTGTCAACAGTCTCTTCTTTTTCTTACAGATTTCAAGTCTCAAGATTTTTCAAATTTTATGTCTTTTTTATAAAATCACCAGGCCTGATAAAATTCCTCAGCAATTTCCGGTTTTTCATGTTTTCTAGAATTAGAGACACCCTGACTAAGGAGAGGTAATACTTGCTCCAACTCACTAACTCACAAAGATTCATCAAAGTTCCTGGCAGCAACATATAAGGGTTCGTATGATGATAGCAGGAACACGGGCAAAAATATCAGGGTGAAGGAAATCTAAAGCAGCCTAGAGAAATTGGTAAGGATAAAACGTGAACATACCCGAATCGCATTTGATCGGAACCGGCCAAAAGAGCTTGGACAGTCCATTTGGCTAATTTGCAAGCGTTGTTCCGCAATTCATGTGCTAGCACACCTCCTCTTTGTGTATCTAGTTTCTGTCTCCAGTCCACTCCACCAGACAGCTACAATAAACAGCAACAAATAAAATTAACAACATGTGCTTCATACGGTATATTTATACAGAGAAAATACTTTTTTGAAAACTTGTGAATTATTGAACTGACCCTTTCACTTACTGTCTTTTTTGGCTAGAGCACATTTCAGAAGCTACCTGGCCAGCTGCCTGTATCAGCTGATGATGGTATCCAGGGTAGACACTAAAACGCGTTCTATCAAACAATTCGAGAAGTAGAAGCTTGAGTCTAGTAATTTAAAGGTTTTAAAGTCAACAGTTTTTACAGTTTATAAAAAAAAATCGATGAGAACCAAATTTAATCTTTGACCTTCATTTTGCAGAAAATTTTAATTTTACAGATTAAAACCCACCCCGCCTTCCCACGTTTGAAACCGCTTTCTAGGACCTTTTCACAGGAGACCAATTGTGATCTGCCAGTCATGCAGTCGAGAGATTTCTGTAGACTTATTAATTATAGTCAAGAAGGTACATTAACAATCAGCAAATCTTTTAGTGTTCTAAAAAATTCTTAGCCTCAGTTGATTGTATGAATTGAAAATGTTCTCTTCAAAGGATGGAAAATATTAAGGGGAGGGGGGAACAAGACATTTGGTTTTGGTTCCAAAGAATTTTATCTTTATTTTAAAAAAAAAATAAATAAACAAAAACCTAAAAAAACCAAATAGAAGTGATAGTTTGCTCATAGTACATCTTTGAACCTTTTACTTTGCTGAAACCCATGACAGTTTGTAACCAATTATAGTTGCATACAATCTTAGGAGACGGTCATCAAATATGTATGCAAAACACAAATTACAACTCCAAATCTTATGGTGTTGCTCCTATAGGCACATAGAAAAAAAAAGGACGGGAAATGAACTTAAAGAGGCACAAAAAAATTAAATTGTGAAAATAAAATGAATACCTTGGGATCCCATTCATTCAAAGCCTTGATTGTTAAAAATAGGACATCGCCATTGGGCATTTTTAGCACACCATCGTGCTCACAACGGGCTACTAGCACAATACCATCTCCAAGATCCCACTTCCGGTAGCGATAACCGACAGACGCAATTTCTCCTTCCTCCTCTTCAGATGCGAAGGGATTCGGCTCCGGGAATTTGTAGCGTGGATCACCCTGTAAAAAAAATGTGGTAGAAAATTACACATCTACTCAAAAGAGCAGTGAAAAACAAAATTCGTTATCATTGCACCAGGGCTAAAAGTATGTTAAATGTGTAGTAGCTCAGTACAATGGTTTGCAGGAAACTTTATAAATTGTGCTAATATGTGTTTCTCTTTTTCATTTTCGTTGAAAAAGCCTCTTTCTTAATTGGGCAGTAAGTTTTTCATCAGTGTTTATGGACTTAGGGAGTAAAACATGGAATGCAGACATGGAATTATTTATACCACCAGACAAATACTTGGAAGTAACTAAGAGGAAAACATAATGGATGTGCATCTGCTTAAAATAAATTACAGGCGTATTTATCTGCTATAAATTAATTGGCATCCATGGCCAAAGTGCAAAAACATGGATCGCCATTACAGTTTTCCAAAATGTCAACCTTTTTTTTCATTTCTCCAAAAGGAAAAAAAAAACAAACTTCATAGCTTGAAATTTATACAGAATAAATAATATTCTGCTGACAGAGAAGAAGGATCGAGGAATGTTCAAGAAATTATGTTGAGTGGGTTTCCAAAGAAAAAAGAAAGTATGACAGGAAGTCTACAAGGTCACAAACAGAGAGACATGTGTTCGCACTTTCGCTATCGATATTTCGTACCGAAAATCATTTGCCTCCAAGGATAAAATAACAAAATGTAAATGGAGGAAAAAAGGAAGGGAGACATGGGATTCGACAAACCTTTTCAGCTGTTTTTAAAACTTGCTGCGAGAAGTTATTGTTGATGAATGTAGCTTCAAGAGCTAGGTTCCTCGGGGAATTGACACCTGTAGGATCTTCTTGCGGAGGTTCACTAGCAGTTTCATTGACCGTTAATAGATCTGAATTTAGAAATAGACATAGAAAATTAGGGATCAGTGTTGAAAATTCTTCACAATTTCAGAAATAAGTCAGTATGCTTGTTTTGAAGTTTGATAGGTCAAATATTTATACCATAAGTAGGATTTTTGAACTGTTTTTTGACAAACATTAAGTTAAATTTGTAACATTTACCAAATATAGTAACCTGTTGCATCATTTGAAAAAGCAATAATCAAGAGCTACAGATTTTCAGCAATGGACTGAAACACCTACCCTGATATAAATCCCTTCTCATTCAATTTTCCTTTAACTCTGCTAGAAAATTGAGGTAAGAAGACTGTAAGTTAATCATAATTCTTATTGAGCTGAAACCAAAAATTGACAAAAGTAAAAAGTTCACTAAAACATACCAAATTCTGTGTTGTCACGCTTGTCAAAGAATAATTTATCGCCAACTTTCTCTATGACTATATCCCATGGATAATTTGAGCGTGTGCAACACATGATTGTCGCCAAGATAGTGTCAGTTGCATAGACGTTGCCTTCATTTTTGGACAGCTGCAAATCAGAAATCAACCATTATTTAATTAATCAAAATATCATACAAGTCACAATTTTACTTAAGTGTGGGATTATCTGTGAGGATAGGTAGAGGATACATTTCCGACAATTTTAAATGGCTAAAGTTGGGATGTTTTTCAAAAAAAAGGATAGGCCTGTGTAAATGAAACTAAATTTTAAAATGATCAAATTTTTGGAGGAGAAATTTACATACATTGGCTTAATTCTAAAATGAGGTTACTTGGTTGGCAATAGCGTATATTCAGTTTTACGCTACAAACTTTGAAGTGAAATCAGGAGGTTGAAGTTTCAGCAAATCCCCCCCCCCCCCCATTTAGTCAGGTTAAACTTTGGCAAAAATTGTTCAAGGTGGATCTTCAACTCTAAGTTCCACAAATCATCTCTTGTTATTATAGGTTTAAACCATTACCAATATCATTTTGGAAAAACCAAAACTTATAATTATAACTAAATCATTGAGAAATGATCATAAAAAAAAAATCAACCATAAAAGCCAGGAAAAAACTCAGTACTGCTGTCAAATCTAACTGGATTTGATTTAATGATAATTATGATTAATTGGAAGTAGAACTTGAGACTTAATTCAAAGATTTTAATGGCTGATTTTTGATAGAAACATTTCTGGATTATAGATTTAGAGGATTCATTGTGAGAAACAGGGGGTCATGTGGCCCCTGTTTCTTAGAGGCCCCACATGAATGTATACTAAACAATCGACAGTAGGGACTCTTAAGTTACTCGAAAATGACATTACCTTTCGGATTACAGGATCATCAGTTGTTGTTACAGTATGGAAAATTCGCTCAATGCGCTGGAGTGGTTTTTCATTTTTCACTTTGACACGATCATAGGTCTTGTCATAGTACTCTAAGGCACCACAGCAGGTACTAAAAACAAGAAAATGGTTAATAAAATATGTTGTTTTTAGGTAGTCTTTAAAATTTCTGTGCCCTCTGTTTAAGAAAAATACTCTTAACTACCAATGTTAAAAGTTATAGATGTTGCAATTGGAAATTTGAAGACTAGTTTTAAAAATTTATTGGGTAGGTAATTTGATTACACTATTCATGTAGAGGAATGGGAAAATAAATTTCTGAGTTACTCAATGCAAATTAAGCTAATTGAGCGAACAGTTTACAGTATGAACTTCGGGAGACATCATTCATTAATTTCCAAACAGAATACTTGCCAAGAGGATGGCAAACCATTTACAGTCACAGCTTGGATTCATAATAACAAAATGAAGCCTATTCATTGAAGGTTGAACCTATTTACAAGAGCAAAGTGAATGACATACTACGTGTTTAAATTAATACTCACAGGTCTGCAGGATCCTTCACGTTCGGTAGGGATAGTTTTGAAAATCGGGCAAAATCTATTTCCTCAATAATACTCCAATCAGCTCGAACAGTAACAGAAGCGTCACGATTTTTGACAGGGGCTTGGTTCCTATTGTTCCGCATACCTTGCTGCTTGCGGAATCCTCTGTTTGCAGTCTGACCTTTCCGAAGTCTGGAAATAAAAAGAGTATTTTCACTAAAAATGACAACAGGCAACTGTTTTTTAGAAGAAATTCAATTTAATTGTTCTGGACCACTTTGATAAGATGATGGCTGTGAGTATGCAATTTTTCACTGAGGTTTTGGAATAATTCTACGGAGAAGAGGAGGAAGATGAGACAAAGGAGAGGAGAAAGAGGAAGAAGAAAATAAGGATACAATAAAAGAGAGGAAGAAGAGACTGAGAGTGATATTGAAGAACATTCATTTGCTCATCTTATTTGTTTCTCTGTGAGTTCAGATGAAAAGAGGATTTTTGAATACTAAGAAATGAAGGAATATGAGAATAAATTCAAAGAAACTTGGAATAAATACAATTAAAAAGGACGGCATTTTTGTTTCATGGAAAACGTACCCTTGCTGCATTTTTCCTTTCCCCAGCATCTGGAAATGGAACTGTCCACCTCCACCTCGCATACCTCTACCACGCATGTTGCGGAGATTCTGACGGAAGCGGCCTCGCTGGTACGGTGGTTTCTGAATACGAGCTGTATCGACAAGGTGGAATGAGCTCTCATCTTCTTCATGGTAGTATGCATACTGAGACAGACTTCCAAATTGTGACTGATATTTGTCTGAAAAATAAAGAGGAACTTTTATTTTCTGAGCAATGAAGTACATATTCTCGTTCTTTGAAGAATCCAGTAATGTTTTTATCACTCAAGCAAGCTTGAAAATAAAATGGGGGAAAAAAAAATAAAAAATATCTCTGCACATATTTTTTAAAATTTTCAGAGCTGTTGTCAGGGCAGATACACATTAATGATTGAATTTGTGCCTTTTGATGTCACATAGTGTCAGATACATTCAAATCGTATGGCAAGGCCAATACTCTCTGAACGTTAAATGGCTGCTCAAATTGAAATGCAATTACCACAGTGTATTTACTATTGGATTGTTAAGAGCGCAATGAGACTTTTGTGAGGAGACAAATTAAGTATTTTTGAAAAAAATGTAACAGTCGACATTTTTCCCACCTCCTTTGACTAATGGCCATTGTCTCAATGCATGGTTGCTATAAAAAATACAAGCTGCAAATTTCTTTAGGTTCCACCATTTCAGGCCATACGCGTCTATTCTTGGCTGATCTTGAGAGCTCAAAATCAAGTACTTCATTCCTGCGAAAGATCTATTCTGACTGAAACAAACCATTCCTGTATTATGTAAAACAAAATGGAGTTTCTCTTATCATTTTCTACAGATGTTTGCCGGTGCCTTTTTTAAATAGCCTTGTGGATTTTAATTATTACTTGATATATCAGTTAAAGTATTTAAAAATTTACAGCAATTGCATTTGTATAAGCGTCCCATTTTCTTGGCACACTTACTGAGTGTGAGTAACTACTCAATTTGTACTGTGCCTAGTTACACAGAGCATAAGGTGACTTAATACTGGACACTTTATCACTATACAGATACAATTTGATGTATGCAGAAATACTCAAAAAATTGGCAGCTTAGTCAGAAAAGAAATAATGGATTCTTACCTTTGTATTTCTTGTCTAGAATGGCAGCACCAGTCCAATCTGAAATCTGAAAAGTTCAGAAAAAAGAGAAATTTGAATCCTGAAGTTTGAAGAAACCTAAATTAATGGGTCGGTAACAAGGAAAAAAAGCTTAAAGGACTGAATAATAATTCTTTGTCTGTATCTTTGCAAAATTTCAGATCAATGGAAACACCTGTTTGTCTGCCATTAGAGAGGATGAGCATGAATATTTCTATGACTAAATATTAAACTAAGAAAATCAAACATAGGACATTCATCTGAATCTGAAGGTAACAAGAATAATATTTAGTGACACTAGGGCAAAGTGTCGGGAATGCGACGCTATTTCAATTTTATCATGTAACTTACATGAAACCGTGTTGGTGTGGCTACATTAATTAAGTTGAAACAATATGGGAAAAAAGGTACTTAGACTCAGTTCTCTATCCAAGTAACATCTCATGATCCTGTCTTGAAATAGAAAAAAATGAACAGTTTTGTAAGTAGTGTTCATCAGAAAATAAATTCAATTTTGGAAATTGAGAGAAAGTTTGCTTCTCAATGGTATTTCGGAATTCATCTCTTCTCTTTAGCACCTACATTCAGTGATGTAGGCTGGATTTTTTCCATATGAATCGTAGGTACTTAATCTTTTAGCATAGCAATAATGGTGACAAGAGTTAAGAGTCAAAAAGTCAAGTTTCTCAAATTTTTTGGTTAACTCAGCCCTTTAACATAGCTTTTATGTAAGGAAACGTAAACTTAACCCATTCACCTCATATGACAAGTACACTCAGCGAGCGCCTAGGACATATCTCAGTTGACGGGTTAACTCACACCATCTATCAGCATTGCGACACTCAAAATGCCATGTATCAGAAAAGCAAAAAAACAGGACCAAAAGAATTGCGTAGCAACGCTTACAGATTGAGCGAATTCACTCGTCAACTGAGATATGTCCTAGAGCGCGCTGACAAGTATAATCGTCAAAGGATGCAAATGGGTTATCCGATTCTGTCCAATTCTTTTGTTCACTTATCGCAACACAACAGCTCTATCAACCTCTGGAGACCGTTAAGCGTAGGATTGAGATATAAGATATTCATACATAAGAACGCACGTCATCCAATAATTAAAACCAAGAAAATCAATACCAACTGTTCGACATCCGATGCTCCTGTTTCCAAACCCACATAAAGAGTGTACTCGGGTCACAGGCCTATTATGAGCGGCTAGGGAAGCCCGGCAAAGAAAGCAAAAAGAAGTGAGTTCAAAGCCATTTAGCTATTGACAATCTAAAACTCTGGTAAAAAGGGATAGTTGAGAGCTAATAAGTTCAGATCTCGGCCTGCGTAAAGATAGCGATCCTTTCTAACCAACAATTGGTATCTAAAGAAAACCAATTATACTATCATCATAGCAACTTCCTCTGAGTTTCAGAAACCATGATTGAATTAGTGGATTCACCAACCTTTCCTAGACGATCTCCTTTTGAGAAAGGTTGATACGGCATGTCTTTGAACTGGTCCGGCATATCTCGCGGCCCCCATCCATCTGGATTATCCTGAATCGGGGGAGCCTTGAAATGACTAGGTCCTGAACCTTCAGGCATTGTCATAACCCAACAATCTCAACGTAATACCTGGAACAGATAATTGTGGATTAGATGGAGGTCAGATGTGTGCTTGATTAGATAGTGTGATTGTAGTGTAGAGGCATCCATACGCCCATGCCCATAAGAAGGCCGGCGATTTTCAATCTCGGAGGTTCCGATGATAACTGTCAATTTCCGATGCAATTAGCGATTAGAAAAATAATTGGATAACACAGGTACGCAGGATAAATAGACTGGCTGAAGAAAATTAGGCAGAAATAGAAAACTTACGTGATAAAGTCGGGATTGAACACGCGACGAGAGAATAATAATCAAAATCGGCTCATGAGCGATTTAGATGGAGCAACTTTCAGCAGAGATGGAAGGTTCTCACTGATGCCAAATTCATTTATAATTGTAATCATTTTTTCAAAAAATTTTAATTTAACAACTGTGGTAAAAGATATTTCAGAAATAAGAATTTGTATTTAGAGAAAACATGAAAATTATAATGACTTTGACTGCGAACAGTCAAAGTTTAACATAATTCAGCGAGAATAAATATGACATCATTTAAAATGGTTCGTGAGCCGGCAACCGGTGGGGCTGAAGGAAGGGAGGGGGCGCAGTAAATTTTTATACTATACAACCAATACAACCTCACTTCCCTATCGCCTAATCAAATTACTGATAAGACTGCAAGCTATTAATTAATTTAGTAATATGAATGCTGCAGCCGTAGAAGGATTTTTAAAGTGCTCATGAGTGCAACATTAAATTAAGTTTAGTAGTTTATGTAAGTATTGCCCTTTTTTTTCCTCCTGGTTGCTGTAGTTTGTTGAACCAAGACTGAGAGTGTAATGAATCACACGTGAAACAACCTCTTATTTACAGTGACCGTTTGTTCAGTAAAATTGTAACTTCAATCACTCTTGCTCCACTATAGCTTTATTCTACGAATTGATCTTTCTCAGATCGCCACGGAGAGGGAATTCCATGAGAACACATTGTCACATCAACTGGACACCGTCAACAACTTGATACCTAATTACTGAACCTTTCACCGTAATCCAACGAACAATTTTATTAGTTTTGCATGAAAATTAGTCACATAGTGCTCATTAGCACCTTCATTTGAAACAGAATTTGGAGCTCAAACATTTTTAATTCATCCTCCTCCTGATACCCATGCTCTCCTGAAACTCGAAGTTCAACACTTATGGGTAAATGTAGGAGTAAATAATTCCAATATTCTCTTATTGACCGTTTGGATCATCTATAAACTTTAAAAAGCACGCAATGAGTCAAGGAATTTTACTAGAGCTCCTCCAAATCTCACGAAAATTGCTGATCGATTCAGTCTCAGCTTTTGGTTTATTGCTTCTCGA
The DNA here is from genome assembly GCF_918797505.1 of Bemisia tabaci. Classification (NCBI taxonomy): domain Eukaryota; kingdom Metazoa; phylum Arthropoda; class Insecta; order Hemiptera; family Aleyrodidae; genus Bemisia; species Bemisia tabaci. The sequence goes on from NC_092794.1 coordinate 50,727,959, forward strand.
TTTCATGTAAGTTTTGTGCTATTACACTGTTTAAGCAATTAGATTTTGATGAAGGCTAAATTTGAGATCTTAGGCTATGAAATATTGCTAGTATTTCAAGTCTTACAAGGCGAGAAATTCTACAACAATGTTCTTTATGTATTTTGATTTTTCATTCTTTTTCAAAAAATTATAATGGAGAAGTGACAAGGAATTTTTGCAGGGTTTTAGCACAATTTATCTCTTGTAAAATTTCACTAAAAAACGAAGAACTTCATCAAAAAGTCCAAGAATTCAATTCTTTGGGGGGAAAAAGTTTTTCCAAATCGGACCAATCTAAGGCCAACAGTCGAGTTGACACAGCGAGGCCATGCCTGAAGCTAAGTTCAATCAGTCGGGAAAAGTCACTTCCTCCGCCATTAGAGCCCACTGAAAATTTTGTTTGAATTGGGTCCCACTTTTGGCATTTTCGTAACAGGGTTTCTTTGCCATACATCATAGGATTAAAAAAATCTGAAAAAATACCCATAAAACCACAAACCACCACCCATAATGCACTGCCTTGTTTTTGTCCTCAATTTCTTTCTGTGCGTACCAGGAGATTGTGATGGTCTATCTATTTTGATGACTGTGTTAGTGAAATGATAAATCAACCACATTTTTGCTCAACCCCTATTTAATACCTTTTTGTGTTTTTTTGCAGTATCTGGCCAACCCCTCTTAGGAACATCATGACTCAAAGAGAAGGACTTTTCTCTTACACAACGCTCACACATGCTATAGCAGGTGCGACTGGTGGAGTTCTGGCTACCATGATGTTCTATCCGTTGGAAACTGTAAAATCCAGGCTTCAAATCGAAGAAAACCAAAGGAGAGACAACCAGAATTCTTTCAAAATCATGATTGAGTTAGCTGAAGAAGAAGGGGTCAGCACTCTTTACAGAGGCATGCTCCCTGTTGTGCAGAGTGTGTGCGTGTCCAGCTTTGTGTATTATTACACGTTTCATGGTCTCAAAACGTTTGTGAAGTCACCATCGGTGAGCAAGGATCTGATTCTAGGGATTGTAGCTGGCAGCATCAATGTATTGACCACAACACCATTTTGGGTGGTGAACACAAGACTGAAGATGAAAGGCTTGAGATCCTTTGAGCCTCTCAGATATTCCTCATTACTGGGTGAGTCGATAAATCCATGGTTTGATTCTATAAATAGTGTTCTTAAAAAATAAGTGACATTACTTATAAATTTTCTGGATTTGGTGAAAGAGAATAAAAATTTACCAACAATTTGACCAACTTTTCTCTAAGACTTTTCCTGCGGGTTGATTATTGAAATTGATAGATACATTTTTATCTTCTTTTTTTTCCAATAATAGGTGGGCTGAAACGAATATACTTAGACGAAGGACTAGGGGCTCTTTGGCGTGGCACTGGTCCCTCTCTCCTGTTGACCTGCAATCCTGCCGTGCAGTTTGCAATCTACGAAACATTGAAACGTGAAATTGGATCAAACTTAAGCGCCATCCATTACTTCTTTTTAGGTGCCTTTTCAAAATGTGTTGCAACCATACTGACGTATCCTCTGATTTTCATTCAAAATTTACAGAGAGTAAGTACCTAATTATGAAAAACTCTTTTTTGTATACTAATTTCAGAAATTCGATCACCTATTTTTCATTAGTTTTGAAAAAATTCAAGTCCTGTCAACTTTTCTCAATTCCATTTCAAAAATGAACTGACAGACTCTCGATGAGGTATGTGTAGTATTAGCAGTTTTGATTGCCGGATGAGGTCCCAGCCCTCATAATTTCTCCCTTTTGAATTGCTAGACACTTGATGACTTTAAGGAACAGTTTAATAAATATTTTCATGAGGCACGTACTTTAGTTACAGTTTTGACTCTAATTTTTAGAAATTATATCTTCGGAAAATTAGTCATTTTCCCTTTACTCAAACCTTAACTAACCTCCATTGTTGTACTAGTACTTAAGTCTAACCTTTTCTTTGATCAGATATTTTTTGTGTTTATCCATGTACATTGATCAATTTTATGTGCTAATTGGCAAAGTACATTACTAAAGAAGAAAAGTGAACAAAAAATAAACTAATGTTGTAAAACAGCCGAAGATACAGAAAAGAAAAAAAAAGAAAAAGATAAAAATGAATGAATGAAAAATATGAAGGACAGTCTTTCTTTTTGGAAACTTAATGCTGACGTAAAATGTTGAAGATGAAAGCTTCAAATTCATAAAAATTCAATTTTCACTCAGTATGTAACTCATGTACCAACCTTAAAAATTCGTATTTAACGTTCCTGCAGCAGCAAATAATTGCTTAGAAACAATACCATTTATGTTTTCCGTTAGTACAAATTCGTCACTGTAAGTTGCTTTGACAGTAACACCTGGAAATTGTATTATTCCACTGATTGAGACAAAAATCATCTACTATCGTATTTGTTTTAAAACTATACCTCCACTGATGTGTCATTTCATTATCATTTCTTTCTAATACAAAGTGAATTTTTCTTTTTTCAGCACGGTCATAAATACAAGAACTTGAAAGCCAATGCAAATGCTCTAGAGCTAATTTTATATATCACAAGGTAAAGTATAGCTTTTGATGGATGCTTCAATGCCTTATACGTCCTATAGAAAATTGCATATCTTACTTCAAAGAAATAAATCAACAAGATTTTTCAGAGTTTAATGTAATGGGAAATTCGCAATTCAATCTTACACAGGAAGTCGATCGGATCCTTTCTGATGAACTTGGTCTATTTGGAATTAATTATGCCAGAAAGGTCATGTATACTATGACTTTAATCGACACAATTAGTGGTAATGTCAAATTAGGGATTCTCTGTCATATAAAATTGGATTCAAACAATAACAATGAGATAACTTCTATCAGTGCTACTGATGAAAATAAATCGATGCATGTGAATTTTCTGTGGCGTAACAATAATAGCGTCCATTGAGAGAAACTATGAAGCTTGCAAATTTCACGCGCATGATACTTTTTCATCAACTTTATTTTCACACTTTTCCTTTTAACTTAAATACGTCCATTTAGGATTTCCATCACAGCTCATCTTGGGATAAAAATTACTTTGGCACATTTTTTAAAAAGTCCTAGAGCTTCAAGTGATCACAACTACCAATACTCAATCCTCCTAAGATTATATATTGCCTTGGAGATTCTGGTTTTTATCTTAATTTATCCATTTTTTCTTCTGTTTTTCAGGACTTTAGGTATTCAAGGTCTCTATAAGGGTTTGGAGGCAAAGCTTCTTCAGTCAGTATTAATGGCAGCGTTTGTGTTTGTCACATATGAAAAAGTAAAACAGATGGTTCACCGTGTTTTACTGCCAACGAAACTAGTCAAGTGAAGACTTTCTTGTCTTATATTTTAAGTACCTGATTAGATACATTTTTTACCCAATAGTATTTAAGAATTTAAAGACCTAACTTGGGAGTGTGCGTTAAATGAAGCTGTAAAAACGCTAAGGTATTTCTTGGACTAGTAGGCTCCACTCTTTCAGAAGGCTCTCTCCACAAAGAAGAACACACCATGAAGTAAACAGTGTACCAAAAGAGCTAAACTACAGCGCTACACTAACATACAAAATCAAAATCAAAAGGAATGTAAGAGTAATGTCAATAAGGGAGGAGATTGCCGGGGCATCGGCTATCTTGCAACGGTGTGCAATCCCCAGTTTTAAGGGCATTGCGAAATTTCCAGGGGGAACCCAGAATCAAACCGTGCTGCTTTTGGCGTGTTGTCCCAGACGCTGTTCTAAGTAAGTGGTCACAGGTGCAACTTACTGAAATAACATGGTGAAAAAGTAGCAGCTTTTCAGCACAATTTTTGCTGCAACTTTGTTGCAAGTAGATGGCAAGGGATAGATTTTACAAAATCAGGATTTTGAAATACTGCAAACAAGATTCGCGTTTTTACAGTTCCACCATTGGTATGCTTTGCATCGGGCGCTTGGGGTTGTGTATTCAAAATATTTAACAGGTGGGGTAATATTTAAGGATATTAAAAGTCATGAGTTAGTCTAAACTGTCAACATTTGTCTAACTTCTTAGTTTCAGTTCAGAATTCTGTGCTCATTCTACATTTTTGTTACGGCCGAAAGTTTAATGTTGAAATTAATATTTCTTCTTGCCATATTTATGAGTGGTTGAGGTTTCAGCTTTAAGGTTTTAAGTGATCCCGTATGTACTAACAAAATATCACCTCAAGGCCTCAGCTGACAATAATTAATTACTGTCGAATTTTTTTTCTTTCTGTATTTTACCAATGTATGCCTACATTTGTATCCTGAAAGATTCTCTCAATCCACTTGACATTTAGTGATACCCTAGAATTAGCGTTTTTTGTGATAACATTTTAAACATTAAAATCATCTCATCATTTACATCATCTCACAACATTTTTATTTTTAAGAACTTCAAACGGAAGATGACGACATGACATAATCTATGGTTTACCCCTGTCAGATCACAGCAGGGTCACTAGATGTATGTAATTTTACTTTACATTTACAAATAAGTACATTTGTAAAAATATTTACAAAGTGGCAACATTTTCAAGATCAAGAGAGAAGGGGTTTTTTATGTTGTGAAAATTAAGCTTGTTCTTATTAAATGTTTTTTTCTCATCTCACATTGAAGAATAAACGACTCCTTTTTTTACAAAACATAAGTCAATTCATTTTATCAAACCGTTCTGTGTGTTCCATGGACACCATCCCATGTCTCAAAATGAGACACATAATTTTTTACTCCGATTATCGATAAGTTCTTCAAATTTTAAGGTTGCTGACTGAGAAATGATAAATACGTGACTCATCCACACAGGCCAGTCATTTTTGTGGACAATTTTTGAGGCGTTGCTGCACATTGACAGTGAAAAGTTAAAATTTAATGCATTTCTCGAGAGATAATTTCGGTAAAAACCAATTCTACATCACATGTGCAACAGTATGCTGGCGATTGGAAAAGATGCGCAGTGACCGTCGTTTGTGGTTTGGTCTTGGATAATCTGATGAAACAGTACAACAAAATTAAGGACACAGCATTTTTATTGAAAAACTTAAACTCAAATCAATTGAAATAATTAAAATACTAAAGATATCACAAAATCGAGGACTTAAACATATTTGTACGGGTTGTAACTTCGAGTGCAGCTTTGATTGACGTGAACATAAAAAATGAGATTTTTTGGTAAAAAAAGAAAGCAGTTTTCATACTACTATTTGTTTCATGTGTGTGACATCATGAAAGTATAATTTGGAGAGGTTTAAATTAACGCTTCTCAGACGGAAAATTAATAGGGGAACATTGAGAAAAATTTTAAAAGGACATAGGAAATTTTTAACAAATTTACAATTCTCTGGGGACAAAAAGTGCCAGGAAAAAAAGCTTAAAACGTCCTGCTTCAGAGGAATGTTTGACCTTTTTTTAGAGAAACCCTACCTCTTTTTGTTATCCAATTTTTTGATTATGTAAACGAGTACCTTTGTTCATTTTTTTCCATGCATGATATTGCATACTCCTAAAATCTTACACCAGACAGCCTCGATTTATTATGTTCAAACATCCAGAGCTAACGGAAATGGCAGAGTGATAAGGTAAAGATCTAAAAGAACATTATCCACTAATTAAGAGTGATGACACTCCACCGGAAGGACATTAGTGATCACCGTGCAGAGGAATTCAACCTTGCTTTACGTTGCTCCTCCAGCTGTAGAACTTCCGACCAAGACTGAGGATCTAAGGAATCAAGGCCATGGCTGATGGCGTACAGCCGGCCTACAACTAGCAATGAGTGCAAGTCATCTGGGGAAACCTTTGCGCCTGGTCTTTGACGCATTTGAACGAAATCACTCTCGATCGTTTTGCTCATCTCAGCAGACAATTGGTACTCTTTTGACTTGATCGACAGGATAAATGCACGTAATTCATTGATGTGTTGCTTCAGGTAGTTTTTGAGTGAGAGCATCATCTCTTCAACGACAGCCACAGACGAGGGATCAGGCTCTAATTTCACTTGGTATTTACACTGGAAAAGAAAAAAGATGCCTAGAAAAGATGAAATGAACGCGGGTGGGTATAATAGCACCTCTTGGATTAAAGATTAAGATGTTCACAAAAAGTCATCAGCATCAATGCCTATTTTCGTAATAGAGAAATACTCCTTAAACACGTTTCACTCAAAATGCGTCTGCAGTCTTGATCCATGGAACGAGTGATACTCCCAATAGCCTGACTTTAAAAGGAAAAATTTCCAATCACAGGGTTGAGCTGAGAGTATGAAAATTAGTACATATCGATGGCTAAATGCAAAACCACGTATCTTCATCGCAATTTTTTAAAATTTCCGCCAGTACTATATTAATTCAAAGAGAAGCATGACAGCTTTATAGCTTGATATTTATACAGAATATTAGGTGGACAGAGAAGAAAAATTAAGGCAGTTGTCAAGAAATTATGCTGACTAGTTTTCGAAAGAAAAAATAAAGTCTGACAGAATGTCCGAAATGGTGCAAACGGAGATAGGTGGTTTCGCACTTTGGCCATCGATATGCTCTTTCAGATAAATTGATTCTCAAAAGTCGTTGTATGTAAAAACAGCAGGAGCAGGCATCCGCTCCTTTTTTGGCTAGCAACTCATAGGTCATATATACGGCAATTTTTTCGTTTTCAACAGGAATCTCAGGCAATGACCTTCTTGCTAAAAGACCGGACAGCTCTCAAATTCTTAAAACAGTGCAGAAAGTCGCTACTTCAGGTAGTTTTTTAAGTTAACACAATTTATTCAGCTACATATGGAAAATATTGTTCTGGTTAGTATTGTATTCTTTGTTACTGTTGACAATTCTGCTGACATTTTCACTCTTATGGAAATAATCAAACGTATTTTAAGAAACTCTACAGTAGTCCTCACAGGTTCAAAAAAAAAAAAAATAAAATGAATAAGTGTGTAAAGGAGATAGAGAAAGAGAGGAGAAAAAATAGACTGTATTTGATCTAAAAATACTCACTGTCAACATAGATTTGGCTTCAGAGAAAATAATAACAGGAACATCAGTATCGATACCTAAATTGTAATATTGAAAGTTGTAGTCCATTTTCTGATTTTTTATAATCGTAGATAGAGCCTTGGCATTGTGAACACCTGGAAAGACAAAGGTAAAAGTTAGCACATGACTGTCTATTTTAAGGAAGAATAATTGACTGAACTCCCAAAATAAACTCATAAAAGAAGAATGAACGTCTGTAGTATCCAATTGAATCTGTTGATTTCAACTTTTCACTTTGCAAATAAACTAAGTATATGTCTCTCCTTGTCTATATGCTCTCTGATACTGGTAATCATTAGAGCAAAAAATTCTTTGACTCGTCATTGAAATTTTTTTGGAATTTCTTGGCTTTGTTTTTCCCGAGAAATATGGTGTGGACCCAGCACTATTTCTCCACCTTGTCTCTCTAAGCAAACATAACGCGCGGTATCAAAGTGCCATACCGTGAAGTTATGCCAGAAATCACAATTTTAAATGGAAGTTTGCAACTTTCCCTGCTGAACGCTTACTCTTTCTGACACCTGCAATTTTTCCAGTCCCTAGACACCATGTTGTACCCCCAAGAAGAGTACAGACTGGGTCTAATCCATCAATCTCTACTGGATTAATTTGGCTGTGGGTTAGTGGTAAAAAAGTAAGTTTATAAGTTTTTCCCTTACCTTGATCTCTAAGCATACCAGCCTCGAACTTTGTTTCATCTAGAACAAGATGAGTCCCTGCAGGTAACTGAAGCATTCCACTGACAAGCCTATTTGTTTGATAATCTTTCCTGCAATTATAAAATAGGTTGATTACAGAGAGAAACTGCTTTGTAGGTACAAAATATATACTTTATACACTAATATACTGTACTAGGTGCTTTATAGGTACTTTAACACATACAAAATAAATTCAAACTTTTGTATTTTTTTTAAAAGTACACTAAACCTCAGACTATCTGAACTCCAGATTGTCCGAATAATTTAGCTTTTAAATGCCTTTCTGCCGCATTGGTTCGAATAATCTGAGGTATAGTGTGAAATGAATTTCTGTACTTCAAATAAATATAGATTTTTTTTTGAGGCTAGATGGCCTTCATTTTCATTGAACTTCCTTTCAATTTTGGAGAGCTGAAAATATTTTCATCAGTATCTGGAGATCACATTAGGCTTTCAGAGTTATAGTCTTAAGGCTCAATATTGGGCGTTTTCGGGATACGGAGGGTAGTATACCAAACAAAGAGGGTGGTACAAAAAACAGGGCAGGTTATCCGAATTACCCTTGATATTTATTAAATTTGATTGGGCTTTATCAAGTTTTACTCTTGAAGCACTTGCCCACTTAGTTGGAACTTTCTGTATAAAAAATTTGCCCATCATGTTTTCTTCATCAAATCTTAAACTTCAAACAAACACTTACTTGGGAATCATTTTTGTATTGTTCATGGATGAAATGGACATTTGAAAGTAGTGGCTTTGTAGCAACAGTAATGCCAATACTTCGTAGACCAAGTTTGGATAAGAGGGGCAGCTCTGAAGGGGAAGATTGGTGATGTTAAGAGAAAAATCCCCTAAAACTGTGAGATCCTGGCGTAGAAATACTTTAGAAATTATACTGAATATCAGATACTCAGCTGCTAAGCTGTCTCCAAGCATGAGTTGTGTTAGGACAAACTTCAATTCATTTCTTAATCGTTTAATGTCTGCGGCTGTTTTATCTGCAACTAAAGCCAAAAAAAAAAATTAAGTGACAAAATTTTTGATATTCAAAATCTAAAAATCTTGATCTAGGTTGATGAAAGAGAATTCCAATTTGAGAATTTGTATTGTGATAGAAATAATTTTGATGGCCCAACTGCGAAACCACGTACCTCTGTTTGGAATGTCTCGGACTTCCTGTGATACTTCATTTTTTCTTGGGAAAACTAGTTAATTGATGTAATTTCATAGCAGATAATTCTGTAATAATTTAAAGCTTTGAGTTGGCTTGCTTCTCTTAGAGAAAATAAAATTGGAGCGCAAAATTTGAAACATTACGGTGGAGATACGTCATTTAGCACTTTGGCCATTTATTTATTGAAGATGGTAATAAGCAAAATCGATCAAGTCTACACATATTTAATTAAAAAAGAAGAGGGGAAAGAAGTGCCTAGAGAGAAGGACTCTAACTGCAGCTTGGAAGATGCCTGTTTATCTGTTCTGATTGCTGCAACGAAAATCTTTCAACTCGTTTAATTCTTTTTAGACTTCAAGATTCTAGTATCAATTTACTCTCTGTATGACCCTTGTATTGAGAATCAGTCACCTCTTACCGAGATATTTGAGATTTTTCAAATACTCACACTTTGCAGGAATTGCTGGAACAATGTAAGAACCGTCCAGATGCTTGACACCCACAACATGGATCCGTGGGACTAGTGATGGCGGCAACTTGGAGACACCATCATCCATCTCAAAATCTCCTCCATCCTCCACAGGCGCCTGGAATGGGTCGTTAGCTAAGAAGCCGACTACCTCTACAATTGAGTTGAGTTTGACATCCTCATCCATGCTATCATAGAAATTTAAGATGCATGCTTTTCCCTTTGGATTGGAGACTGGGAAGTTTAGATCTGTCTCCAGTTTTGTGGTGGTTGAGCTCTCGCCTGATTTGGGTGCAGGTGCGGTTCCAGAAGTTCCGACACAGTGTCGCTTGGTTTCAGAAGTCGAACTGTAGGAGAATGAGGTTTAGTGTTAAGTTAATTTTAGTGACAATTATGTTGTCTCATTTAAGAAATGTAGCACAAAAAAGCTACCAGTTAGAATCAAAGTTTTGAAATCAGTGGCGTATGTTTTTACATTTACTGAAGGGGATCTTCGTTCCCTGAGGTAAAATTATTAGATAGTTCTCTGAAATTGGGTCAGAAAATCTTAATTGGAATTTATAACAGAGAACATTTTTGGGTCAACAAAATACAACAGGAAATTTCTAGATGAGATCACGCTACTTATGTATTTCTTCTCTTACTGACATACTATATCACACAAAAGAGAAAATACAGATAAGAGAAAATAAATACCTCTTCGATTAATGATTTGTAAAAGAGAGATATGTCCTAACTTACTTTAGATCATTTGGACCACTGGAGTCAACATCCATTTCAACATCTTCAGCGCTACGTTTTCCAGAGGTTGAATTTTCTACTTTGTCGTTAGATTTGTTTAATCTGGAGAATATCTTTTTACATTCCTGTAAAAAATGTATCGAAACGTTGAGTTTTATGGCAAATGTGTCAGTTTGCATACTTCAAACTAACTCTTAGGTTCAGACGCTTCATCATATTTTGGATGACATGCACAGTACTGAGACAACTAGGATGAAATTAAACTAGTTTTCACGAATGGGCAGAAACCAAATTTTTTGTCATAATAAAAGGGATGAACAACTTTTATTTTATATGTTTATTTCATCAACCTATCACATTATGTTTACTCCATTCAAATAAACAGTTGCATAGATTACTACTTTCTTGCTTACCTTTCCCAAAAATTGGTCTCATTTGTCAAGAACATATTTATCACTTAAAAATTGCAAAGAACTATGCACGAAATACTGAAGAATTTGGCACTGGCTAAGTTGTAGATTTAATGATATGATGTCCCTTGTGATTTTCAGAGCTCGAAAACCTTTGAAATTAAACTTTCAAGGTGCCAATCTTGAGAAAATTAGGTCTGAAACTCCAATTTTTAGCAATTTTACATGTGCTATAAGGTAGAAAAATATAAGTGATTGAGAGGCAAGTACAAGCTCCTATTTCATTACCTCGTGCCGACCGGTCTGGCCTAGTGCCAACTCAGTTAAAAAAAAGTCATATTGAAATTTTGAAATAATGGGTCTTTACTGCAAATCTTGTTGTTTTGTGTTTGTGTATTTTCTAACTATCTCAGGGACGCCGCTTATTTCCAAAATTTTAATGACCACTTATACTAAGCATGAAATACAATACAGTAATGACAAGATGACTTACTTCATCGGCCCAAGAATTGAGACATGGAATTGAGACGCAGTACATTGGTCTCCTTTCTCCATTTACTCGCTTGACAGAGTCAAAGACAACCTCTTCATCATCCTGTAAAAGTTTTAAGACAGTTTAAATTAGAATGCAGTGAGCACAACACTAAGGCCCTAATAAAAATCTTGAGAATTCTGAATTAATTAAATAGCCTTGTTTTTTAAATTTAGATTTACCTGGAAAATGAGATCAATATGAGCTTTTTTTTTAGCTTTGCTATCAAACAAAAACAGACCAAGCGTTGTAAAATCTCAAATTTTCATAGTATATCAAAGGAAAAACATAAAAAAACATCAAGAAATAATGTCGATTTGTTCTCATAAAAAGGAAATAGGAACAGAGATTTTCGAACAACACAAACGAGATTCGCCGTTTGGGTGTTTCACCATCTATTTCATTTTAAAAGAGGAAGAGTTGCCAATTTCCTGGATAGCAACACTGAAATAGCTTTCTTACTTTCAAGTAAGAAACCACGACAGCAATGGATCATGAGCATAAAAAAGAACAAGTATGCAAATATTCTACTCACGGTGCAGAGCAGAGAATCTTGAAATTTTCCAGACCGAACGGATGATTCTGATGAGTTCACATTGACAACTTCATACTGCTGCATATAGTAAACTGGACTGAACATATCTTGAATCATTCCACGAAAGCGTACAAGCTTTTTGTTTACCAATAGGTTGTCAGGCATGTAGTTTACAACGGGTATCTGATTGACAGAAAAAGAGATTAATCCCAAACTCAGGGGAACCGAAACGGTCAGGTTTAGAAGAACTTAATTGCATAAAAATGTTGCAAAGTTTCATCTGACAACTTATGAACATTGACACCTCAAAAACCTCCATGACTGGAGCAAAAATTCGTCCTTCCTGCAGTGGGTCAAAAACCCCAGATAATTTGAAGATTTCCATCCTGTGTATTGTAACCTCACTTTCTCATCCAACTCTACATTTTTTCCTTCAATTTTTTTAATTTTTTTCCATATTTTGATTCTTTTTCGTTTATGGTTAATGAGACATCAAATTTTATGATATTACTCTTTGAAAGCTTATATTCCTGCACATCCAATTTTTTGAGAATCATCTGGATGAAAATCAATCAAAATTAAAATGATTATCGGTATCCAATTATTTTAACAAATAGATACATATAGATGAAATTCATGTGAATTTTTGTCCGAAAGGTCTTAGGTTTGCAGATTAAGATCGTCTCACACCAGACTGCCTACTTAGTTTTTTATCAAATAGTTTTTGCTGTTTAATAGTTTGACCTGCCAAGGAGAGAATTTTAAAATTAGACCTTTTTACATTTAAGTGACAGTTTAGAATTTTCATTGTTACCGATGATACTAGAACGTATTTTGTAATTATTGATAGGAAGATCAGAGAAAATTCAGAATTGCGACAGAAAAGAGACCATCTATTTTCTCTCAGATGAACTTGTGCACTCTTATGATAAGTATGTAATTTGGAGTCCTTTATTCTGGAAATAAACTACTGTTTGTACATTTAATTTAGGTGAATTTTTACCGACAGTATCTCACGATGTCAGTAAAACTTACCTCATCCCATGCATCCTTCAAGCGACTGCGGCATTCACTTTCGTTGGCTTCCCAATATTCAGGGGTAGGATTCCAGGGATCCATGATCTGCTTCTATAAGAACATTTGAAAATTTGTAACGGTGAATTTTAGACAAAATTAATTACTTTTAAAAACAAGCTTAGAAAACAAAAACAGATGTTCAATTGGAGTGCACTGGCTCCAGTGGGTGCAACTAGGGTTATAGAATCGTCTTTTATATTACTAATGAGCATTAACAAGACACGCATCAAATTAAGGGTGGCTATACTTTCATCACCGATGATTTTAGGTGAAGAGGACTTTAAAATTGGTGAATGAGCATGAATAAGATTTGAACTAGTTACATTAGGCGTTCCCTAATTTTTTTTCAGATTTAATTTCTTAAAGAAAAAACTCAAACTACATTTTGCCTTGAAATTTGGTGATTATTTTCTCCATGTCTAGAAGAGATTTATAGAGGGTTTCAAGATGTTAAAGTTCTTAGCTTTCCTGTAAGAGAATAAAGCATGAAAGAAGATAAGGCACCATGAAATTGAATTTACCTGATTCTGGTAAAATCAACTGAAATTACGTTGTAGTAGAGGAGTCACTTCAGATGCTTACGAATGGATGCCATTCACAATCAAATTTTACGTGGGAACTTTGTCCCTTACAATGAGATCGCAAGGGACGACCATGGATTAGTCAGGCAGGGTGGCAATTAGAATTTCTGTACATCCTTCTGAAGGAATGCTGATTTACGACGAACCTCATCCAGAGTGCAAACATACAGCATTAGGAGATACGTTTATTTGACAGAGAGATGAAATGTGTATTCTAAGAATTTCAACTGAAGGCTCTTTCTTGCTGATGGAATAACAAAGGTTGAAACTGCACGAAACTCGGACATTCTTGAGACTCTGTAAAGCGCATGCACTACTGATGTGAACTGCGCCTGTAAGCGAACATTCCGAAGAATTCTATTATTCTTCCGGAAATAAGTGAATATGTGGGAATCCACTTCAACATCTAGATCTCCCTACAATTGCCACTGAATAGGATTCTCAAGCCACTTCATTGGCCGTTTTCGAATATTAAATAAATGAAATTCTGCTGATCTGTAGTTACCTTCAAAAAAACAGAGTGGAGCTTCGAAGTTTTTGCGAGAAAGAATAGTGAAGACTGAGGAAGATGGGAAGGTCCTCGATATGTCAACACACAAAGATTTGTAATTTATGGTGAATTGTAGTATTGATACGGATTTAAAAACTTAACAATTGATCCGAGTAAGCACTGTGCCGAAGAATATTGAAATTAAATTCTGAAACACTGTTCAGATTTAATCAATCTGCTTCCGGTTTCAGCACACTTCAAAATTCACTGGATTTCAGAATTTTCAGAAACATGAGGGAGGAGGAAATGAGGTTAGGTCTTTGTTTACTTGCAAAGCCCGCCAAAAGAACTGGCACTGCGCGGGAAATCGCGAATGTGCCGATGGCCGATGGCGCGAAATACAAATTGACGGTGAAAGGAGAAACGTGCGACAGACTGCGCCGTCCGCATCGCGCATGGCCCACGACCCGCTCCTTCATAATAACACTTCATCTAGCGTTGAGAGTTCATTAATTACTTCACACGACTAGCGTGTAATTTTAAAAATCAAAAATTTAAAAAAAAAAAAAAAAAAAAAAAAAAAAACTACACAATACACGAGTCTCTCCGTCAGGGAGCTTTCTCCGCAAGAAATCGTTCACCACCCGCCCGCCGGGAGAGCCGCGGCGTGTTGCCAGCGCGAAATGCGCATCGACGCCTACAAACCTAAAGGGCTACTTCACGCATTGCGCAATGCTTGAAGTATTCCTTTAGGTTTGTAGGCGTCATTGCGCGTTCCGAGCTGGCAGCACGCCGCGCCGCAGCGTGCCTGTCACAATGTAGGCAATTTGACATCAAATTCAAAATTAGTGACTCAAAAAATATCAGTCACGAAACTTTCGTGATCTTTCAGTCATTATTCGACTTATTTCTTCGTATTCTTGAGTTTTGGACCATAGTGCGCTGCGGGCGGCGGCGCTCATAAAATTCTCCCCTGAGCTCAATCGAGAAACGTAGAACACCGTGCCAAGTCTTCGGAATAAAAACTTTTCGAAGTTCATTCCGCACTAGTTTCTTTTACAAACCAAAACAATTTTTCGAAAGCAATTCTGCTAATTCCTGCATGCCTACTCTTTATGCGACAGGAAAAATGACTGATTTATAATTTGCCTACATTAATAGTTACAGGCATCATTACCTAGTTGCAAATAAGGTTATCGAGCTGCAATTCCCTCAGAAGTTGCAGAAGGAATGAGAAGTTTACAGCTCTGTTCAATCGAAGCTTCGGAGCGAAATAGAGGTGTGTTATTCGAACGGATAACTATTCATACTCCTCGGTGTGAGTTTGGCTGCCTATACGGCAAGATTGAAGGCGAATTTCAAATGGACGATTGACACTCTACCGGTAGGCTCACGACGTCCTTCATGGCATAGAGAAGAAAAAGGTGTTGGGATTTCGGGCATCTTGGATTTCTTTGCTGACATAGGTCGGTACAGACGATTTTCTTGGAAATGGTGCTGGTGCAGTTTAGGGAAAAAGTCATTCTATATAAAGTGTTTGAAATCATATCATGAGTTGATTTAAGAAAAAAAAATCGGACGTTATGGTCCTTTTTTCATATTTCGAATTCCGGATTTTACTGGAATGTCGACGTAATGTTGTATCGACCCACGTCACGGGGTAAACAATCCTCAAGATCCAAACATCTCCTTTTTTTCTCTATGCCATTATCGGTTGAATCAGAGCTTCAGAAGCATATTCGGCACATCTCAAGAGAATTTTTATTTTTTCAATCCCCGTGCGGATAGAGAAAGTGCTGTCATCCTCAAAAAAAAAAGAGGAAAATAATTGAAATTTCATCACTCCTGCCTGGGCGTTTTAAAGTGCTCGGAGGGGGAAAAAACGTACCTGAAAAAATGTGTGTCCGTCCATCCGGTGTCCAATCTTTCTATGTGCAGCCATTTCTCAGAATCTATTAACCAGGGACAGATTTAGGGGGTGGCCACATGGGCCAACGCTCATGGCGGCAAATCTAGGGGGCGGCAAATTTTGCAATTTTTCTCTAAATGTAGGCAAAAAAATCGGATTTAGAAAAAAAAAATACAAACAAGAAAAGGCGACAAAATCTCTCATTTCCTGAGAGTATAGTAATTTCTAATTTTGTAGTCTTTCAGTGATACGAGAGACAGTACCTTCAATTAGTCGAGTTAAAGAGAGAAACCAAACAAGCAATTTGGCCTGGAACGGCGCGGCTTAGAGAGAAATGATGACGAGGACTTGAGACGAAAATGAGAAGCCCTCGGCGAGGCGATCGGCATGTAACACATAGCGCCTACAAGACCGTATGAATACTTCGCGCATTGCATCAAACACAGTGCGATCACTGCGGCCAGTGTGAAACGCATGGCGCCTACAAGAATGCACGGTCACTTCACGCAATGCCCCTAACACAGTGCGGTCAGCCTGAAACGCATAGCGCCTACAAGACTGCAAGAATACTTCACGCATTGCACCAAACACGGTGTGGCGCGACGGCGGAAGTTAAACTTTTTAAATCACATTTATGTTTGTTCTTTCATCATTTTTTCGTTCATTTATTATAAATGGAGGGCCTTGTCCGCACAGAGGTAGGTTTACGGAACTTAACTTTCTCCTTCAGTTCCGTAAACTTTTGCTAGTAGTGTTGACGGGGTTCCCAAAAAATATGTCGAACACGAGTAAACGCGTCTTATGCACTACTCCCCCTTCGGCACGTTCACTTGATGGTTTTTATTGATGTTTCAAAACGAATGAGAGGGGGGCGGCAAAATGCAGGCGACTCATGGGCGGCAAGTAGGTAAATCCGGCCCTGCTATTAATTGCTCAATTTCATTCAAAATAGGCATGGAGGGTCGTATCGCGGATGACATATTTAAAATATGTGCCCCCACGATTATTTTTCAGGAGAGTGAAAAGGCTTCCCAACTTTCTTTCAGTTGACAATACAAACGTAAAACTCGGCGAAAATATCAAAAATATGGTACAAAAAATATGTAATTGACAATTGGCTTCAAGTGCGACTATTATATCTTTGTTTTAAGTTCGTAAAAGACCTTTGGACCACACTCATAATCGGAGAGAGACCAATAGCAGTAACCCACATACAAGTGACTTCAACTTCTGCGTGCACATATTTATCGACAATTAATCATTCAAATTGACAAATATGACCATGCACTGGAAAAAAAAACACATTGTATCTAGAGTCCAGACTCTTGGAAACATTGACAAGAAAAAGTACTCTTGATTCAATCCGATTTTTGCTTGACTCAAATCGCAAGCATAAGTTATTTTTTGGGGGCTCACAGTCATACTTATATTGGAAGTTGAGTCACCCTAGAGAAATTTGTCGAACATTCTGTAACACTCCCCAAATCAGTCAAAAGATGAAAATACTATTCTTCCCCGAAGTTTCGGAGAAAAATTTTCCAAGGGAATTGGGAAGAAAACGAGTTGAAAACGAGCCACAGGTTTTAAAATTTCATATAGCCACACAGCACATATAATCTATTATTGATAGCAACAAGTTTTATTGCCTGACGCAAAATTTGTGCCTCGAAAAGTTGTGGGGGGGAGGGGGGAGGGTGTCAAGCTAAATTGAGGAGAGCATCTTTATTCTACAATTCGTTGTGGGTTTCATGATATAAACTCATGCCAGTTAGAGACGATTTATACATGTCGTTTTAAAATAGCATTGATTAAATTTTCTTCCGCCACAAAGCAGACTTGGAAGTTCCGCGAGTTCATTGACTGTCGATCCTAGAGAGACGAATCAAGCCTGTCGACATGGGCATGGATTGAACTTCCATCTGTTACGGGCGCGATGTTGTCGGAATTTCGAATAAATTATCTCGAGAAAAATTTGATTAGTAACTCTTCAAACTTGGTCTCTAAGAATGAAGCATGGACAAACTAACGATAACCCACGAGAGTCATTAAGTGAATCATCTTCCCCATTAGTCTAATACACTCGTTGTAACTCGCGTTCAAATCGTTGTAACTCGTTGTAATCCTCGAAAGAAATCGCTCCTTTATATACCCAGGGCCGGAATAAGGGGGTGGCCACATGGGCCGCGGCCCATAGCGGCAAATCTAAGGGGCGGCAAAAATTTGCAATTTTTTAAAGTGTAGGTATAAAAAAAAATCGGATGCATAAAAACAAAATTACAAACGAGAAAAGGCGGAAAAATCTCTCATTTCCTGAGAGTATAGTAATTTCTAAGTTTGTCGTCTCTTAGTGATACAAGAGACAGCACCCTCAATAAGTCGAGTTACGAGAGAAACCAAACACGCAATTTGGCTTGGAACGCCGCGACTTGGAGAGAAATGATAACGAGGACTTGAGATGAAATGGAGAAGCCATCGGCGATCGGCATGTAACACATATTAGCGCCTACAAGACTGCACGAATACTTCACGCATTGCATCAAACACAGTGCAGTCAATGCGGTTAGCGTGAATCGGATAGCGCCTATAAGAATGCATGAATACTTCACGCATTGCGTCCAACACGGTGTGGTCTGCGCGGCGCGGCGGCGGAAGTTAAAATCATTGAACCACATTTATGTTTGTTCTTTCATAATTTTTTTGTTCTTATGAATGGAAGGCCTTGTCCACACAGAGAAAGGTTTACGGAATTTAACTTTCGCGCAAAGTTTCGTGAACTTTTGCTAGTAGTGTTGACAGGGCTTTCCCAAAAAATGTGTTCAACACGAGTAAATGAGAACGAATGAGAAGGGGGCGGCAAAATATAGGGGGCCCATGGGCGGCAAGTAGGTAAATCCGGCCCTGTATATACCTTTTTCTTCTTTGTCTATCGCCTAGACTATCAATTTCGAGAATCAGTCACCTGCTTTTTTCGACTTCTAAATACATTATAGATAGGGATCCATCGATCGAGGTCATCTGATAACGATTTTACAATCGACTCGCTAGTTTGCCTTCATCTTGACGGGTAGGCTAAAAGCATATCCTGAGCGTTGCGATAGTTGCATCTTCAAACGTGTTCCACGTTCTTGCGATTCTTGAAATGAATTACATTTTACCAAATGGGTGGTTGGTTTTACTCGAGTGGACTTTGGTTGTTTTTTGTGAGTGGAAAGTTTGAATGGATATACAGGCACAATAATGTTTTCTTACGTATGAATTGAACTTGGAAATACTATTTAGCAAGTTCATCGTATTCTACATTAAATTTTGTTTGAAAAATTGAAATTTCTGTCCGTAGATAATTCACTAAGCGATGTTCGTGCCGAAGATCATCTCCCAAAGTCTTAAAAAAAATCAAAGTATTGTTCCCAAATAACCACCGATTGATTTCAATATTGAAATCAGTTGTAAAAAGGTATAACATTACTTTTGATTTTATTTGAAGATTTCCCTGGTAAAATTTGGCGATAGGAGCTGCGTTTCAAAATACCATAGGAGTTCTTATAGCCGACTGAAGAAGGCGATAGAAAATCATATAGCTGGCTGTAGAAAGTGGGAAAATGATACGGCCGGGCTACACGAAGTGATAAAAAATTATACAGCCGGGCTATAGTTCCTATCGCCGGACTTTACACTTTATCGCCTGGCTGTTGCTTTTCCGCCATCGGCTACAAAAGGCTATAAGAAATTGTGTAGAAATTCGTGTGCTTTGGAAATCATTAAGTCTGATACGGAACCACCTTAATATTTACAAAACACACGTTATATTTTCCTTCAATGCATATTTTTTTTCATCAACTAAAATGAGAATAATCCATACAGAGTGTGCAAACATTTCAAAGTCATGAGTTGAAAAACGCTGACTCCACGAGATTAAATATTAGAGCCTAACACAAAGCGGAGCAGCGGCGCACTGGCGCCTACAAACCTAACAGGGATACTTCACGCATTGCGCAATGCGTGAAGTATCCCTGTTGGGTTTGTAGGCACCAATGCGCGTTTCGCGCTGGCTGCCCGCCCGCCGCGCCGCGCCGCAGCGAATCACGGCGCTTGAAGCAACTATTTCTCACCAGAGGAATTGCACAGTATTATACGAAATTGAAGGCGCTCCAACATATTAGGAATGACAGGCATCCTTCAAAAGTACGGAGCTTTCCTCGCAAAATAAATCAAGATGCTACGGCCAAAAAAGAGAGCGGTAGTCCAAAAACTCACTAAGTCCTAGTATCCGTAATTAGTAACGTTTAGCATACACTTTATCGCCAGGCTGTTGCTTAATCGCTATCAGCCATAAAAAGCTATAAGGAATTGTGTTGCCGGCCATAGAAGCTATTGGAAATCTTACAGCCGGCTGTAGGTCTGTGGTATTTTGGAACACAGATTCTACAGCCAATTTTTACCAGGGTTCGGATGATTATTTTCCGAAATCGATCGATCTATAGATTGAAATTTCGATGTTCCCGGAACAATCCACCTAATGCTTAAAAATTGAAATATATTTTGATAGTACCCAAAATGCATTGCCGCGAAAGCTAAAGTTCCACTGTAAGAGTCAGCTCTCCTTCGAGGATGGGCTGAATGTAAATAAAAGAAAATAGGCACAATCTTGCGACATCGCAAGCGATTCCGGGTCTAAGCACGGGATCACGTCTCTAATTAGCTTCCGTATTTATTTTGCCGCGAAAGCAGCTGTTTTGAGTAATTAACGCCTAGGATTTTCTTCAATGATGAGTGTCAGTACGGGTGTATTTAAGTAGGTGCTTAAATCTCCATTGACTCTGTAGTTTAATCTCAATCAATCGGCAGGGATCACACGGAGAAGGTTGAGAACTTTTAATTTTCATTTGACTAGTTTCAGAACAACTTTGTGTAAATTTAAAATTTATTATAAGACTTTTCCGTTCGAGGACGAGTCAGGAATCATATTCAAGTTTCGTACAACAACCATTGGCAGAATGAAAGCAGCCCTATCTTTCCTCGTAAGTGACATTTTTCTGTTTATTTGTATTTTTTACACCAATTTTGCACATGATTCAATTAAAAATGGAAAATCAATGTGAAGTAGAAATGAAGTTTTCTTCAAGGAAGCTGCACTTCCCTAGAGATATTTTGAAAAGTGAATTATTATTTTTCATACTATTTAATTTTAAATCATCAAGCATGGCTATTTGATTAGAAGAACACATGATTCCATCAAATCCGTCAGATTGAGTTTAATACAATTTCAGGCAGTGATTTATGGACTACTCAAGACATAAAACGTCGAGTTGACTATTTTATATTTATAG
Source organism: Bemisia tabaci (assembly GCF_918797505.1). NCBI lineage: Eukaryota > Metazoa > Arthropoda > Insecta > Hemiptera > Aleyrodidae > Bemisia > Bemisia tabaci. Next base: position 50,748,974 of record NC_092794.1, read on the forward strand.
ATTCTTTCTGGCCTACCATGAAAATTGAAGGAAAAATATCAACGTGAATCAGCAACTTTTGTACCTCCTTCCCATCAATGCTGCTTCCTATATATTTTCGGCGGGGAAATGGCACTGATGAGCGAGCGTAGCTGCATAAATGATGCTAGTTTACATTAAGTTAACAGAGGTGGATCTAGAGTGTGTTGGAGGGGGAGGGGAGGGGGTTGCCTTTTAGAGCCACCGCTAAAGCCGGGCCATACTCACAGTCAACATTTTGAAATTTCTATTTTATGACGTACCGGGAAAAAAACACATTGCATCTAGAGCCCAGACTCTTAAAAACATTGACAAGAAAAAATACTCTCGATTCAATTGGATTTTTGCTTGAATCAAAACGTAATCCGCTTAAATTAAGAGGCTTGGTTCTTGATTTAAGCTAGATTCTGATTGAATCGAGAGTACTTTTTCTGGTCGATGTTTTTAAGAGTCTGGACTCTAGATCCAATGTGTTTTTTTTTTTTTTTTTTTCCAGTGCATTATAATGCCAATTTTTACAGAGAATTTTTATTTCGACATGAGCAAATAATGATTTTGTCCGAGATTAGCAAGAAAATCAAAATTTCAATGAACGTAAGAATATTTCACTGATAGCCTGATCATTTAACAAAATACCTGATTTGACTTGTTGCCTGCTGCAGATCTATCATTTCTTAATGTAGAATTGAAGTTTTTAGGGCCGCTTCATTGCAATTAATGGAAACCACCTTGCAACTATTTTTTTTTCTTTCAGAACTTTTACACGGGATGAAAGACTGCAAAATCGTACTTACTTGGATGAATTTTATTTTTGACTGATTGTCTGAGCGTTTGACAAAATTCCCGATTTGGCTTATTGCCTGGGGTAGATCTATCATTTCTTTGAGGGCCGCTTTATTACAATATATTGAAACCACGTTGCAACTATTTTTTTTAAAAAAAAATTAAATTTTTTTAAAAAATTAATCTGTATAAATCACAATTTTCAGACTTTTTCCCTGATCTGCACTTTGATTTATGGGCTTCCAACCCCCAGAAGAAGACACACTCGATTCATTCAACGTCGACGTGCAACTATTTTTTTAAAAAAAAAAAATAATAATAATTTGTTTAAAAAGTTAATGTGTATAAATTATAATTTTCAGACTTTTTCCCTGATCTGCACTTTGATCTATGGGCTCCCAACCCCAGAAGACGATACACTCGACTCATTCAACGTCGACGACGAGTGTGCGGACGGAGGCAACGAAGCGACAAAAGAGGCTTGTAACGGCAAACTCATCTCCAAAGATGAACTTTCAAGCTCTATCAAGAGTAATCTTAACAAAATTGGCGTCACGGTGAGTAACTTTCTTGGACTTAATCTTAAAATCTGCCCTGTTCAGAGAGAGAGCATGGTGCGTCGGAAAATGGGCTTTCATCGTGCGCCATATTTTAGTTCTATTAAGGTGATTTGTGAAGCTCTCTGGCGTTGTCGAACTGGCATGCGATAGGCGATATGGCATCGATTAGGTCTGAAATCTCGGCAGATTTTGAATTTTTAACCCGAAAAGGACGATAGCCCTACGCATGAGCCTAAAGAATCATTCTAAATCGAAAAAATGGCAAAATTCAGAGAACAGAAAGCAGAATATTGTTTAGAAAATTCTCGCATTCGATACAGTTTTCTATTTCTGTATCAAATGCGAGATTGTTTTCCAAACAGAATTAAAGTGCGATGATTTATCATGATTCCCCTGGTAAAAATTGGCAGTAGAATCTGTGTTCCAAAATACCATAGACTTAAAGCCGGCTGTAAGATTTTCAATAGCTTCTATAGCCGGCTGCACAATTTCTTATAGCCTTTTATAGCCGATGGCGATTGAGCAACAGCTAGGCGATAAAGTGTATGGTACGTGTTACTAATTACGGATGCTAGGACTTAGTGAGTTTTTGGACTACCGCTCTATTTTTGGGCCGTGGTATCTTGATTTATTTTGCGCGGAAAGCTCCGAAATTTTGAAGGATGCCTGCCATTCCTAATATGTTGGAGCGCCTTCAATTTCGTATGATACTGTGCAATACCTCTGGTGTGAAATAGTTGCTTCAAGCGCCGTGGCACGCTGCGGCGCGGCGGGCGGGCAGCCAGCGCGAAAAGTGCCTTAGCGCCTACAAACCTAACAGGGATACTTCACGCATTGCGCCATGCGTGAAGTATCCCAGTTAGGTTTGTAGGCGCTGGTGCGCGCTTATCGCTGGCAGCACGCCGCTCCGCTCTGTGTTATGCTCCAATATAATCTTGCGGCGTCAGCGTTTTTCAACTCATGATTTTGAAATGTTTGCACATCCTGTATAGATTATTCTCATTTTAATTGATGAAAAAAATATGTATTAAAGGAAAATATAATGTGTGTTTTGTGAATATTATGTTGGCTCCGTATCAAACTTAATAATTTCCAAAGCACACGAATATCTACACAACTTCTCATAGCCTTTTATAGCCGAAGGCGATAAAGTGTAAAGCCCGGCGATAGGAACTATAGCCCAGCTGCATACTTTTTTATCGCTTCGTATAGTCCGGCTGTATGATTTGCTCCGCTTTCTACAGCCAGCTATATGATTTTCTATTGTCCTCTTTAGCCGGCTATAAGAATTCCTATGGTATTTTGAAACGCAGCTCCTATCGCCAATTTTTACCAGAGTCACTCAACCTTGCTGTTTCCATTCCCTAACTCTTCCTTTTAATTTTCAGGATTTCGACCCTAGCCATAAGGGAGAAGGTATTAGAGAGACTACAAAAAAATTTCTTAACAAAGCTGGAGATAATTTGAAGAAAATGTTTGATGCGATACTTTAATAAAAATAGCCTTAACTTATGTACATATATATAATTTTTTTAATAAACAAAATATTTGACCGTGCTTTTGATAACTCATTTCTTAAAATTGAAAAATAAAGCCAGAAAATCTATTCTATAGCAGCCTTTTGGTATTTTTGCCACTACTTTGCTGTTTTTCACCCATTTATTTTATAATCTCCTCAGTTTAAACTGTTGGATTCACCAAAACTTAATTCAGAATCTGTGTGCTCCTTGCTTTTGCGTTGAGATTTACGTTGAAATGTCCACGATTCTGTAGGATATTCAACAACTACTTACAGGACAGAGTGCTGTGACAAGAGAATTCCCGAAGAATGTGTGGTCATCTTGCACTATTAGGGCGCTGAAAAAAATAGTGAAGGTGGTCTTATAATGACGTGATACGTATCTCACATTTTAACCAAAACTGTTTTGGGGAGCGATTTTGGTCAATTTAATTAATTTTACGGCCTTTTTCTTTTGGTTGAAGTTTTGCCTGTCCCCTGCACAGATTTTAGCTTCTCTCAACATTAAATCAAAAGGAGCTATATACCTAAATTCCGACATGAGTCCTAGAATACATGGTTGGTTGGTTGGTAGATACGTTTATTTGGTGATTTTAAACATACGTGACAGGGCTCATATTAAAATGTTTGTAGTTCCTTATATTCAAATGCGTCCAAGGGTAAGAGAGAATTCGTCATATTTGTGAAATGGAAAGAAAAATGTGGATGCTAAATTGGTCTCCTCTTATAATAGACCCCTCTCACCTCGCTGCGCTGGAGACATAAAACATCGCTCAGAGCGTCACCGCGCCTTCGCTGTTTAATACATGCAACACGCACATCCGTCGCGTGGTCTAATAATTGCCACACACGTAGCCGCAGCTTTACATGGAAGGTGAAATTCCTCAAAATTTCTTGGAGGACTCACGTACTACATCGAAATTGAAATTTTATTTTACTTCATCGGCTAATATTTTCATCAGTATTTCTTAAAACTAGGCACGACATCATCAAACCGACGTCAATAAAAAAGTAGCTTATTTTGTAACTTTTCTTACAACTTTTAAATGTTAACAGAAGCTGCATTTTAACTCGAGGTCAATATTTACTATCACAGTGCAATTTCAACAATTTTAAATGTATAAATATCTCACTTTCTGGTTAAGTTTCTTAGGTATTGCAATTTGGAGTAACTGAATCTAAATACATTCCAGAAAGGCTATAGGTTAAAATTCAGCTCACCTGTCACGTGAATTCCGAAAATTTTACGAGATTTTACAAATCTATATTAAATTTCGTAATATTGTGCGGGCATGACGGGAACGAAGAAATTTTTTTTGAGGGTGGGGCGGAATGGCATATCATCCAGTGGGTGATCTTGATCACTTTGTCTATCGATTTCAACAACCAGCCTGCTAGTGACCCGCAAAAATTACTTTTTATCTTAGCAGTTTTTTTGACCAAGAACGTCATTTCCGAGTTAATCAAACCTGCCCAGCGGGATATTTATTGAAGTTGATGGGAAAATCTATGGACAAAGAAGCCCAAGGGAAATCCTATCGGTTGAACAGGTAAATGATATAGACTACATTTTGCAATTAAGAACTATAAATATCGGCCCGGTTTAAAAACAACGTATGTGCCATTAGTTTCCCTATGCACATAAGTGTTTTTTCAGATGAGTTCGAATTTATAGCTCCAAATTCCAAAATACAGTCCATATAAGTCTCAGGAGAAAATGATGGACTGACTATAGGGTCTCTCGAGAGCTGCCGTTAGCTGGACCGCGTTGAGCAGAGAGGAGCCGAGCCACATCAGCTGTTGCCAAATTTAATCTTTAGTACATGAAAACGGGTGTGCGGATTTATTTTTTGAAAATTTAGGTAAATTTTCTGCAAAGTGCGAAGCAAATTCCTCGAAATTTCCAAAAAAAATCTGCACCAAGGTTCTCTTGTGATAAATTAAATTTCTCGGTTAAATTTGGCAACAGCTGATGTAGCTTACTCCATTTCTACTAAACGCGCCGTCTAGTTAGTCTATTACTCACCTCCTTCGTCCATTGCAGCCACCCGTTTCCACCGATAGGATCACTCAATTTTCCCTTCGTCTATGGCTATGTCTACAGATTTGTCAAAGCTTTTTCTACAGCTTTGTCTATCGCTTTATCTATCGATTTCAATTATCAGTCCGCCGGATGAAATTTGGTGCATTTTCAGGGTATGGAAAAACCCAAGGACAAGGAGACAGAGACAGAGAAGGTCAAGCAGGAGACAGAGAAGGACAAGCATGAGACGGAGACGGAGAAGGAGAAGGACAAGCCGAAGCTGGAGAGACGTACCCACGGGAAAGACGATAGCAAGAACAAGGACATCGACGAGACGATCCGCGTGCTGAAGGACCTCAAGAACGAGGTGAAGGCGGCCTACATCGGGACCGTGAAGTTGAGCAAGAAGCTGGACGAGCGGATCAAGCCGGAGCAAGCCGAGATGCTGGTCATCTACCTGCGGCAGCTGAAGATCGCCACGGACTACAGCGTCGAGAAGATCGACGACTGCGTCCGGAAGCTCCGCGACGAGAAGAAGGGAGACCGCGAGAGCATGGGCTACTCCAGCGGAGGAGGCGTTTCGGACACCGTCGCACCAGCCCTCGTCAACGTCTTCAACCAGTACGACAGCGTCTACGAGTTCGTGTCCGACTTGCAGTAGGCTACCACGTGAGCTGCAGCGGGCTGATTATTGAGACGTATAGACGAAGCGATAGACGAAGAAGACATAGGGAGTAGGGAGCGATCCTATTGGCTAAAGTGGGTGGTTCCTATGTACTAAGGGAGAAAACTATGAACTTTAGGGCTCCTCGTGGGTCGCCGTCCCCACACTGTTAAAAAAACAAATTGGATCTAGAGTCAAGACTCTTGAGAACAGTGACAAGAAAAAGGACTCTTGATTCAATCAGATTTAAGCTTAAATCAAAAGGAAATCCGCTCAAATTAAGAGGCTTGGTTCTTGATTTAAGCTTAAATCTGATTGAATCAAGAGTATTTTTTCTTGTCGATGTTTTCAAGAGTCTGGACTCTAGATCCAATTTTTTTTTCTAGTGCAGTGAAAGTGAGTCAGCATCGTCAGTATGTAACATAAACTACCCCGAGTCAGACTGATTCAGGCTGATGTCAGACTGATTTCAGCCTGAATCAGTCAGACTCAGGGTACTTTATGAAACATAGCCTGACGTCATGCTGACTCTTTTTTACTAGGGTAGTCTATTACTTACCTCCTTTGTCCATTGCAACTACCTGCTTCCACCTGTAGGATCCCTCCTCATACCGTTTGTCTTCTATGTCTATCTCTTTGTCTATCAATTTCAACAATCGGTCCGCAGGCCCCATATGATTTGCATTCCGATTGAGGGAGAACCATAACCATGGGCGAAACTAGTATGAGGCCGAGGGGGGGGGGGGCGAGTGGATTTTTGGAAATAGGTACATTTTCAAGGCGGTGGAGGGGCGCTTGCCCTCTGAACAGTTTTGAGGTCATTAACTCGAAAGCAGTTAGAAAGAGCCTTTTGAAAGAATTTGTGGATTTTCTTAGTAATTTAAGTTTGATTTTTGTAATTTTGTGTTTTTACTTTTATACCGAATAAAATTTGTTTAGAATAATAAAACTGGTATCGGCTTTTTACTGATGCTTGGAAAATATTTCGTAATGAAAAGCGTACGTTAGAAGTATAAAAATAATTTTTATTTTGTACCAGGAGATCATTGTACTTAGGTTTCGTGCCAGGAACCATCATTAGAAGAACATACCTACAAAGTTTTAGACTTTCATAATACTTAAAAACATAGGACTTTTTCAGTTTTTACAAAAAAGTGGATCACAAATTATTTACAAATATATATCACAAGAATATAAAAATGCTACCGCCTTCCATCATAATAGAGTGGATAGCTTTCAAAAATATATAGCTTATGTTCAAGCGTGCTTAAAGAAAAGGAAATAGAGGATAGATATATTTGTTTTAGGTTAGTCATGAGTCTTGCGAAAAATCATTTTCTAATTTATGGTGGAATTTTGCAAATTCCAAGAGCTAAGCGGGTTGATTATTAAGATTGATAGACAAAGTGATGGATAAAGAAGGCAAAGGGAAAACGGAGCGATCTTATTGGCGCAGGCGTATGGTTGCAATAGACATAGAAAGAATGAAATTCGACGATGAAACTCTCGAATCACGTAACTCGGTTTGTGACGTTGCATACTTCTTGTCATACTTAATTCTTTAAATGGAGAACCGCTCAACGTCAATTCTTAAAAACTCCCGTGATTTCTCTATGCGAAAAAAATTCTAGGAAATTTTCAAGAATTGATCTGATGTTTTGTTCTCCTTAAAAAAAAAATGGGATCGTAGATTTTAAAATACCGTACACGAGATACGTGGTTTGAGAGTTTCACCGTCAAATAGACTAACTGACGGCAACCCACGAGCAGAGGCGGATCCAGCAATTTGGCAACACCGAATTCCTCCATTTAAACCTATGCTAAATAATCGATTCTTGTCAGAGAACCCGGCCCCTCCAAAAATCGATACATTTTCATGGGTTTAAATGGAGGAAATCCGGTGTTTCCAAATTGCTGGATCCGCCAATGCCCACGAGTGAACCTATAGTTAGTCCATTATTTCGATCCCCTTGATCTACAACAACCACTCGTTTTAACCAATAGAATCGCTCCTTTTCCCCTTCGTTCTCTATGTCCCTCGTTTTGTCTATCAATTTCAATAATCAGACTGCTGGAACTTTTGGCGTGTGAGTCAGCTTTCGCGAAAACTTAGGAAGAAGGAATTTGAGACTTGTCGTCCCAGATCACGTTTCGACCTCGGACCCACTGTTCCTGAGACAAGGGCTCTTGGCAGCTTTGGTGGGATGAACTTTGATCTCTGGGGCGAACGTGCGGGTCTACTTCTTCTTGTAGCTGAGCAACGTGTTCTTGATGATGTTGACGCAGTCGTTGAGCTGCTGTTCGTTGATGTTCAACGGGGGTGCAAGTCTGATGATGTCGCCGTGGGTCGGCTTGGCCAAGAGGCCGTTCTCTTTCAACTTCAGACACACATCCCATGCATCGATACCTGTAAGAGGAAGAGGAAAAATTGGTGACATTGCACGAAAAAAAAAAAAAAAAAAAAAATGGAGAAACTGGACTAGTACGGACCAAAAAAAATATCGGGATGAATTGGATCGCGTTGAACAGAAAGGAACCAAGCTACATCAGCTACTGCCAAATTTAACATGAAAATTGTATTTTTTCCGAGAGAACGTTTGTGCGGATTCCTATGAAAATAAGGAATTTGCTTTGTGTCCTGGAGAAAATTCACTGAAATTTGCACAAAAATCCACACGACCGTTTTCATGTAAAAAATTAAATTGCCCGATTAAATTTGGCAATAGCTGATGCGGCTTGGTTCCTTTCTGTTTAACGCGGTCCAATTAGCAATATTGTTACATCATTTGGCCAACAAATGTCAAATTTTAACAACCAGAGAGGTACGCAATTTTCAATGCAAAGACAAATAGCAACGTATTGCAATTTTATTGCAATACGATAGGCCCCTTCAATATGTAGATAGGCAACATACGCAACATTTCAATGCGGTGAAAATGATATTGCTGTGTGAAGGACCACTGGAACAAAATTGCGAGAACAGGCACCCTCTTTGCCATGAAATTGTAACATTTTTACGACATTTCGTCATTGAATGCCGATTTTGACAATCAGTGAGATGAGCTCTGCGCGATTTGCAATGTAGAGAAAAACTTTGAACTCTAAACAGTTGCGAAATTACAACGTATTTCAATTTCATTGCAATGCATTTCAGCGAGGGGCGCCCCTTCAATAAGTAGATAGGCAACACACAAAACACTCCGATGAGGTAGCAATAATTGGACCGCATTTAGCATAATGGAACCAATTCCATATCAGCCATTGCCAAATTCAACTGGACAGTTTCATTTTTCACAAGAGAAGGTTCGTGCAGATTCCTTTGAAAATTCAAAGGAATTTGCTTCGTACTAAGCAGAAAATTCACTGAGATTTGTAGACAATGAGATTTGCTTTTATGTAAAAAATTAAATTGCTCAGTTAAATTTGACAACAGCTGATGTGGATTGGTTCTTTTCTGCTTAACGCGGTCCAATTTCACCATGCAATTGCAATTTATCGGAATCTTGGGTGGTGGGAGCCAGTGGCGAGGCGGAGGAATGATCGATTATCGATATTTCCCCATTTGAGCTGTGGTAAAGAATCGATTATTAGGGTGTTCGCTGCGAACATCCTAATAATCGATCTTTTTCCATAGGTTTAAATGGTAAATCAATCGATATATCGCAGAGCACGCCACGCCACTGGTGGGCGCTTGTACTTACTTTCATGAATGACGATGGCGTTCATCAAGCCTTTGCCCCTAACGGTGACGACCAAGTCCTTGGGGATGGTGTTCAAGCCGGCCCTGAGGACTTGTCCCATTTTCTCGGCGTTTTCGGCCAACTTCTCCGAGAGCAGGACGTCGATGGCCGCCATGCCTACCCTGCAGGCCAGAGGGTTCCCGCCGTAGGTCGAACCGTGCTCCCCAGGCTGGATGCACAACATCACGTCGTCGTTCGCCAACACGGCTGAGACCTAAAAAAAAGCGCGGGAAACCGCGTTAGTTCGTCCGCTTACATCATGCCTACATCTATGCTACATCTATGCCTATGGAACGGAAGATGACGCCACAGAGTGAATCTATACAGTTCTTTATAAGGCCAAAATGGACAAAATTACAAAATTTGAATCGGCTAACGTAAATCTAAAGATAGTTATCGTGAACGAAAGAATTGACGGCACAGGTTGGATGACTATTATAAGTGGGATGGAACGGAAGATGACGTCACAGAGCGAAAATTTTGGGTTTTCTCCCAATAATGTCCCATACCAGTGGAAAATTGTAAGACAAATACTGTGAACCCACAATCAGCTTATTATTTTATCATTAAAAACAATGTGAATTTCTATTTTATTAAAACTTTTAAAAACTTTTGAAACATTTTTTAAAGAAAAACGACGACGATTTTTTAACAATTTACGTGCACGTGAGTGCTTTTTATGAAAAAAAAAAAATTTAAAAAAAGCACAATCTCAGCACAATTCACAATCAGCTCAATATATTTTATCATTAAAAGCAATTTAAACTTCTGTTTTATTAAAACTTTTACTAGAAGAAGAAAAACTACGATGATTTTTTAACGATTGACGTGCACGTGAGTGCTTTTTTTTTTTTTTTTTTTTTTTTAAAAAAAAAAATTTAAAAGTGTTAAGAAAGGTTAGTATGCGGGTTCCTTGTAGTTTAATTCATTTATAACTTTATTAATTGATATATTCAATATAATTTTTCCACACATATTAACAAAACAACGTTGGAAAAAAATCAAACAGAACGATGAGCATTTGAATTTCAGTTAATACCTAACCATTGTAAATTAGACTATAAATTATGTAATAAGGACCTAGTTTTTCTGACTCGTTCACGAAAGCACCAATCTACTCAAAGAAACTGATGATACCCACGATATTTGAGAAAATGAGTCATAAATAGTGGCCCCTCACTGCAAAATTTAGTCCACTTCTTTCCTCGAAACGTTCCGAGTGAAATCAGACCTCCAGCGGTTTCAATTTTTTTCAGTTTAGAACGGCCGTCACGGCGGATTGGATGACGGTTTTTTGCGTAGTGACTAAAATCATAAATTCACTTGTGGGCTTCTTTTTCTTACTCTTTCTGATAAAGAATGAGGAGGGGGGGGCAACCGGGGCTCCCTTGTCTCACTCGAGGAGCAGATGAATGAGCAGACCTTGGATTAGTATAATTAAGTAACCAGTTGCACCTGCCGATCTATTTCGGGACTCTCAGCAGTCCCGCATGCGTGCATCTGCCGTTTGAATGACTTACTCAGATGACCCCTGTGAGTATATCGCAGTGAAAGTTGGAAATACATACCATAGATCGATTTGCGACATTAGTGCAGATTTCTTGTGATGAATTTCTTTGTAAATCATTTCGATTTGTTGATTGATCGATCGAAGTTTTTGATAATCTTAAATCATGTAGGTATGCTGAACATTTTCGATAATAATGCAGCCGATTTCGGCACAATTGGGCTCAGGGCCGGATTAAGGGGGTGGCCACATGGGCCGCGGCCCATGGCGGCAAATTTAGGGGGCAGCAAATTTATTTTTTTTAAATTTAGGTATAAAAAAAAATCGGATTCAGAACAAAAAATGATCAATGACGAAAGGGGACAAAATCTCTCTTTACTGAGAGTATAGTAATTTCTAATTTTGTCGTTTTTCGGTGATACAAGAGACAGCATTTTTAATTAGTCGAGTTAAGATAGGAACTAAACACGCAATTTGGCCAGGAGCTCAGCGCAGGGAGGAATGATGACGAGAACTTGAGATGAAAAGGACAAGCCCTCGACGCGGCGCAGCGGTCGGCATGTAACACATATTAGCGCCTACAAGACTGCATGAATACTTCACCCATTGCGTAAACGCAGTGCGGTCAGGAGCGGTTAGCGTGAAACGCATAGCGCCTACAAGACTGCATGAATACTTCAAGCATTGCGCCAAGTGCAGTGCGCTCAGCGCGGCGCAGCGGCGGAAGTTAAATTTATTAAACCACATTTATGTTTGTTGTTCCATAATTTTTTGGTTCATTTCTTATAAATGGAGGACCTTGTCCACACAGAGATAGGTTTACGGAACTTAATTTTCGCGCAAAGTTCCGTGAAATTTTGTTAGTAGTGTCGACAGGGCTTTCGCAAAAAATGTATCCAACACGAGTAGGTAAACGCGTCTTAAGCACCCCTCTCCCTCCGGCACGTTCACTTGATGGTTTTTATTGATGTTTCAAAACGAATGAGAAGTCGGCGGCAAAATACAGGCGGCCCATGGGCGGCAAGTAGGTAAATCCGGCCCTGATTGGGCTCTTGCATGTGTGAGAGATTTGCGTAAAATTTCGCGAGAATAACGATGGTGCCACTAGTTTTCTCCGAAATCAACTCTAAAACTCGAAAAAAGTCTTCCAAGTTGGGGCCGTAATGGAGGGGATATCCCACGCTACCCTAAGAGTCCACCTCTATATCAAGACAAACTCTCTGTGCAAAAATAGAGAGCAAATAAATTACCAGGGTTGCCATGTTTTCAGTTTTGGAGTCCCCTAACGAAAAGGCAACCTGCTAATGTATTTGCGCCCTATCTTCGCAGAGAGAGTTTGTCTTGATTTGGAGGTGATTCTCGGGGTAGCGTGGAATATCCACTTCATTACGGCCCTAACTTTGAGAGCTTGTTTGGAGCTTTGGAGTTGGTCTCAGAAAAAACCAGTGGCACCATCGTGTTTCTCGCGAAATTTTCGAAGGAAGTAGCATTTAAATTGCAAATTCTTGACAAGCAAGAACTCCACTCCTTAGTTCAAACCCAGAAAGTATATAAAAGGACCACGAAGTTTTCAGTCATCAACATTATATAAATGGTGACGTCATAATTGATAATTTGAGAAGACTCACCGGATAGATCCCTCCTGACAGGGCTTTCCCGAGGATGAGGATATCTGGACGGACATTCTCGTGGTCGACGGCCAAAAGTTTTCCCGTCCTGCAAAGCCCCGTCTGAACTTCATCGGCTATCCATAGAACGTTGTGCTTGTCGCAGAGTTCGCGCACAGACTTGAGGTAACCCGCGTCGGGCACCACGACACCGGCTTCACCTTGAATCGGCTCAACCATGAAGGCACATGTCGTCGGATCCCTGAGCTTTTCCTATCAGAAGAAAAGGCTTGATATTAGAAACGAACACGTTATGTAGGGGCGAACCTACTTCTTTGGGAGGAGGCAAAATGAGGATCGGGAGGTTTCTTTCTGATGAAAGGAGGGAAGGTTCAAGGCTAGGGGGCTCTGAACCCTTTTTGAAAACTGAATACAAAGACTGTCGAAGACATTTTTCGTTCAATGAATTTGTTTCAGAGCTAGACATACTTTTCGGTGCAAGCGCGACTCCAATTCCTTAAATAAAAAATGTTTAAGCAACTTCCAGGATCGGATTGACGATTTCACCGTCCGAGTCTGCACTGTCGTGCTAAGGAAAAACGCCGTATGAACATTTGAGAGTTGCCACATTTCCTCCAAAAGTTTTTATTTTTAATTAATAATTTCGTTTAAACATTTCATAAAATTTAGATCTGATTGGAAATAAAATTCGGGAAAAATTGCTGAAGGGAAAATATTGACAGATTTCTCTGCAAATTCGTATTTTATCAAAAGAAATTTGGCAACGTTTAAAGGCTGATACGGCGTTCTTCCTTAGCACCGCAGTGCAGCTAAATAGGCTTTTGATAAGCTTGTCGAATGTAATTGACGATTGATATTTAATGAGACAATAATAATGAGATATTGTATGTAATTGAATGAGGTATATAATATTATGTTTATCGATGAGAATTTGATAACTCTCGATTCCCCAGTAGCAGTAATCGCAATTTGATCGACGTAGATTTATTGCAATTTTATCGCAAAAGAAATTGAGATTAATTGCGATTTCGTCGCATAAATTTTCAATAAAATTGCGGTTTTGTCGACGGCGATCTATCGCGATATTATCAAATAAAAAATCGTGATAAATTGAGATAAAATGTCGATTTTATGGGACGCGGTTTTAAAGAGATAAAGTCGTGACAAGATTGAAGATAATCGTTCAGATGTTGATAATCCTAGCGATTTTATCGCCAAAAAATCTTCAAAAAAATTGCAACTTAATTACAAAATATCGCGATTTTTCCGTTAAAAAATGCTACTTGGGTTTCCCGGTTAAGCAATAGACAGGCTATAACTATTCTTTTTCTCTCGACGAATATATCTACAAGACAGAAAATATGAGGAGATTGTAACCGTGGAATATCACTTACTTCCAGCGCTTCTAAATTATTGTAAGGAACTATGTTGTAGCCGGGCATGTAAGGCCCAAAGCCCGCGTAGCTAGAGGGGTCAGTGGAGCTTGAAATAGCCGCCAACGTGCGGCCCCAGAAGTTTCCTTCGGCGAAGATTATCTTTGCTTGATTTTCCGGGATTTTTTTCTTCAAGTACCCCCACTTCCGGGCCAGTTTGCAGGCAGTTTCACCACCCTCCACACCTGTAAAAACACAAGTTCTAATAAGTAGCGGAATAAGTTGTTTAAGTTAGGGGCCGTCCCTAAATTACGTAACGCACTTTTTCGGCATTTTTGATTGTATAACCGAATGGTTCTTGATCTCTAAGGGAAATGCCGACAGTTTTTCCGACCCGATAAAGACACACCTAGAGAAATTAAATGATGCGATTGGACCAATCACACGTCTCCCTTTCAGTTTAATTATATCTGGCACTGTCGACTGAGAGAAAATTTAAAAAAATGCTTGATTTCAATTGGTTTGAATGTATCTATAGCTTATTCTTTGCTGAATTCGACAGAAAACGACACAAATACTCGATAAACATTGAACCTGGCTCATGTGCCTTGTTCTTTTGAAAAGTGCAAAAATAATGCGAATCTAACTTGTGCGGCGATTCAAAATCTCCGCTTCATCAAAGTAAAAGAAACCAGGATTGTTACTAAAAATTGCAACAGAATATTTTAATCAAAAGCAGGAAAGTTTTCAAGAAAAGACGTTTCGTACTTTTCTATTCAGGAAATACATTCCCTGGTAAAAATTGGCAGTAGAATCTGTGTTCCAAAATACCATAGACCTACAGCCGGCTGAAATATTTCCAATAGCTTCTATAGCCGGCTACACAATTTCTTATAGCCTTTTATAGCCGATGGCGATAAAGTGTATGCTAAACGTTACAAATTACGGATGCTTGGACTTGGTGAGTTTTTGGACTACTGCTCTCTTTTTGGGCCGTAGTATCTTGATTTATTTTGCGAGGAAAGCTCCGTACTTTCGATGGATGCCTGCCATTCCTAATATATTAGAGCGCCTTCAGTTTCGTATGATACTGTGCAATACCTCTGGTGTGAAATAGTTGCTTCAAGCGCCGTGGCGTGGCACGCTGCGGCGCGGCAGGCGGGCAGCCAGCGCGAAACGCGCATTGGCGCCTACAAACCTAACAGGTATACTTCACGCGTTGCGCAATGCGTGAAGTATCCCTGTTAGGTTTGTAGGCGCCAGTGCGTCGCCGCTCCGCTTTGTGTTAGGCTCTAATATTTAATCTGGCGGAGTCAGCGTTATTCAACTCATGATTTTGAAATGTTTGCACATCCTGTATGGATTATTCTCGTTTTAATTGATGAAAAAAAAATATGTATTAAAGGAAAATATAATGTGTGTTTTGTAAATATTAAGGTGGTTCCGTATCAAACTTAATGATTTCCAAAGCACACGAATTTCTACACAATTTCTTATAGCCTTTTATAATCGATGGCGAAAAAGCAACAGCCAGGCGATAAAGTGTAAAGCCCGGCGATAGGAACTATAGCCGGCTGCATAATTTTTTATCGCTTCGTATAGCCCGGCCGTATGATTTTCTCCGCATTCTACAGCCAGCTATATGATTTTCTGTAGCCTTCTTTAGCCGGCTAGAAGAATTCCTATGGTATTTTGAAACGCAGCTCTTATCGCCAATTTTCACCATGGTTAAGATAGCAGGAATTCTAGAGTGTCGCAAACAGAGTTTTGCAGTTTCACTGACTATTTGTACCTATTGTTTTAATGTCAAACAACTCGAAACTTTCCCAATATATAATCACACCTCTTACCGGTATTCATAGGAAGTAGTTTGTCATAACCGAAGATTTTCGTCATGTATTCTTCATATTCTCCTAAGACATTGTTGTAGAAAGCTCGTGACGTCAGGGCAAGGGTTTTTGCCTGTTCCGCGAGGGCCTCTAGAATCTTCGGGTGTGAGTGTCCTTGGTTCACGGCTGAGTAAGCACTCAAAAAGTCATAGTATTTTTTTCCTTCGACATCCCACATGTAGACACCTGGAAATGAGATGTTGTATGAATAACAATTTGTAAAAATTTAGCTGTAAAGCACTCATGGTGTAGAGTAAAGAGGGAGAATACAGTCGTCACGATCCACGAGGGCCACATTATTACGGCATCGATTTTTTTCGGGCTAGATCAAAAATACGATTTCTTCTCTTAGAAGTTTTGAATACAATTTTATGAGTTTTTTTTTTTGAAACTTGGTGTTTAGGTAAACGAACGCGATCGATAGAGATGTATACTTTCGAAAGAGAAATGCATGAAATTATCAGAAAAAGGGTATTCCGCTGTCAAAATATTCATCAAAATTCAAAACTTATTTCAAAAGTTAGAAAGTAGAAAATCCTCATCTTGTCTAGGACTATGTCTCATCTCCTTTGCCTACTGCGGTTCAAAACTGGGAACGGAGAGGCTACCACAAATGTCTGAAAGGGTTTCTTGTTGGTGGTAAGAAGATTGCAGTGGCAATTTTTTTTCTACACGGGCACTCTGTTATTTGAGTTCTACTGCTGACATCTCCCGTACATCTCTGAAGCATTAAAGAGGATGGGAGTGCCTTCAAGTTTTGAACATGCAACACGCACATCCGTGGAACACGAATAGTTGCATCAAGGCGCTAGAGCCAACTCACAATCAGCGTAGTCTACGGCACCTTGATGCAACTATTCGTGTTCCACGGATGTGCGCGTGTCGCATGTTCACAAATTGAAGGCACTTCCGCCATCTGTAACTCTTCAGAGATGTGCGGGAGTTGTCAGTTGTGGCACCCGAATAATAGAATGTCATTGTGGGAAAAGTATTGCCACCTAAATCCTCTTACCTGCACCAAAAAAGTCCTGCTCTCTAATTGGTCGACAAATTTCAGATTTTTACCGTAGCCCCTCTTCCTCTGCTCTCAGTTTTGGACTGAGGTAAGCAAAGGCGATTGCGACACAGTCTTAGACAAGATATGGATTTTCTAATTTCCAAATTTTGAAATAAGCTGTAAACAAACTTAGATGGGTATTTTGGCCTAGGAGTATTCTTAAAGCGAATTCCATTCTAAGTTCCGAGCTTCCGTGGGAAGTTCTAATTTGGTAGAACTAAGGATGTACTTAGCATATCAACAGTGAAACACTGCAAGACCACGTATCTCGTTTGCGGTGTTTGGAAATCTCCGCTCCCATTTTTTGTTCCGTTTCTTTGGTTGTTTTTTTCTTTTTTTTTTTTTTTTTTTGAAGTAGAACAAAATCAATATCGTTCCTTGTAGTTTTCACCGAGATTTCTTTGCACACAAAACAAAAATCACGGAAGTTTTCAAGAATTGACGTTGAGTAGTTTTCCACTTGAATAATGAGGTATGTCAGGAAGTTCGGTCTGCTACGTCGCAAACCGAGATACACGGCACGGCAGTCTCACCGTCAACATTACACATATTATCAGTAAACTGCAAATTTATGACACCCAATGTAGTTTCTCATGCTTTCGAGAAGAATTTTAAAGACTCAATGGAAACTTTACAATATTAGACCTTGCATTTTTCCGCGTCTATCCTCTGCTCCATAAATACTGATAAAATTGATCTGGTAATGTATGAGAGGAAATTAGGAAATAATTTTATCTGGAGATTGAGGCCTTCGATATGAATTCATAGTAAAGTGTAAACAGTGAATAAAAAGTAAGTCAGTGTGTAAATAAATAAAAAGAAAAAAACAACTCATGTAACGCGATAAATTGAAGGTATTCCACTGAAAACAATCTTAGCTTATTCGATTACATCTTACAGTGCACGCATCAAAATAAAACGATCGCACACTGGGAAGCTTGCGGGAAAAGATGGTTTATTTTTCAGCAGACCCGTCTTGTTATGATGAGGCAGTTGTATCAGTGTGATAAGTGATGAACACTAGACCATAAGACCCGAGTTCCGAGTGATAAAAGTAAGGAATGAAATCTGCTTCGCGAGAGTCGAGTTCACTCCTCAAATAGAGTAGATTCCATTCCTCATTCCTATCATTCAGGGTAGCATATTCCAGGGTGCGATCTAAAATTCCGACACCATCTCTATAAACCTTGGAGTTTTTGCCTCTTTTCAGAGTGGTCCTCTTAAAATCTTCGGGGCTCTAAAAGGTTGTTTCTTTTATACCTGGAGGCACTCACAAAATTTCAAGTCTCCATCTCAATTTTTACAAAAGTTACATAGGGTCAATTGAAGATATTTGAAAAGAACTGATTTCTCCAGTGTGAAAAGAAGGCAAATGGTTTTTGCTTTTTGGTGTTTCTTGGTGCGTCTTGCATACCCCCATCCCCTGCAAATATGTTTCAAATTGTTCACAACTTCGCGAAATTTCATGACATATTCCATGGAAATGTCCAATCTTTCCTTATTCATTTCACTTCACTGGAAAAAAAAACACATTGGAGCTAGAGTCCGACTCTTGAAAACATGACAGAAAAAGATACTTGATTCAATCGGATTTTTGATTGAATCAAAACGAAATCCGCTACATTAAGAGGCTTGGTTCTTGATTTTAGCTAGATTCTGATTGAATCAAGACGTGCAATTGTTTCATATTTCGATGCTTGTTAAGAGTCATGGAACTCCAGATACAATGTTTTTTTTTCCAGTGTTGTGCAACCCTGCCCCCTCCCTCCTCCCCTCCAAGTTTGAAGTGTATGGATCCGCCGACGTCACAGCAAAGTAAGAAACTACCCTCTGTGCGCTGATCGGCGAGACATGAAGCGCAATCGGTTGTCCCACGAGTGGTTGTTGAATTCGGGCGAATTGTTGACGCGGATAACAAGTGGCGCGAGTTGTACGGAGCGATTAGTCCCACTCGACGAGCGGCACTCGGAGGCACTCGAGAGTGGCACTCGAGCCGCGCTCCTCTCACGGTTCACGCTCCCGGTTCCGGACCAGTGCCGGATCGGTGCCGGATCAGTGCCGGATCGCAGCCACATCCAAGCATGATCCTCTCAAACGCATCCTCTCCAAACTCGAGTACTTGCCCTCGCGCACCCATTGGCTTACTAGCGCCGGCTAATCGCGTCCACCGGCCCCACTTTCGCCCAATGTTGTCTCGGAATTCCAGTCGCAATGCAAAATTTCATTAAAAGAGGCCGAAAGAGTGGGGTATCGACAAAGGCCGTTTTTGGACATTTTTCATCGGCGGATCCAGTAGGGGCGTAGGGGGCGTCGCGCGCACCCTGTTCGTCAGACAAAAAGGAGGAAGACAAAGGAAGAAAGAGAGAAGGAAGGAAGGAACGTGGAGAGAAGAAGGAAGGACGCTTATGTTTGGTGATTATTAATGGCAAAATTGACTCAAATTGCATATTAGATGCTTTAAAATTTCGAAAATTTTCGGAGGGAGCCCCCCCCCCCCCATTCGAAGTGTCTGGATTTGCCTATGAACTTAGTTAAGACACGTCTCAAGGAAGGTGGAAAACGGTCCAAGTTGAAAAAATGCATGAGCTCAAGCTGAACTTAAATAATTTTGTCACGCCAAAAAATGTATAGTTGTAACCATTATTTTCCACCTCCTTTGTATTCCATTGTCTCATGAAAATGTGCAAAAAGCTGTGAGTCACCTGTCTCTTCTTTGAGAAACACTGCCCGTCTCTATTCGAGATCCAGCAGGACCGGATTAAGGATTTGTTTTCTCATTTACGGAATATATTTACTCCAATATTTTACGGAATGTATCAGGATTTGGTCAATGCCGGGTCTGATACTGGCCCTCAACATGGGTCTGAAGGCAGATTTTGTCGAAAAATACAGGTTTTGCGAGTTTGCGGTTGAATGTAAAAATCCACATTTTTCGCCAAAATCGGCCCTCAGACTCTTATTTTCGGCTTTGGATTAGAAGGCCGAATGGACGAATTTTCGCTATTCGAAAATTCGTAATTTTTATGCTCAACTTCAACTTTCATGCTGGGCTCAAAAGTAACAGTTGATGTGCCTTGGATTGATTTTTTGGATGGAATTACACTCTCCGATTAAAAATTTTATGGAATTTTATCGAATGAAAAAAATGTATCGATAAAAGTCAAAATCAGCCTCTTCCAGAATCCCAAGATTTTTCGATATTTTACGGTTGACGACGTGTATTTCTCAGAAATAATTGAGTTTTGGCGGTCGATACTCTTATTTTCCGGCTTTGTTACGGAGGCCCAACTCGGGGGTCCGAAGGCCGAAATCGACAAAAATTCGCATTTTTTCCATGTTCCACTTCAGATTTCAGGCTGGGCACAAAAGTGATGGTTGATGTGCTTTAGATACGTGTTGGGGACCACTTGAGATGTAAGGATATGTAAATATGGTCGACTGTTACCTTTAGGTCCAGTATGAAAGCCGAAATGGAGCATTGAAAGAATACGAATTCGGCCTTCGAACCCAAGAGGCATCGAGGTCAAAGGAGCCAAGATGTCGAAAAATGTGAGTGCCGCCAAATTCCAAAAAGTTATGAAAAAATGCGTCATCAATTGCAAAAATCGAAAAATCCCGAGACTCTGTGGGAGAGGGCCCATCTTGGCCCTTTACAACCTTCCCTTCTTTATATAGGCTTAATTTACTCCGGGAACAATTTTATTGTGACCGTATGAAGGGGGAGGGGAGGGAGGGGTAGAGCTTACTCGATCACATTTCTGTCACGACCTACAGTTGGATCCATAGGTTTTAAGTGTGTTTCCCACAAAGGCGGACTTGAATTTACGTAGTATCGCGGTCTATACGCAACGCAAAGTTTAATCTCAATTCAATGCACTTCGAGATTTCTCGAACATTCCCGTGATCAATATTTTCAGTGGCGTGGCGTGAATTGCGATATATCGATTGTTATGCCATTTAAACCTATGGTAAAGAATCGATTATTCAGGTGTTCGCTGTGAACACCCTATTTATCGATCCTTTTCCATAGGTTTAAATGGCATAACAATCGATACATCGCAATTCACGCCACGCCACTGAATATTTTCTCTCGCTACGACGCAGATTTTTGAAGAATGAATGCTTAGAAAGAGGGAAGTAACTGAGTGTTTGCAAGTCTACGAACACGCAATATCTGGAAAAGGAGACATTGATTCTCATTCATTGTAATTTTATTCAATCACAAGTGTTAGTTTTAATTCTACTTCAAAACTTCTTGAACGTGAATATGCAAGATATTAATGGATAATAAGGGAGAGGGTGGCAAAATGTGTAATGAATAGATTTCTATAAGTCTATTCACCACACAAGATGTCTGGTGACAAGGGTGTCTTAAAGTTGGTCTCAAAGGCGGACTGCCTGGTCACAAACGTGAAAATTACGCCAACGCTGGTCGTTAATGTTTCCACTGCAATCCATTCGCTGACCGACGAATGTCCCCCGCAGATTGATTTCGGTTAATATTTTGCGAGAGTTTTGACGACACTAAAAGTATCGTAACAATTTACAGGTTATGTAAATATCTAATTTATTATTTTTAATTTCCCTCGGGAGTTTTGAATAAAAATGTTTGAATTTTTTAAATTTTCCTTTCACTCTCGGAATCTTGGATGTGCGTATTGCATAATCAAAGATCGAAGGCGCTCTCGGTTTACGAAGACCAGACTGATTGTGTTGTGAGCTAGTTGATTGTAGCGCCTTAATGCAACTATTCGTGTTCAACGAATGTGCGTGTTGCATACTCAAAAACTGAAGGCGTTCCCATTTTTCTCGCTGTCGCATAAGTCACGACTCACGATGCACGGGACTTGTCGGTTGTAGCAACGACAAGTGCCTCTGTAGGGAAATTATTGCCATCTCAATATTTTTACTGTAAGAAATTTGCCGCTTTCACATTGGTCGATGAACTTCAGGCTTTCATAGATATTCTAATTTCCAACTTTTGAAATAAGTTCTGAACAAACTTTGACGAAAATGTTCGCCGAGGGTTGCCTTGTTTCTGTTCGTTTCATTCATCTCTCCATCGATAGTACTATAGATCGAGTTTGTTTAGCCAAATATCAGGGTTGGAAAAAAAATCGTAAATCATTAAAAAATCCAGGGAGAATTTAAAAAAGAATTGTAAAATTTATTTACATGAGTCATAACCTGTGAGTTTTTATTTATTAATTGTATGGGTTTGTATTTTGATACTTTTAAGTTTCACTATCTGTCGTCAGAAATCGGTCAGAGGGGGCCATTCGTCAGTAAGCTCATGGATTGCATTTAAAATTAACCTATCCGTTCCCGTAATTTTCGGACTAATGACCAGCCAGTCTGAGGATTGGCCTCCCAGGTCACAGACTGGGCAAGAGAATTGACCACGCATAGTGGCGTGGCATGCTTTGCGATTTAATAATCGATTCTCTACCAAAGCTGCAAATGGGGAAATATCGATAATAGATTATTCATGTCTCGCCACTGATTGGCCACTTCGAGGACTGCGGGCAACAGGGGAAGCCAGTTCAGGGGCACGACAATTTTGCTAACGGAGTGAAACAATTGTACAGTACTCTTTTTTTAAAAAAATGTTTAAACAAAAATTATTGCTTCCTTTTAATTCATTTATCCTCTTCTGTTTTTCTTTTCTTTTTTAAAGTTTGTTTTAGTATTTAATTTTCGACTTGATGCAAACCTCTGAAAGATTAGTGTACCTAATAAAAAATAAAAATAAAAAATAAATCTTTCAGCGATAAAGTTTGGATGATGAGTGTTCCGAAAATCCGATGTTTTCGATAGGTGTAAATTTTAAAAAGCAAAAAAGAAAATCCGAGAAAATGCCTGGGAGACAGCAAACACGATCACTTGCTGGGGATAACCTAGGTTCCGGTTATGTCAAGACTAGGACGCGTAAGGACCGCGTTTGGCAGAGAAGACCAAGCCTCATCAGCTATTTTCAAATTTAACTTGGCGATTTAATTTTTTTTAAGAGAGCGTTAGTGCGGATTCCTTTGAAAATTTTAAAGAATTTTCAGAGAGGAAGGAATTGCTTTCGTATTATGCAGAAAATTCACTGAAATTTGCACAAAAATCCGCACAATTGTTTTCATAAAAAATCAAATTGAAAAAAAAATTAAATGGAAATAGCTGATGTGGTTTGGCTCTTTCTGCTAAACGCGGTCCATTTGGTCTCTAAAAAGGCTTCGTCCGTCGACTGATCCACCTCAACCCCCTGCAATTGACAGAAAAATGAATGAATGAAAAAAAAAGTAAGTTTGACATTAAAAATAATTATCAGTTGGAAAGTATGAAAAACTCACCTTCTGCCTTGTTTATGACCACAGGAAGCGGGTGGTAGTTATGAGCACCATATTTTGATTCTCTATCAATAAACCATTGGGAGAGCTGCGGTTTCCCCGTGCCACCGGTTCCGTTCTGGTATCCAGTGGCGGCCATTTTGAAACAACGCACCTGTGGAATTTTTCGTAGAATGATTGATTTCAGCGTGAAAGATACGGGAGGAAAAGAGGCCAACAATAAGAAAATAAATAACTACGAAAAATCGTATACGAGGAAAATCATGAAAACAAACTACCACGAAATAACAATTAAATAAAAAACACCTGAATTTGAGAGTTAATTTCAAGAAGGACGCGTACTTATGTCTCGAGTCGAGCAGGTTCGCACTTAGGTACGAGAGAGTGGACGGTGTGAAGAAGTGAATGACAGGGTCGCGAATTTTCACGTTTATATATGCCTGTCAACCCACTTCCTAGACTCATAACGGTCTCAAGAGGCCACTTGCTATCTTGAAAAATCCGTTTTGCTCTCACAACAATGATCTCGTTAACACCTCCAAACACTCGAGGCATGTAATAGTCCTCAGACTCTTTTTCAATTTTATCGAAATTGTCCCCTCTCCCCCGCCTATGCATCTTCATTATTCGGAGAGAATTAAAATATAATACCCGACAACAAACAATGACACGTGAGATGGCTCGCAGTCGCACAGTACCATTGTTGCCAGATACTGTTGTAAATTAGCACTTTGCTCCATTTAAACCCAAGTAAAGTCTATAAATGTCTTCGTAGAATTTGACAACCTTGCAAAGTACAGAGAGTCAATTGAAAATTTCGGACAAGATGAGAGGCTTGAAAAGCTTTCATAGCACGTTGACACAGAAAATAGAAGTTTATGAGTGGTTTCATTGGTTCCTTTGCAAAATTTCCTTCAAGAGATGCTCCTAAAAATTTATAACGTGACGGAATAAACATCAACATTTGCGGTTTTTGTCAAAAATTTAATGTCCAATCATTTCTGATAGCTGTCCCACTGTTCGTCACTCGAGCCGGCGAACGATAGGCGACGAGTAAACTGCACTGGAAAAATTGATTTTTATGTATGCATGACAAAGTCTTTTTTAACATATTGATAAGACAACCCTAAAAAGGGGTAATAAAAACAAGAGCAAACAAAACAAAAACCATTGGAAAAATCTGTTGAAAAAAATTAAAGCAAAAATGTCAAGAATGTGCCTACGCATGATCAAATTAAGAGAAAAATGTCGTCGTTGAAGGAGGGGGGAGAGAGAGGTGATGATAATGAGTGACGACTAAAAAAAAATTCGAAGAAAACGGCTTCAGTAAAATTATAGTCTAGTGTTGTAGATCATCAGACCCAGTGAAAGTTCCTTCATTTCATCGGGTATGCAACTTTATCTCCGGGGCGTTAAAATAGTTGCTTCACGTCGAATGTAACTTTCGGCAACAAAGAAAAAAAAGAAGAGTTTTCGCAGGGAAAATTACACTCGCTTGGCACGCATTTAGAATCGGCATTTTAGAAGAAAAGCACCCCCTATCATTGGAGAAAAAAACTACGCGGTACATAAATTTGGTAAGGATAAATGTATTACTTTTTGCAATAAGGAACCACTTTTTCTGGCCTATTTCAGAAACAACATACATGCCATTGCTTTCCCTATGTAGATAAGTGCTTTTATGGGAGAGCCAGAGATAGTGACTCCTTATGGCAAAATGTAATTTAAATATTTTACCTACCAAAAGGAATCACTGAACACTGATCTGTGGCACTTCGTTCTAAGATCCGCCTCTAAAACACTGAATAACGTCAAAAACCCGCTGAAAAATGGTGTATTTCCTTCGGGAAATACACTAAAATGATGTTGACGCACGGTGTTAAAGTCAATAATTGAGATTCTGTCCAAGTCCCTGCCGATAGTTCCGGCCTGGAATTATCCCTGAGGCAATAAAAGCCCTGCGCGGAGGAGCGAACAATACGACCGAGGGATTAGGAGGGACAGTCCGACTGAACAGCTGATCTTTGAGGAGGCGCTCGTAGAGGGTCTTGCCTTCACCTTGGGAAGCTGGCGCGAGTTCAAATTCTCTGTGAAACTTTGTAAGCTCATGAACTTCACGTCTGGGTCTGAGCGCACGGAAGCAATTACTCTCAACTAGCTCTGCCGCATAACGGAGAGGAGCTGTAAGTACGTTCTGGGATGAGCTTCCAGACACGTAAGAGCAAGTGCTAACTGTGGCTCATACAAAAATGCACTTGCGGCTCTCTTCCGTTACACGGCGGAGCTTTGTTATTTCATTGATCCACTGAAAGTATCCGTATCACACAGAGGAAAAATACTGAATGGACATTGTAGATTAATACTGGGGGGGGGGGGGGGATGTCACGCCCCTTAAACACTTCGCGATCCAACCCCCCTAGGCGCCTAGCGCCTCAGGCGTTATGAGTTGAGCGTTACTCTTATGATTTCATTTTATAGAGTGAAATAGGTAACGACTACACACAGAACAAAATCCCTTAGGAACTTTCTCCATGACTTGAAAACAAATTGGATTCTCCTCCTCCTCCCCCCCCCCCCCCCAAAAAAAAAAATTGAAATGAACGGAAATTTTTTAATGATGCCACAGAAATTTGCTTTTTTGGTTGGGAATGGATAATTTCAAAAATTAAATGGAAAATCGATGGCCAAAGTGCGAAACCACGTAGCTCCGTCTGCGACTTTGCAGATTTCCTATTATACTTAATTTTTCTTTTTTTGGAAAACATGTCAACGTATTTTCTTAAAAACTTATTAGATTTTGCGTTTTTTTTAGCCAAATATTCTGTTTAAATTCAAGCTATAACATTGGTTTGTTTTTCTTCGAAATAATAAAATAGGGGTGTAAATTCTGAAACACCGCAACGGAGATACGTGGTTCCGCACTTTGGCCATCGATATTTATTCGCGTTTTCATCCCAAAGCCAAGCATGGTTAAAACCAAAATAAATATTAAGTACCGTACATGGAAACAATCCGAAACATACCTAGAAATGAAGTTACCTCTTGGCGTCTTTGAAATTCTAAAAAATATTAGAATTAGGATAAGAATTGTAAATATAAAGCTCCTTCCTGTAGGCTAAAATTGTTTAAAGTCACTATCACAAAAAAATTCTCTAAAAAATTCGAAAAACGAAGGAAGAACGAAGTAATGACGTTATTTAGAATCGTACTTAACACAAAAACCAACACTCAAAATCCAGGAAAAACACGGCGGAAGGCAAGACGTGCAGTTTCGCGAGTCGGACGAAAATAAGGGTGCTTGATGAGTGGCTTGGAGGGGACGAACGAAGGCATGCGGCGAGGGCGATACAGCAAGGGGGTGTAAACGTCTTTTCGTCTTGAAAATACACCCCTAAAAATAAAGGGCTACCAACCACAGGCGCCTGAGACTAATAGCAAACTATACCAGATGGGATGAAGTCTGCTTCGAGTGGGTTACGGGATTCGGAGTCAGGGGTTCCTCTCGACGTGGGAAGGATTCAAGCATCGATCGGTCCAGTCCCATTTCTTGCTCGATGAGTATTCAAGGTCAGTGGCGCTTAATCAATGATGGTCGTCTGCCCCGCGGTCATGGGCAGAGATGCAAAATTTCGTGGAACTTGGTAAAATGAAATTTAATGGTGGAATTTCTTGAAATCTCGTGAAATTTTCAAATCTTCTGTGGTGGACTCAGTACCGACATAGGCGGATCCAGATACTTTGAACGAGGGGAGGCGGGGTAAAGGGGGGGGGGGTTCTAGGGGGCTTCCTCCAGAAAATTTTCAAAATTTAAAAGCACCTAATATGCAGATTGAGTCAATATCGTCTTGATTGATTACTAAATATGAGGAGCCTTCCTTCTTTTTGCCTCCGTTCCTCCCTTTTTTCTTTCTTCCCTCTACTTCCTTTCTGTTTTTTTTTTTTTACGGGCGGACAGGGCGGGGGATGGGTGCGCTTTCTACGCCCCCTACCTTCACCCCCGACCTACGCCGCCTACCTACGACCTACGCCACATATCTACGCCCTCTCTCACATCCGCCTATGAGTAACTATGCCACGAAACGCATAGAAACAGTAAAATCTGAATTTGGAAACCAAAAAAAATATCATGAATCGAATTTAGGAGTTTCTTGTCGAATTCTCGAATAAATGTAGCGAGTTACATACGAAGCCCCTGAAAAATCGCTGAAATTTCATGGAAAATAAAATTCAATTTTGTATCTGTGATCATGAAGCACCAAATCGGAGGAACCCTCTTTGCTGCTTTTTTACACCCCCACGAATAGTACTAAGTACTTTTTCTCTCCCAAGTGCCCTAAAAGTAAGGGATCGTTCATAAAATACGTGCAACGCTGAAAATAAAACTTTTGACAGAGCAGCACTCCTGACTTCAAGCGCTTCGTGCCTCAGCCGTTAGGCTACGCGCCACTCTCATGATTTCATATTGAGATTTATTCCTTATTCCTCTTTCCTTTGAACACACAGACCGTAAAATGGTTTCAATAATTTGGCTAACCATTGAAGCTGTAAATTTCAAGCATTCAACCCATCCAAAACCGAAATTTTGAAAAAAATTTGAAAAAAAACTTGAAATTTTTCTGAGAGAACAACTGAGGGGCTCAGAGGACAAGACGCATAGTGCAGTTTTGAAAAAAAAATTGAGATATTAACGATTTCGACTAAAGCTAGTCTTAATGCATACTCTGTGAAAAATTTGCTCCCAAATTCTAATTTTTAAGCAAACTTTCTTTCCGCCATAAGGATCCGTGTAATTCCGAGGCATCAAACACTTATTTCTCGAAATAGCAGAAACTGCACTTATGTGCCTTTTCCTCTGAGCCCCTTAACTGTTCTCAAGGACTGTTTTTTTTATTTCAGAGTAACGATATGTACCATTCCGCTTTGCGTATATCTACATCTGCGGCACCCGGGCACCTGGCTGTATGTCATTACACCTCGGGCCACCAATTTACCTCTCCGAGGCTCATAAAATTGCAAACGGCATATCAGCTAAAAAGAAAGGACTTCAATAAAATCCGACGATCTGCAACAAGGGAACATTTCGACGCCGAATAGTGTCATTGCCTCGGCGCGCGGCGCCTTCATTGAAAGCTCCAGAAACTATAACTACATCGGAGATCAAATTGCATACTCGATGAAATGAAGGAGCCGAGTAGATGCGGTGAGCAGAGACATTGAGAATCTTGGACCGATTAAGACGCTCCTTGAAACTTCCTTATGATTGCTTTAAGAATAGATTCCAATGAAATTACACGAAGGAGAAGAGCTTTGAGGGTGTTCATCAAAATAGCGGCCTCGGAAGCACTGCTTTGCACCATTGTTGAAAGTTCGCTTCGACCTCAGGCAATTATTCTAATTCCGCAGTGATCAAACTACATACCCTATAAATAAATTCCCTATACATTTCTAAAGGAGAGATGTCGTCAGAGGCCCCAGTCTGGATTTCTAAAACTTAAGCGTAAACGACTGTGCAACGTCCTGTACTTAACGACTTAACGAGAATTCTTTGATCAAGTGAGTTATCAAATCTCTTTAGTGAGATATACACATAAAAAGTAGGCTGCCAAAAATATGTCTAGCTGATCTCTAGATACTGCGCATTGATTCTTAAAATTGATGGAAAAAGCTATGGAGAAAGAAGACGAAGGAAGAATGGAGCAATCTGTTAGGTTGAAACGGGTAGCTGCTATAAACTATGGAGGAAATTGATGGACTAATTATAGGGTCTCTTGTGGGTTGCTGTTAGTTATTTTACTATCTACCACCTTTGTCCATTGCAACCACTCGCTTCCACCAATAGAATCGCTCCATTTTCCTTTTGTCTTTCTCGTCTATCGCTTTTTCTGCAATAATCAGCCCGAGGTCAACTTCACATCCTAAGAACGCAAACATATTTGCGAAGGCAGCGAGGAGTAAACCAGCATTCATACATAGATCTCCAAGACACACTTCTCATACCCTAAACTGCTATCGTAGTATTTTATTGTTTTTTTTAAAGAGCGTCATTAACATTGGTCAGAAAGCTGAAAAAGACCATATTTTATGGGGTTTTCAAAAGTCAAAAGTTGTTTTTCGAACAGGGCGTACTGTTTAAAAAACTGATCACGGCGCTCTGTTCATTTGGAATCTTTGATCTAAAATATAAATGGTTTGTTTCGAGCAACACACCGAAATGCAGGGACAGTTTCCTTGCCCGAAAGTCACTGAATCAATAATTGAGTGGCAAATCATGAGTGCTCATTTATTAACGTCAAACCCGATCATAGGTGATCAAAGCTGAAATATTACATGACGGTAAACCAGATGATCTGCACTTAATAATTGTACTGGTAAGGGCGTGGCGCCGTTGTTGGGAGCACGAGCAACTATTCGAGCTTTCCGGAGATAAAATTGCATAATCAACGAAATGAAGGAACTTGGATTGAGCCCGATGATCCGCAACTTAGAGACCTTAAGGAACAGAAGACGTTAAGCCGTTTTTCGGTGGAAACTTTAGGTATCGAATCTTTAGACCGAGATAGGAGTATTGCGTTTTGTAACATGGTTTTTTTTGTGTGTGTGTCGTTTTGTTTTCTCGTAACAAAGTAGCCACAGTTACCTATCAATCAACAAAATCACATGAAATTTGAGACATTGAGGTATCTTCAGGCGCTGTTTCCGTTTCTGGTGATAGGAAAAATGAAAACCGTAAATACGGTGGTGTATGTCCTTCCCCCCTTTCCCCGAAAATATAGCTCTCCCTAAAATGGCTCGAACGAAAAAATTTCATAGAACAAAATAGTCTTAATTCGGTCTGACGAATCGATCCCTGAAGTTTCTGCTGTTTGATTAGGGTCCTCAACCTGAGGTACTAATATTTTAATCACTGAACCTTTTTTTCACGAAGGACTAAACCTCCCTTTTCGTCATGGGGTAAGAAAAGAGGGAGGAGGTTGTGGACAATTTTCCAGACGTTTTTTGCCGCACATTTTGCAATTCAGGTTTTCTGTTGAGCGATCCTATTGTGTCTCCTCACTCAAATCCCTTAAGAATCGTTGAATGGACCAGTAGACAAGGAACGAATTCAAGCATTCTCATGTGTGTTTCTTGATCAAAATTTCATGGAAAACACGATCGTGCAACGAAAATTTCTACCTAATTACTTATCTAAGATTTTGCAGTTTACATTGATGATGGGAAATTTGAATTCCCCGCTCCCAAAAAAAGAAGAGCCTACTCGAATCAAATCGCGTACTGTAACTATTTTAGCAGGCTTCTTAATCAAGGAATGTTACCCTCCGGCTTTATTTTTTTCAAAGTGCTAACAACGTGGAACAGCCGAGCTGAAGCACCGAAATTGAGGTTGCTACGATAACATCCAGTCCGCGATTTGACTCGCGTAGACTTTTGCTTTTTTTAAAACGGGAGGTTTAAATTTACTCGTGAAGAAATATTGAATAATTTAGTTAGGAGCTAATCCCAGTTATTTCCATTTCGTAAATCGCGTTTTACATGAAATTTTGACTCGGAAACATGTATGAGAACGCTTAAATTCCTGGACCCTCGAAAATCATATTATCCCTCTATTTTAAAAACGAGAAAAGTAAGTACCTGTGATTGAGCGCATGCCCATTCAGTACGATTTAAAACAACACTAATTCGGGCCAGCATTTTGGAATCAGGCGAGAGACTTCACCGGATCGAAAAAGTAAAAACGGGAAAAGTAGATCCGAACTCGAAGAGCGCACAACGATCAGTGATGTCTGTCGACGCGAAGCGAAATTTGAACTAGACTGGCTAACGCTGCAGATATCGAGTACAGGTGGACAGCAAACATGAGGGCTCATATCACCCGGAGCAAATTGCCGAGAAATAACAGTTTTTTTACATAGTCGATTAATCGAATTTTTGGATTATCGGAATTTTAGTAATCAATTAATAATCGAATCGAATCAAAATTTATTTTTAATCAAGATTATGTCTAGAGCTTTGCCTACGCCTATGGCTAGGGCTGCGCCCATAGCTGTGTCCATAGATGCAAATTATGGCGATAGCTATGTCTATGGCATTTATCGATTAATATTTTTGATTCGGTTAGCTTTTTGTCGATTATCTGTTAATATGCGTGTTTTATTTCGTAAAATTCTAAAATAACAACTTCTATTTTGGGATGCCTCCCATTGTTTCCAAGTGTGAATCAGCATTTTTGCAGACGTTTAGAGTCAAGCATCATGCGTGATAATCATTTTAAGAAAAGTCGAAGTAATTGTTTCCATATTTTCTCCTGACATCCTCTGTTTCGTCTATAAAATATCAGCACTGATGGGGTATAAACTGAATTTTTCGAGGTTTTGCGCCGATTTTTTAGGAATTTGACTCGGGTTCTGATAAGTTTTTCATTTCCAGTGAATCGGTAGTAAATAATCGACTAACGTGTTCATCAAAAGTTCAACTCTCCCTAAATGAATCGAATTAGAATGAATTCGATTAATCGATTTCTGAATCGCTTTTAGAAAAACTCTACCGAGAAAATCCGAGAGCCAACGGAGAACTGAAAAGAAAATAACGCGAATTTTGCAAGAATTCGGCAACACCACTTGATCGTATCGAGTCGGCCGAACAGGCTGAAAAAATATGGAAAAGGGCTGAGTATACACTTATACGCTGCGACTACTGGACAAGGATCGAGCTGCGAAAGGTGACCGGAAATTGCCGGAGACGCAAAAAAACTAATGACCGGAAACGAACTCGATTGTCAAAGATGTAGACAAGAACACTCTGGTCTTCGGCTCGTTGTAGGTGACTAGTATTCGTCGATGTTCCTTGTGCTTTACTGCCAGCGAACGTCCATGCGGGGACAATTTTTTCCTCCCCGAAATTTAGCGTTACGTATTTTGTCAATTCAAACGCCCCTCTCGATGAACTCGCTGTAAAAACCAAAATCCACTTACTTAGGTTAAATTGCAATTAAGATGACTGGTCGTCGTTAAAGTGAAAAATTTTGTTGATTCACCTACCTATCTTCGCTTTTTCAGAGGAATTTTTTTTTTTTAAGATTTCGTGTAAAAAACGTCCGGTAAACTCCTCTAAAATATAAAGGAGGAACGTAAATTTTGGGACCTTCTGATAGTTTCCTGGACATTTTTTGCACGAACCTTTGAAAGAATTATCCTGAAAATGCAAAGGAAAATAAACAACATTTTTTACTTAAAGTCATCTCGTACATAGGTACACATAATTTATTTTTTAAAACGAGTTCAACGAGAGGGACGTTTGATTCGAGATAGGGGCCAATGAGGGTCATTCATAAAATAAGAAACTCGTATGACAGTAATATCAGTGTTAGCAAATACCATACCTTTAATCGTATTTACCAAAAATATATGGTAAATGCTACCAGATGCCTCTTTATCTATATCCTACAGTAGCACTGCTGTGTCATATGGTAAAAATTGGCAGTAGAATCTGTGTTCCAAAATACCATAGACGTACAGCCGGCTGTAAGATTTCCAATAGCTTCTATAGCCGGCTACACAATTTCTTATGACCTTTTATAGCCGATGGCGATCAAGCAAGTGTATGCTAAACGTTACTAATTACGGATGCTAGGACTTGGTGAGTTTTTGGACTATACTGCTTTCTTTTTGGGCCGTAGTATCTTGATTTATTTTGCGAGGAAAGCTCCGTACTTTTGATGGATGCCTACCATTCCTAATATATTGGAGCGCCTTCGGTTTCGTATGATACTGTGCAATACCTCTGGTGTGAAATAGTTGCTTCAAGCGCCCGCCGTGGCACGCTGCGGCACGGCAGGCGGGCATCCAGCGCGAAACGCGCATTGGCGCCTACAAACCTAACTGGGATACTTCACGCGTTGCGCACTGCGTGAAGTATCCCTGTTAGGTTTGTAGGCGCCAGTGCGTCGCCGCTCCGCTTTGTGTTGGGCTCCAATATTTAATCTGGCGGAGTCAGCGTTATTCAACTCATGATTTTGAAATGTTTGCATATCCTGTATGGATTATTCTCATTTTAATTGACGAAAAAAAAATTGTATTAAAGGAAAATATAATGTGTGTTTTGTAAATATTACGGTGGTTCCGTATCACGCTTAATGATTTCCAAAGCACACGAATTTCTACGTCATTTCTTATAGCCTTTAATAACCGATGGCGAAAAAGCAACAGCCCGGCGATAGGAACTATGGCCCGGCTGTATAATTTTTTATCGCTTCGTATACCCCGGCCGTATGATTTTCTCCGCATTCTACAGCCAGCTATATGATTTTCTGTAGCCGTCTTTAGCCGGCGATAAGAATTCCTACGGTATTTTGAAACGCAGCTCTTACCGCCAACTTTCACCAGGGCAAAAATCCAGTGGACTCCTGATAGACTTTACTATACTTCTGGTAAAATTTGCAATACTTTTTTCCAGTAGAGGTTTATTTATTTTATTTTTTTCCACTTCTGTACGATATTTTCAAATTTTAGGTAGGTACGTCTTGCGGTGCAAGGGCTTTTCAATCGATATCCCTGCGTGTTTTTGTGAAGTTTCAACATCGAGTTTAATTTTCGCTGAATGCAATGCTGCACTGCTGGCTGGCAACAAAACGACGGCGAAACTGCAGTTATGCATTTCTCGGTTTGCGGTGTTGCAGATTTTCTTTCATACTTTAATTTCTACGTGGAAAACTACCCAATACCTGAAAACTTTGGTGATTTTTATTCCCTGCATGATGAAGATTTTTTTAAAATTTCAAGCCATAATGTTGGTTGGGTCTCCTTTTAAAAAAGAAAGTAGGAGCAGAGATTTTGGAACACTGCAACCGAGATACGCATTATTGCAGTTCTCGCCGTTGAAATAGTGCAAGCATGCAGATTACGGAAGCCTGCATGAATGATTCGACCTCCTTGTCTGCATGACAGAATGCCCGCATGACAAACAGCAAGCGAGATGTGATCCATTTAATTTAGCAGAGGCAATCAGAGCTTACACAGTTTGATGTTATGAATTATTCACCTCTAATGTTTAAAAATTGGGACCAAACAGCGCCATGATTATTAAAATTGATAGACAAAGCGATAGACAAAGAGGACAGAGGGAGAATGAAGTGATCAGTGGAAGCGAGTGGTTGCAATGGAATGGACAAAGGATAGGTGAGAGTAATAGACTACCTAACGGCAACCCACGAGAGACCCTACATAGCCCTACAGCTATAGTCCATTATTTCCCCCCTTGGTCCATTACAACCACCCGTTTCAACCAATAGGATCGCTTCATTTTTCCTTTTGATCATCGCTTTTTCCATCGATTTCAATAATCAGGCCGTGGGATTGTCTTTCAGAATATCGTGATGTATGGTTTATGAAAATCTTTGAATTCTCGACTTACATTTTTCTGACGCACATATTTTCTAAATTCCAAGCAGATTAATGTTTTAAGAAAATTTATTTCCCTCAACGGTAGCATTTTGAACCGTCAAGACCCTGAGGGAAGATCTCTCTGGGGCAAAAAGAGCGAAAATGTTTTTTTAAAAAAAGAGAAAGAAAAAAAATGAACAAATGAAAAATAAAAACAGCGAAGCATGTAAGGAGAGAAACTAGGACTGCTTGAAATCACAGGGCTTCGAACTTTTATCATCACTATAAAACGCAAATACGAGGATTCATTTCATGCGAGAGTAGTTTTTCGCTGAAACTGCGCCTAAGACGCGCACTTTTCCTTCTTGACACTAGGTTGTCGGCTCTGTAACAAAAGTTAATGATTTCCAGCTATTTTTTCCACTGACTCTAAGTTAGAAATCGCAAAAATTGGAAAATGGGGGGGGGGGGGTTATACTCAAGAAAAATTTTCTAAGAAAATTGAGTGCAGTATATTCTCAGTACCTACTGTAATTTTGTCCACAGCTTCAGATACATACCTATTAGAGTAGTTTAAAAATTGACACAAAAATACATACTGACTATGTTTCAGAATAATTTTGATACAAAGACGGTGAAACTAAAATTAAATAAAACATGTATCTCGGTTTGGGTCTCACGAAATGATCGCTCTTACTCTATTTTTTTTCAGAATATTAGTATAAGTAATTGAATATTTTCTTACGAAGTTTTCGAAGAATATTCATGACGTTAAGGAATGAGAAATCACAGAGCAGGGTGGTATGCGATAAGGGTAATCTGTCTTCCCTCGAGAAAATAACTTGAGACAAAAAATCTGCGACGTCGTAGACCGAAATACATGGTCTCATAACATCACCCCAGATGCGCACTAAATAAAATATTTCGAAAAAATTTTTCATGGAATTGAATTTTCAGATACACCAGTATGATATGAAAGAAAATTCAAATTATTCTGATCGGAAGAAAAGAAGAAATAAACATTTTTTGGTGGAGATCGACTTTTTCCCTTTAAATTGGTTGAAAATCGCGGTACCCACGTTTAGTACTAAATATTTTCCACATAAAAAGGAAAACTACATTTTTTTCACTTTGTGGATTTTCCTCCCCTGAATTGTGGCTGTTCAGAAGTCCTGAGTCTGCACAAACTCAAAATTGAGGTATTAATACTTATCGTCTTTGCAAGTTCGTAGAATATTCCCCTATGCCCTTGTATTATTAATACAAGTGCATAGGGGAATATTCTACGAACTTGCAAAAACGTTAAACGCCCAAAAATGTCATACCGAACCGGAGACATGACGATGAGAGGTTGGCGGTTCAAAAACCGTAATTATTTCGAGGAAAAGCGACTTAAAATTCTGATTAGTCATGTTTAGATTACAAAATTGTCGGATTATAAAGAAAATTTACGCACGTTTCTCGCACAAAAATATGTACTAAACCGCTCACAACACTGTGTGAAACACTGTAGAGACGTGCGTGTGGAAACCCCCCTCCCCCTCCAAAAAACCCTATTTTTCGACCCAGCTCGCCGAAAAACCCTCGGCCGAAAAGTTTCCCTCAATAGGCAAAAGCCCATTTTCCCGACGGACGGTCACAATGAAAAATTCATATCGTCGTCCCTCTGACGTAGGGGCATGTTTCGATTGCAGAATGAGCCCTAGAAAGCCATACTCGTAAGTAAAACTGGGTTCACGTGAAAATCGAGATACGTCCTTACGTCAAAGTCGTGACGATATGTCGACGGCCATAAGTTGAAAAATGCGTTCCTCTGATTGCGAATCTCCGACCGGGTTTCTTCCATTTTTTTTTTCTTCTTTTTAAGACGAACCACCCGACGGGTTTTCCTGTTTACGATCGATTTTCTCCTCTCGTTTAAGGATATTCACAGGAAATTTCAAGGTGATAATGTGCTTGATTTTCTTTTAAAAACACAAGCCACAACTATCGCAGATTTCTACATAAACGTTACAATTGAGGTGCGCATTTTTCAATTTTAGCCGTCGTCGATGGGTATAAGAAAATTTACGGGGGTATTGTTCGCTTTTTCTTAATGAGATTTCTCCGGGAGCTTTGTCTAACTGCTCAATCGAGCAACAATGTGTGTCTGTTCTACAGACGCGTAATATTGCGCTTCGACACCAAGGCACATACACCTGCTTGTCGCGGTTGCCGTATTGCTGTAAGAATTGTTTTTTTACTGTCGAGGAAGATGTAAGGATTTGTGTGGCAACCCTGCAATCGGTCAAAAAATCCACGACTCACTTTCGTCGTACAGTGGATCGAGTCAATCAGAGAGGTCAGACATGAAATGTTTCACTAAAACTGCAAAATTTAATGTTTAATTTGTCACATTTTAAGGGGTGTCACTGTGAGAAAGTTTCACGAGGAAACCACTTTTATAATATCTCAAAGGTTTGTATAAATGGAGTTATAAGCTTTTAAAGTTTCCAAATTTAGTCCGACCCCTCCCATTAACTTCATCCACTGTGCGTCGGGCTTGAGCAAGAACTTGAAACGTATCGACCCATTCAGGGTGGAACTTTGGCTTTTACGAGATGCATTCTGGGCACGATTGATATGCTTCAAATTTTAACCATTTTGGTGGAATATGTTGGGAAAAGAGAAATTTTAGTTTGTAGATTAAACATTAAGAAATGCTCGTGCCGAAAATTATCCTCAAAAACCTTAAAATAAAGTCAAAAATAGTTTCTCAAAAAAAAGGAAAAAAAAAAAAGTGATCAAATCCAATGTAAGTACCTATCGATATTGATGGTCAATCGGAAACAGTACTTTTGACTACGTTTTAAGTTCTTGGAAGGTAATTTTCGGCACGAACATTCTTCAGTGGTTTATCTCCAGATCCAGACTGAAATTTCGATTTTCCCACAGTAATTCACCTCTGTAGAACCAAATTTGAAATATATCGATCGTATCATGCTTAGATGACTGATCTGTTTGCGATTTCTAGGGCCAGCAACGTTGAAGCAGAATTTCTCGGAAAGTTGACAGTGACGCGATTTAAATCAGTGATGGCTTGCTTCATCGGCACAATAGACAATGCTGAAATTAAGTTAAGGTCTAATGTGAGAGAAACAATCAAAACTTCAGTTAATGTCGCAGGCGACAGATAGGTACTAAACTAGTTTCTTTATAACGCCTGGATGCAACTATTCGGGCTCCATGGATATCCATGTTGCATACGCACGAAAGTGAAGGCGTTTTGACTTCAGACACTAATCACCGCACCAGCAGCGCTCAATAAAGCGAGTAAATTAGAGGAGTCGAACAGAATATGGAAGCGTTAAAAGCTCATATCGATATTAGCATGTAATAAGCCTAGAGGTTTTAGTAGTAGTTCCATTGATTTTCTCGTAAAATTTCCTTCAAGATGTACCCCATACTAACAATCAACAATGTGAAGAAATTAAAATGAAAATTGCAGTTATTTAGTTGAAAGTTTAATGACCCACCTTTCTAAAAGGCTCGTTTCAATGCGTGGCGAGCTTTAATAAAATAATCTAAAATGACAGACTGCCTTTCAATTCTTCATTTATACTTCGAGCAGACCTCTTAGACATGAATAGTTACTATACAAATCATTCTCAGCATAACGCGATATCCAAAACGGAAGCAGAAAAGATACCTACTCATGTCCTACACCTGTGGCCTGTATGCAAATATTCGTGCCTATATATATTATAGGGGATATTTTTGCGGTATAAAGCGAAGAATTGAAAGTGCTCGGCTAGTAAGTATAGGAGTTGACGAGCAGTAGTTTGGATTCTCTCAGTAAACCCCGCCGTTGCGTTGGTGCCGCGCGTGAGGTAGTAAGTGCCTGGACAGTCAGAACGCCTTCAAACATGCGCGTATGCAACACAGCCATCCGCAGGGCCGTATTTATGTACTTGCCGCCCCCTTCTCATTCGTTTTGGAAATTCAATAAAAACCATCAAGAGAACGTGCCGGAAGGGGAGAGGTGCATGAGACGCGTTTACTCGTGCGCTGGATACATTTTTTGCAAAAGTCCTATCAACAACACTAACAAAAGTTCACGGTACTTTGCGCGAAAGTTAGATTCCGTAAACGTATCTCTGTGTGGACAAGGCCTTCCATTTATAAGAAGTGAACGAAAAAATTATGAAAGACTAAACACAAATGCGGTTTGATAATTTTAACTTCCGCCGCCGCGCCACACTAACAGCAACTGTGTTTGACGCAATGCGTGAAGTATTCATGCAGTCTTGTAGGCGCTATGCGTTCACGTCGAACGCAGCTAGCCGCTCTAGGTTTGACGCAATGCGTGGAGTATATTCATGCAGTCTGGTAGGCGCTGATATGTAAGTGTTTTGTGCCGACCGCCGCGCTAGGGGCTTCTCCTTACATCTCAAGTCCTTGTCATTCCTCTCTGCGCCGCGTCATTCCAGGCCGAATTGCGCGTTTGGTTTCTCTCTTAACTCGACTAATTGAAGGCGCTGTAGCTTGTATCACCGAAAGAAAACACAATTAGAAACTACTATACTCTCAGGAAATGAGAGATTGTGTCGCCTTTTCTCATTTGTAATTTTTTTATAGAATCCGATTTTTTTTATACCTACATTTAAAAAAATTGCAAAATTTGCCGCCGTGGGCCGCGGCCCATGTGGCCTCCCCTAAATCCGGCCCTGGCCATCCGTGGAGGCCGAATAGTTACATCCAGGACAGTGTTCGAAACTCACCTTTGAGTTATAGGAGCCATGTGGCGCATCAAGCCCGATTTTTAGGCGCCATTGAAGATTTTTTAGGGGCCAAATTGACTTTTTGCCTATATATTACGGCGCATTTAGTGAAAAGTTAGACGCAAGATGTTTTCGTAACTGAACTAGTAAGTACCTAGCTGTAACTTGGGGAAAACAAAAGCACAAATGATGAAATCGTGAAGAATAGAAAAAGCTCTCACTTGCGGTGCTGAAAATTTCGAATAATCACCTAATATGAAAATTCAGATTTCTAGGGGAGGCGCATTTGGCGCGTTGGCGCCTGTGAGTTTCGAACACTGATTCGGGAGTTAAAATGAACTTCGTGTAGTGTTCGTCACATTTGAAAGTAACTATGCGCGCATTGCTTGTTCCTCTTGAGCCATGACGTACTTTCAGCGCTGCCTGTTGTGCCGATGAAATAAACAATTACTAATTTTTATCGCAACATTGCCTATTTTCTGAATAATGCTTTGATTTAATAAATGCATATAACAACGTTGCTGCCCTAAAATGTGGGCTACGACTCCAATCCTCTCTGATATAAGAACGACGAATGCGGCAAAGTCGTTTTGTTGTCATTTCAGGAAAAATTTGAGCATACCTACATCTTAAAATACCTATATTTTTTTTTTTTGGCTGAAGAGTTAAGAAAAAGTTCATTCAGAAATTTAAATCAACCTACAGTTGATTCAAAGTCCGGCAAAGGGACCCGAAGCCCGTAAAAAACATACCCAGGAGCGAAAATAGTTATCTATGCAAAATAGACACATTCATCCTTGAGCTTTGAATGCTTTAATTTAATAAGGATGTAAGCTTTTTGTTTACTTTACAACTTCTTAAAAAATTGCAGTTGGATGAATTTTGTTGTAATTTGGGACTATATCGCAAGCTACCAAACTACAATTGGTAAAATATCAGCACTTAATCTGCAAACTTAGAAAAATTATGAATCATTCCCAAATTTCCTATTTTCTTCCAGATAAATCTTCAGTTTAAACCTCATGTTTGACGAGAAGCTGTGTTTTTAATCAGCAACTATTTATGCTACAAGTCTAATTGCCTTCTTTATGTTACGCTTAATGAGCATACTTACATCATTAAAGTGCTTTAAGTCGCCTTACTAACAATGAGCTGTCCTCTAGCATCATGTGACATTTTTGAAGTGGGTACCAATTTAAAAATCTCTTATTACTGAAACGAACGAAATCGTAATTTGGGATGTAGGTACCTTCTTTTGTAAATACAAATTTTTAAATATATGAATGGTACACTGCCTTTTTTTTTTTTGTCTATTTCGATCTATTTATTTGGATGATTTATTACTTGAAGAAAATATAATGAATACTGTTTCAGAACCATTGAAGTGATAATTATTTGAATGTTGAACAATGCTGGCCGCATTGTATCAATCTGGTCATTACATAATGTAAAAATGTAGGAGGCATTAATGTAGGTACGCGTATTAAAAAAAAAAAAATGACCAATTAAAGTAACAACCATTTATATAATTTTCACCAATTTTTTTTATATCTTATAACTAAATAGTGTAGAGATTGTTTCCTTTCAATTCTTGAATTATTTATC
Source organism: Bemisia tabaci (assembly GCF_918797505.1). Taxonomy (NCBI): domain Eukaryota; kingdom Metazoa; phylum Arthropoda; class Insecta; order Hemiptera; family Aleyrodidae; genus Bemisia; species Bemisia tabaci. The sequence goes on from NC_092794.1 coordinate 50,789,810, forward strand.
AATTATTAGTGGATACTGATGAAAAAGAACTTTTAAATAAAATGAGGGACAAGATAATTATAAGTCTATAAGCCAGGGTTGTCACATCTTGCCAATCAATGAGGAAAGAAGAAGTGGATAAAGAAACAGGTTATGAGAGAGGGCTCATTGAGGGGGAGATTCCCGGGGTAAAGGCGCCGTGGGGTTGAGAGGGACTGCGGCATAAGATTTCCTCAAGGAAAGGAGTAGGATAGGAAGGATAGGACCGAAATATTTTTATTTCTGCGACTGATTTGCTGAGATTCTCCGGGGCATTACGCCCTGGGGTCTGCCATGAGCGGCAGGGGCTTCCGCCTGGACACCCTGGGTTTATTGGGCACTCTTGCCCCCCAAATCTTCGCAAGCGGAATCATTATGTCCCCCTCGTGGATGATGAAGGGTTGGGGACGTCCAGGGACCCTTGTGGGGTTCTGTGGGGCACCTCTGGTGGCTACGGGGCGTTAGGCACAGGAAGATATCAGCAAGCCATGAACAATCCAAAAAAAAAAGAGTAGGGAAGAGAGGATGCCAAGGTTGCTGCTACTGGATCATCGGACGCAGCTGCTTGTAGGTCATTAGACGCTGCCGTTGCATTTTTTGTTGACTTTCATCTTTGCTTTTCTGTTTTGCTTCTTTGCTGCAGGTGCTGCTGCTGATGAGTTACCTGACGCTTATTCCTGCAACCGAAGGTACGTGAGGTGTTATGAAATACATCATTTTATTTTTCCTCGCTCCCAAACAAAGGCTGCACTCGTCAGGATGTCTACAGAAACTGAATGGCAAAAAAAATTCAGATCTTTCCAGATTTTTGGAAATCTTTCAGAGACCTTCATCATCACAATTTGGAAAACGCTATTCGTCCAATAATAACCTGCATTCCAGTATTTCATGAACCTTTGAAATAAATAAGAAAAAAATCGAGAAATACGTACCAGAAATAAGACCTGCAAATTGTGACAGTATGTTCAGCTAGGACTTGCCATCTCTGGAATCATCCTTCCTAATTGATATTATTGCATAACATCGAGGAGACTTTACAGGGTCAAAAATTTGAGCAATGAATGAGTCTTCTACACCCTAGAAGAAAAAAAGGAAGAAAAAATTAGGGAAACAAAATTTAACAGCAAAAAAGTATTAAATAATATTTTAATTTATTTTACCCAAATTAGTGCTTGGAAGCTGTTTGGCTTGGAAATTATTGTTATTTACGGATGATCTCTGTGCTTGGTGGATTCTGAGGAGCAAGTAGGCATAAATAAACTAAAGTTCATCAAATCTGGTTGGAGAATTTTAGCCAAATTCTCAACCCAGGGCTGCGTTTTTATTAGACTAGATTTTGCAATTCAGGACTACAATGTCTATAAGTATATGAATTCATCCATAAAAACACATGTGCACATAGGGAAACTAACGGTATATATATACATTGTTTCTGAACTGAGCCAGAAATTGTAGTTCCAAATTACAAACTGTAGTGAAATTATTGAATGATTTGATTGCTGAAAGGAAGTACCTGTTCATGAAGATAAAGCAAACGATCAAGAAGAATAAGAGACTCTAACACTGGAGATAATCCAACTCGTATCAAAAAAAACATCTGAATTCGGTCAAAGTGATGATAATAAGATCTGTAAAGTTCATCTAATTCGTCTTCCGTAACCTGCAACAATTAATCATTAACAATCAACTATCAAGGAAGACAGAGAGAGAGAATTCAGATTGTTAAGGAGCACTTAAATCGTAGCAGAGGGTTTTTAAAATTTTTAGGAAGAAAAAAAAAATAAACAAGGCTTGCTTCAATACACTTATTATGAATAAATGATGAGTTAGATGCTGCATTGAATCCTGAACCATATTTTGATAGTGATCTGATGGCAAAAGATGGTAAGATGCATCCAAACCCTCATTTTTACATCTTGATTACCGCTTTGCTTCTCATTACTCGTGCGCTTGAAGCAGATGCAATTCCTCCTGATATTTCAGATCAGGGGGCCAATAGAGATCAGGCAGCATATTATGTCATTTACTGCCATATCTAAGATATTTTCATTCATACTGGGCAAAGAAAGTCAGCATTTAAATGGATCTAATTTTTGGACACTCACATTTTTGCAATCTAAACGTGGATGTTTCTTTTGAGTGGAGGTAGGAACACATTCCTTCTAAAAGGTTAAATGACACACTTGTTAGACTGTCACAACATAATAAGGCTTGGTGCCTACTGGCACAAAAATTAAATTAATCGAAATGGAAGTTGTGTCTTGAATAATCATTAACAATTAAAACTGGATAAACGTATATAAAACAAGATTAAATACTCACAGTGGCTTTGAGCCCTATTTTTTTCACAGCTTTTAATGCATACTCTGTAAAATTTGTGCACTTGAGTGCTAGTCTGCCAACAACGCAATAAGGGAAATCATCACCGTTAGATTTCTTTGTCAATAATACTTGTAACAGCGATCGATAAAATAATGGTACTGTGACTAGCTGTGAACAGAGCAAAATCACTACAGGTGAAGACACAGGCCATTATAAAACTGAAAACCAATGTAAATTTACCTGTTAAAGGTAAAAACAATGTGCAAATACATAGTAATCTGATGTACTTATAATTCTGAAAAAAAGAACAGGCACTAAGGAAAAATGAGTAAGTAAGGGTAGAAGACACAAGAAAATGCCTGGGTGGGAAATGCCTGTAGGTACTTACAAAACAAGATTCATGTTTTGATTTTTAGTTAATTTCATTTCATCATTTCTCGTTTCCTGCTCTACAAAGGGGTGGGACCAACCACTCAAAAGTGTCCCAGGAATATTTTATCATAATAATATACTTTCATTATCTTTTTTGTAGAAGGAAAACTAATCAGTCATGATACAGGATTTTGAGATTCTTTTTTTCCTGAATAAGTATTTCCTTGGAATTGATAAAACAATTTTGATAGCGATCAAACCAAAAACTCAAGTGCTCCTGGTTCTATCATAAAACTGTGCAATAAATGTATAAAAGAGGTTGAGATATTTCTAAATATTTCAAGAGGAATAGGCAAGGTAAACTCCATTGTATTTCTCACCTATATAAGAAAAAACTGTGACAGTAAAAAGAAAAAACAAAAACACAATTTCTTCATTTTTAACGTGATGGTTGAAACATCCTGCCTTCACAGTGTTTTCAAATTTTTGGCTTTGTTTTGTCCATTTTCTGTACTTGTACTCCTTTGCATTTTTTATTATCTATCGAGGCAATATCAAGATAACAAGTTAAGAGGCCTAGCAAAATTCTGCGTTAACACTTTAGAAAGCATTCAAAGTAGAAAGTTACCTTACGTTCGTGAAGGACCCTTTCCGGGCTCTGCGTGGCTAGCATTCTCGGATTCCGACTCAAAAAGAACTCTCGCTCTCGGAGAAAGGAGCTCATGGGAAAACCTGGCTCTGACTGATCATCCGTGCAGGCTTTGATCTCATTCCAAAACTTGTCTTCGCTGAATTCTTCTTGTATTAGATGATAGCAGCAACCAATATTGAGTAAGAATTTGAAAACGCTTAAATTTTGGACAAAAATTCTTAAATGAGCAGATGCTAAATTACCACAGGTGTGAAGACCCACTAGACCGGCACCGGAGATGCTGTCCCCAGGAAACGAGTCCCTGAGAATATGCCGGATATCGGTAGTCGATGTAATAAACTCGGTCCTTTGTTTGAAAAGAGGATTACCTGCTGCCTCGGAGTTTAGAAAGTTTAAAGTGGATTCAGCTGCAGGAATTTTCTTCTTTGACTTCCAATTTTTTCCTTTTTTCCCCTCACATGGATTCTCTGCGTTGTATTTCATACGGTTCCACACTTTCTGAAAAGGAAATGAACCATGAGAAAATTTCAATTAAAAACAGAGAGAGGCATAGTGAATATGACTGGGTCTCGAGTACTCTGCTTTCTGTGAATTTATAAGTAAATTTCAGACCCTAAAAAATGAAGGGTTCCCCATTTACCTTTCGTCCATTGCTCATGGATTTCTATGCTGCATTTAGAACCTTAGTGATACTGATACGTATCATAGTATTTTGGAGGCTACCACAGTCGATCTGAAAAATTTTGAAAATTCCTTAGTCCAGGAAAAGACTCATAAAATTATTTTCTTTATAAACTTCTCAGTACCTACAAGTAATAAATAAGTAGTCAAGGGTTCGGATCCATCCTGAGAATGAAAATGTTTTCACTTGAGCAATATCTAATGGGAAAAGATAAAATAATTTGAGAATAAGTTCTGCAGAAAATATATTTCTGCTTCGATAGTGCTCAGAGAATTCCTCAAAACTGAATTTTGCCGATCATGACACAGTGCAAAGTTTAAAGGTGCAATTGGCATTCTAAGTGGATTGGTGACTCCCAATTTTTTAAGTTTATTTTCATTTAGTGAAGAGGGAATTAAATTTCTGGAAATTTCTCTGTTTTGTCAACCCTTAAGGACAAAGAAACTCCTACTTGAAAATGCCAAATATGAACACTTGAAGCACGTTTGAAATGATATTTTTGGCCAGCTTTGATGACTTAATCAGGCGGGGGAAACAACGCTTGCTGATTGGCTGAACTCAGTTTCAGGCATCGCTCTGTTACATTATCTTTTGGTTGGTCGGAATTTGATTTACTTTTTCTCCTCTTAAAATTAATATTTTGAACTTTCTTATGAACTATTAGGTTTTATCATGAATTTTACGTCAGAAAAACTATACTGCAACCCTGCAAAAATTCCTTACCACTGTCCAACTATATTCATAAGTACCTAAACCAAGAATGAATTCTTTTAATCATAATACTTACTTTTAATCTTTCCAATCTCTCTGCAGCTCCGTGAGTGTTACCTCTACACTGATCAATACTTAAAACTTTCAGATTGTGCTGCAAAGATAAATTAGAACTAAGGTAAGCTTTTCCACCTCCAATATCCACAATATGAGAGCAATCTGTGGCAGAGACCATACTTAATACTACTTGACTCATAACATCTACTTCATAAGATTTTTTCTCCGACATCAGGCGAGAAATTTTTAGGTTTGTATGCTCCTTGCAGTGTAAAGAGGCTAATTTTGTCTGCAAGTCATTCAGAGACAGGCATAAGTTTGGTTGAGAAGTCAAGGACATTTTTTGAGCTTCTATGAAATGTTGAACTAATGGAGAATTTGAAACATCATCAGATAAACATGTTGGGTCATCGTGATACCGCCAGAGTAGGTTCGTAATATTTTCGAATCCTTTGGTGGAAAACTCAGCTCTTAGGTTTTCAGGCACAGTGTTATCCCATTGATTGTCAGTGATGAAGTTCACAACATGACTGTTCACTAAAGGTAAAAATGGTGTGAGGTAGTGAATCATATCCTCCAAATTTTTGCGTAAAACCTCCTTTGTTGCCATGATAGTGATGGTCTAGTTAAAATGAAAAATCTGCAGAGCAATTGACGTCAAATTTTAATAAAGAGCAAGCTTTCTTGTAAGATGCTGAGATGTTGTTTTTCAGTTCTACAATGTCTATGTTATCATCAATCTTCATGGGAAACTCATCTATCAATGATTTCACTTTCGATAACGCCAGTAGTATTTTATCTGAGAGAGTACAAATTTTTTGGTCATGTAATGTCAGCCAAGTGTTTACAACGCCTTTGTAATATCCAATCTCCGTGCCACACTCTTTTCCTCGATGATATCCGAGGTGAAAGCCACTCAATTCTCCGTCATTCGTGCCTTTCCGATAGCCTTCTGAGTAGCCTTGCTTGACTAGTTTACTTTCACTGAGAGCAATGGAATCAAACACGTCATTTATGTCGACAGTTTCTGACGTTTCTAATCCTGCTGCCATTGTGTAGCATTGATAACTGACTGACACAGATTAGTGTATGGAGCAAAACGCAACATCGAGTCATTCAGCCAAAACTAAGATATCCTTCGTTGAAACTTCAGCAGAAATATTTCTATCGAGTCAACTATTTTTCCAAACACAGAGAATCTTACTACAGGAACTTGGAATAGATTTTAATGAGGATTTTTTTAGGATTACAACATTAATTACTGAAAAAATTAAGCAATAATTTGAAAACACACGTAAACAGTCACCACAACCACATTTTATTTTGAAGGTTAGAAAAAACGTTGCGATCCTCCGAAAATCAGCGATCATCAGCCAAAAACGCGCGAAGCGTGGCGTACTGAAAAAAAAGTAAACAAAGTATCATCGTAAGTGCTTTTCATGAATTTTCTTGATTTTATTTAGCCTTTTCTTAGTTCTCTTGATAATTGAGTTATTTTGCAATTAATTACATAATGGATGGAGTAGGAGCACCCGAAATAATCATGAGAAATAGAGTCAATGGAACGTTTCTCAGTCAAAATGTTGGCAAGCCGATCTCGATCATCGGAAGCATATTGAAGGTAATTTTTTTTTCACTATCGATTAATCACTAGGATTCACCATGAACACTGCTTACGTTGTTCCGATGTGGAGCAGGAATTTTGAAGGACCTTCAATTCTACCATTAGTGCCTGATTTGGTAAGGTTAGGAAGTCCGTCAGCGGTACATGTCATTTTTGATGAAGTAATCCGGTATCGACACCACCACCACCACATTTCAAGTGGTAAATATGCGTAAGGAGGAAATGCTCCTACAGATATTACTCATTAGCCATACGCTAATATAAAACCCAACACTTCTGCAAGTGTAGGGGCCATTTCAAATTGTTGCAGCGTTTGTTATGTAATATGAATTTAAACTGAAAAGAGTTAACTACGTATTCGATCGTGGTCACAGTACAGAAATCGTCAAGGAAGGTGCTACCTGTGGGCAGTAAGGCAGTGGACAAACTCTGCTTCAACATCCATCACTTAATGCAACATTTTTCAGTTGTGGCAAGCATATCAGAGCTCTTATCTTGTTTTGGTTAAAACTGCCAACAAAATCTTGTAGGGTGTCAAAATTATTGTGACATTTTCGTATCTCATCTCAAATATCCATCAACTTCCCAGTTTCTCCTAATTTTTCACCAAGAAAAAAAGTTTTTATCATAAAATTTCCTTACGCACTTCAGGATTCCCTCCTTAAGCGCGCTAGGATTTGTGCACTGAAGTATTTTCTCAGCCGTTAAGGATAAGCGTGCTTATTTGAAAATGCGTCCGTAGTAAGTTCAATGTTTCCACAAAAAATGGATAAACTCACCAGAAATTAAGGGAGGATAGAATGTCTACAGAGGTGAGAAAGGGAATAAGTACATCCCAGGGGCGAAAAAATTTTAACAAAAATTGTCACTGAAAAATAAAATTGTATCTACCGTGTCTGTGCTTTTCATTACAGATGAATCCCAGCAACAATGGCTTTGACATTCAAACAACTGACAATCATGTTGTTTCTGTAAGTTGTAAAGAAATGATCTCCGAGTGCCTGGATGGTCTAGTTGAAGTTAGAGGCATCGCTGAAGGGAAGAATTCTGTTACCTGTGATTATTACATCCTATTTCCTCGTGAATTGGCCAGCACGTTTGGTGAGACTAAAAATGCTCCTTGCTTGTACCTTTATACAAAAGGCAGGGGAAAGGGAGAGCTTTTTATATAATACTTCAGAAAAACATAATTAGGCTTCACTTAGCATCTCCCAACAGTTTTTTAGGGATCCACCAGTATTTGAGTGATCAAAATTTATGATGAAACAGCTTATGGACATCACTTTGTAGCTATGCCTTTTGCATCTTGATTTGTGATGAAGTCTGGCAAAATTGCCTCAAAACAAAGGCTTCACCATAGCTTCGAGGGGTCAATTCCACATAATTTTTTACAAAAAATTACCCATTTGTCGACAAAAAAAATAAGAAATTAAAAAAAAATGCTAGTAACGTTTGTTGGTGCAGTAAAAATTCCCTTTCTGCCCCCTAAACAGGAAAAAAGAAATGGAATGAATTCTCTGTATTCAGCAACTTAAGCAGAGATGTTTCCTCTTTTCATGCACAATATACCGAGTGTTTGACTCCTTCCTTTTCCCCTTTATTTCCATCATGCCAAATTGAGTTTGTCCAGAGCACCGGTTAAAATTTTTCAATTTTTAGGAGGCTTAAGTGAAGTCCTTTTTTTTTTTTAAGATGTAGAAATTTTAAGAGGTATGAACAGCAGAAACTAGTAAAAAAAAAAAAAATTAAATCCGTCTGCACACTACAGCAAACTCTCTCCATCAGATATGTATGTTGTTCTCACACGGCTAAAATAGATAAGAAAATTAGTGAGAACGGAGACGTACCATGTAAGAGGTATTCAGACTGAGATATGACTCTTTTGCCATCATGTTTGTAATTCAGGAGAAACTTAACTGTCACATGTTAAAAGATTCAATAAGGAGAGAAGATACAAAGGTACAATACTTTCTGAGGGAGATGTATTGTCTTGTGGGTATCTGATATGGGTAGACTATAAAATACTTTTCTGAATCTTTTTCCTCACAAGAAATCTTACAAGTAGAGAACCTGTTTTGACAACACATCAACATTTAAGTAACATTTTTGTACCTTCCAGCAAAATTTAAAGTCCCAAACATGTTGTATTTTAAATTTTGTCGTTAATGTCCCTTTTTAGTTTCATTTCTTTTGTTGGTTTTGCTTTTTCAGACACGGAGAAAGACAATGAAGCTGTGATGATCGTTAACTCCATTCCAAATGCATTTAAAGCTTAGGGATTGCTGCCTTTGGTCCTGGAAGGTAAGAAAATCGTTTAAGTTTTAATTCTATACGACTCTTCGGATCAATATTTCGCAGTTGACTCTGGCAAGCTGAAAACCAATAAGTTGACAAGATTGTTTCCCTCTAAATATTGCATTGAAACATTATTATCGAAATAAATATAAACAAGGACATCATTTATTCTTTGGAAGGCATTGTTTCTGAAAAGCACTCTCCAATGTGTCCTGGACTGGGTATTCAAATGAATGTATTGGGCCCCCATGTACCTAGGAAAATGTTAGATTGATCAAAACTTGTTGAGGGGAAAGAATTGATTAAGACATTTTGCAGAGAATTCCAGGTAACTTGCAAATCAACTGTAAAACTGCAGGAACACTCATCTCGGTTTGCAACGTTGCAGACTTTTTGTCATACTTTATTTTTTAAGTGATAAAAAAGTCAACGTTGTTACCTGCAAACTTCTCAGATATTTTTCTCTCTGTGAAGAATAATCTATGAGATTTTCAAGCCTCAGAGTTTTTTTGTTCTCCTTCGGTAAAATCAAATGAGTTTAAGTTTTTTGAAACACCATGAACGGGGTATACAGTTCTGCATTTTCACTGTTTAAATTCAAACCTTCCACTATAAATTATTCTCTTGGTATTAGGTGATAGTTGCCTCATAATACTTGGACTGTACTCAAAAACCAGCCTGGGAATGTTCCACTAAGTTTATTATATCGGTACCAAGTTTTGTAAAAATTGAACTGAGAAAGAAATTAAAGTTTTACTCTTCCATAAGACTCTACGTCTAAGGTAAAGTTCAATACCTATTTTCCCATTCAAAATATTTATTCTTTACTTCAAACTTACAGCAGGAGAAAAAGTGTGGCTAGTTAAACGCAAAAGTACTCCCACACCATTACCCCGCTTCATTTTCGTTCCTTTCTGTGAGGTAAATTGATTCAAATTGGGAAGCACTTCATAAATAAATACCCACTTCAGATGTAAAAATATTTATAAGAAACAGATAAAAAAAAAAAAAGAAAAATACAAATGCACACTCGACAATGGAGGAAAATGAAATCAAACACTAGGAAATGTTCTCCTTCTCCAAAAATACAATGTTTGTTTTTAAAACTACTTGTAATGGCTCAATCAACCAATTTAATATTCTATTAAGATCAGCATTATTCTGTTTAATTGTAGTTGCAAAATTGAGACCCAGCAAAAGGCTATTGGTCCACACCAGTCAATTTGTACTCTTACGCCAACCAAATAATTGGCTCAGAAAACCTTTTCAAAATAACACTCTTTTGTAATGGACTTTTAAATAGTTGAAAGATAAGATCTCAAGTTCCTCCCACTATTTTTTGTACCTAGCTTTTTCCTTACTTCATACGTAAGCAGTGTGGAGGTAAAAGAAAGTAAATACCTGTTTTTTCATGCAAATTGCAAAATTAAACTAATACAAAAATGTACACATTTCCATCTGGAGAATGTGATTGTCTTAAAGAGAGGCAGGAGGAATTCTTTTGTCCATCACCATACTGTATAACAGGTGTGAAGACTTGATTGACGATTTTTCATTTGAGCCATAAACATGATAATACAGTGCTGCAAATTTTTAACTTGCTTAAAGAAAATGGCTTAACTGCCACAACTACCTGTCGGACCCTTTTCAGTCAATTTTAATTACAGTTTTACAGGGTTGTCTGATGTAAATATTGGAATGTCTATTGTAAAGTTGAAGCTTCAAAGCATAGTTTAAAGAAATTTTACGGCATGTCCGTTAGCATTCATGTTAAGTTGGAGAGAACACACATTCTCATGGTCAGAGGCATAATCACACTTTGGTGCTGAAAACAATGTTGAGAAACTGGTCATAATGAATTGTTATCGTTCCATCTTGATCCGTGTCAAGTTGTCTGAAGGCATTTGTTAGATTCTGTAACATAAGAAAAGATCATGATTTAGCTTGCAAGTTTTTTTTTTTCTTCGTTGAACTTCTTCCTATCTGTCGTGGTTGATAAAGTAAATTTGTTGACATTTGAAATTTGGTCCAAGTGAGCAGGCTATAGGATTTCTCAGGAGAAATAAAGGCAGTGATGAATGCAATTCTCATTGGATTATTATATCCAGGAAAATCCTCTGAATAAGTCAATCCCAGCTACATCAGGAGATAATGATGGTTTTTGGCTCAATGACTAGCATAAGTTTCAGAAACCAGGTTGACCATCAGTCATTTTGGGGGGGCCTACACAAAATAGAAACAAATGCTGAATTTTTTTATTTTAATTTTTTTAAGACCGAAACTTACCAGCAGCATTACACAAGCTTGAATGAAGTCATCGAACAAAATTGTGCCTTTCCCATAATGATCAAATTTTTTCATCAAAATATCAATAGTACCCTCTGATAGCCTGTAACCAAAAGTTGTGAGGGCTGTGGTGAATTCATTCTTGTCAATATTGCCGCTTTGATCTCTGTCAAATGATCGAAAACAGTTTTGCCAGTCTGTGACGTACTTCCACAAATGCCCGAAATCCTCAAAGTTTATTTTCCCTGTGTTTTGCTTGTCAAACATAGCTGGAAAATAAGTATAAAATAATAAATTAGACAGTGAGCAGAAAAACGAAATACTTAAAAGGACTAGACTCTTAAAAAGGACATTCTATCATTTTCTTAAAAATACACCCTCAAAAAGGAACTTGAACTTCCCTTTCATACATTTCTCAAAATAAATACAGCAAGCAAAATGCAGTATGACTGCTTTAAATCACCGCTATGTTACTCGAGAATTACTGATTTAGGTAGAACGCGAAAATGACACAATGACCTCATTTTGTTATCGTAAACTCACACTAATATTTGGACTCATACCTGAATTTGACATAAAATCACAGTATTATGATCAACCCATAAACTTGTAACCGAGAAACAAGGATATATCATTTCAAATCTCATTATTCCGTATCATTCCCCTCTTTTTTTTTAAATGACAGACAATTTTGATGATGCAGTCATAACTTACCTATCATTAGTCTAATTGTTTCCGGATTAAATGGTTTCCAGGTTCCATTGGACAGTGCCACCTGCAGTTCATTTGCGGTTATGGTCCCACTTCTGTCCTTGTCAACCCTAGAATTCAGAAATCAGTCTCATTAATCGAGCAGTTTTTGTGGGATTAGTTAAATAAATTCCTTTCGTACTGATTAGAATTGTCGACAAGCATGGGAATGACAAAATAAGGAAAATGATTGTTTTTAATTGTAGTAAACTGGCATCAATTGGTGAACACTCAGTTATTCCTGTTAATGCCAAGTCCATTATTCATACGGCCCTCCAGACTGAAAATGGTGAAATTGACATGAACAGCATGTTATGAACATTGAATGCCTAGAATTAATGTAGTGAACGAGCTGGAGTAATATTGCGACTAATGAACTCCCACTCTTAAATGTGCAGGCCTGCAGCCTGATTGTTGAAATTTTTTGTTTGTCGGGACGACAAAGATGACATACGTTAAAAGGCGGAGCGTGATTGGTCGGCTATGTCTTATCGCTGCTTTGTCGGGTCTATGTCGGGTTGACCTCTCGACAAGCTAACGGGACCTCTTAAGTTTCCGAAAGTATGTCGATCATCCCACCCGACAAAGGCACGACAAAGCAGCGATAAGACATAGCCAACTAATCACGCTCCGCCTTTTAACCTATGTCATCTATGTCGACCAGACAAACAAAAAATTTCAACAATCAGGCTGCTGCTGAGTATGGATTTGTGTATATTTCCAATAGGAAACAGCTATTTAAACAGCAAGCAAATGTGACTTAGATGATGAGTAGTGCGTAGAAAATTGATGATGAATGTTACCCTGAACAGAAAGACAAAATAAACAACACTTCATATGTGATCCATAAATTAAAAGTTTTATATAACACTAGGTGCTTGAGTATCTAAAGTGTACCAGTGTTCCTAGCAGACAGAAGTCCCTGAATTCAAAGATTATTAACCATTCAATAACCCTACGCTACACTCATTCTCACTGGACAATTGCAGAAAGTCCTGTATTTTTTAAAATTCAGTGAACACCCAAAGAGTGTTTTTCTGATCAGTTAAAATTTTTTTAGTGTAAAACGGAATATTAAGAAAAGGATAGGAAAATTACCGCTGAAATATATCCATAAGAAACTCTCGAGAAGGTAGCCCTGCCGGTGGTGCTGCCATTGTCTTTTTCTTTGCGAGTCGACCAGAGTTTTAATGTTTTATCGGTTACTGCAATGTTTTCCTTTTAAATTTGATTCAACACAAGAAATCTCCACCAAAATAAATTAATATGACTAAATCTTGTGCAAGGGGTGATTCACTTCAAATATTTTGATTCATCAATTAACCTCACTTTTAGTGTAAACATGGTCAGGTCCCGAACTTCATCATTCAACATCACCATTCAGCATTGTTTTCGTTGTAATCTTATCAGTCGCTTCCTTTAGCATTTCTAGCATTTCTCACTTGCTCTCGTCTTTAAAGAATTCGAAAAGTCTCCGAAAGAGTATTTCTTATTCTGAATATAAGTAATCGTTTCTTGAAGTATAGCTAATTATATCTTACAGTAACACATTCTAGCTCTGAATCTAACCGTAGATCCTTAACAGGTATGTCGTGTTTTTCAGTTCTTTGTCTCGCAAACACATGGCTAATACCTGGAGCCAAAACAAGTACTTCCCATCTATTTTTGAGAGCGCTTATCATTACTGTGCATATTTAATAGGGTGCTCATTCAAAGAAAAAAAAGAAAAGAATTCCTGATAAATGCTTTTCAGTGCTTAACAAATCTTCCAAATCAGTTGTTATGACAAATGAGACGACCTAATGGTTCGAACAATGTTCCTAAAGCCAATTATATAACTTACTTTGGGTACAAGTGATCATTGAGTCAAAAAACCGTATCATATACGAGTCTTCCGACAGCATGATTACTTGAATTGGGACGCGCAAAAACCGCTAATGTCCATTTTTCGAGTCGTAAGTTTTTTTGAGTTCATAGTAAGAACTTTCGATACATAGATGATATGACTCGTCTTGGGATTAAGGAAACTCAAAGATGAGTTTTAAAGCCACTTTCGTGGTTGGAACCAACTCCCCAAAGTATCATGGACACAAAAAAACTTAAGACTAAAAAAATGTATATTAGCGGTTTTCGCACGTCCTGATTCAATGGAGTGGCAACTGTAATTGAAATACTTTAAGTTTTTTCAATGTTTGATCCCCCATATCTTTAATTCAAGCATGTTGTGACAGAAATTTACTGTCTGTGTTGTGACAGAAATTTACTGTCTGTGTTGTGGAGACAGAAGGTGCACAGTTTGTAAGACTGTGTGCATAGTTACGAAACTTACCAGCAGCAACACCGTTGCATGACCATTTATTAACCTCATTGACACTTGAAATTGTGCGGCTGACATAACGTTGTGAAGTTTTGACACTCGCAATAGATTTTGGAATATCTTTTAAAGAAGTATGCTATGGATACTAAGAAATTTAGTGCCAACTAAATTTTGATATTATCTGATATGATGTTCCTTACGGACTCCTGAGCTAAATGAGCTTTTAAAATCAATTATTCCATGTGTCAGTCTTGAGGGAAGCAGGGCTGAAAAGTGAATTTGTCAGTATTTCAACACAAAAACCTCCAGTAGAAATATTACAATACCTTTTCCTTTATTGAAGGAATCTTTCGTTTCTTTGCAAGCAGGGAAGATAAAGCAGATGAAAAGAAAAAAATTCCTCCAAATGATGACAGCTTTTGGTGCAGTGTCCTCACACACATTGTGACAGTCCTATATTTTGACTAGACTTCATGTGAGAGAAGGCCAAAAAATGCCCTTTCCAGCTTCGCTTTTCTCGAGATTAGCACATAAATAGCCTGATTATGAATTTTCATTGTACCCAGGAGGTCATAGGAACACCACTTGGAATTATGCTGGATTTCAGCCGGCATCAAATTTTTTTGGTGTTGCATGCCAAGTCCTTTTGATAAGCCCAGTTGCACACATTCATACTCAATACTTACCCACAATTTCAGGAGCTACTGGAAATGTTCCGAGGGATTTTTATGGGAATATTTTCCGTCTTCATTCTGGGCATTTGACTCGCCCAAAAAAGTTTAATCCCTCCTCATTGAGAATATTTTTCATTATTTTACAGATTCAAACATGATCCTCCGAAACCTCACCAGTATCGAATTCAAGGTAGAGGACCTATCAGAATACAATGCCATTCGCAAGTCAACAGAGGCTCTGAAAGATCAGAAAGGAAGACCTACAGGCTCTGTTCAGAAACCGAAACAACAGGAAGTACAAGTCAGAATCGGCTACAACCCTCATCACCGTAAAATGATGTGATCTGTCTTCGACTCAACACTCAAAAGTTCCTTCCTCATTTTTATCCGTGATTTCATCGAGACTTTCCAGAAATTTTCCTCCCCCCTAGAGAAACTCATTTCAATGGCGCCTCGCAGTGTTTTTCTACTTTATAATGGAGTTGTTTCTACATCTCTTTGTCTTTTAATCCTCAAACAGAACCTCAACTTTACCCAATGATAATTCAAAAATTGAATCATAATTAGCACTTCAATGTTCCTGTACCATCTTACTATTTAGTTGATCATGCTTCCACTGTCAAGGAACATGAAACCAAGCATTCATCTTGCTAAAAATATTGTGGAATTTTTATTTCATTCTTACTTTTAAAATTCCTGATTAGTAATGTATTACTTTCTTTGTATCAAACAGCGTCCAAAATATTTCATACTGAATTTAATAAAACCTACTTTATTTTGTTAAAGTTCAGGTATTTCATTTATTTTTGCTTTGAGCTTTCAACTCTTAGCCCCCTCACCAAACTTTGAAAATGCAAAAAAACATAAAGAAAGGTAAAGGATAAACTGTTGCGAACGACTGCAAGTTGAACTAGGATCAACAGAAATAAATGGGGACAATAAAAAACCTCAATTTCCAGGAGGTTTTTAACAGTCTTTTTTTAAATTTCTTCTAGCCTTCAAAATTCCCTGGAAAAAGTTTTATGCGTACCAGTGATTGAATCAGCAATGAACCTAAATTACAGACAAAGAAATAGAGGACGAAAAGAGGTATTGATTCTTATTCATCCCTCATTTGCGAATTTACTTTACTCATTTTTCTGATGATTCCACTTTAATGTTACTTATACTACTTTTAACAAAGCCGTTTGACTGGTGGCTACAATTTTGGTTCTTGACAATAAGAGTTCTAAGTCTAGGGATGGTGTTAGATACCAGGAGATATCATAAAAAGGGTAGCTTCTAATCTTGCTATAATTTAGTGAAACATTGTTCGTGATTGTCATAATGACTTAAGCAATAATGCTAAGGCATATCAAGCGCTTTTCTTCCACATTTTCTTGCTCCACCATATCATCATTATTATCATCAACTCACAAGTGAACAAGAAAAGAACACTGAAAATGTGGCCCTAACTGTGAGTAACAAGGTGGTAAAATAGCGCTGGGTCCACACTATTTTGCGGGGAAAACAAAGGCATTTTGATGCTGTCTTGGATTTTGTGGAATGCCAAATATGGCTCACTGACTTGCCTGATCTACTGATGAGGTCTAAAAAGACCTATAACGCTATGGATCTCTTGGCCTGACCTCAACTTAGTAAGATGCAGCTACCTGAGCTGAACACTCTCCCAACTCAGTCTTGTACTGATACTCATTAGAGCTTAAAATTTTGACTCCAATCGAAATTGTTATAGTTTTAGGCCTTGCTTCCCCTGCAAAATAGTGTGGACCCAGCGTTACTTTACGGCCTTGCTCCTAGGTATATAAACAACGATACTCACAGAGTTAAAATTCACCTCCGTGTGTAAAAAGTGAGCTAACATTGTTTCTGAAGTATTTTTCCGAAATAAACCCTATTTTGCGCAGTAGTAGTAATATTGTAACAGTGCTAAGCATGCTGCTATTTCAGCAATGTTGCTTTGCTCAGCAGGAGGCTCCACAGAGTTCATGCCTCCCATTCAAATTCTGAGCTGAAGTGTACATAGATTTCTTTTGATCTGTCAAACCATAAATATCTTTTTTTACTGGTCACAAAGGACAACTTTTATTTTCATCATAGTTGGAGAACTGGCATACTCTGAAATTATGTAAGGTAATGGACGATTGCTCAATATTCCTCTCTGATCCCGTCTTCCCTATCTGATGACCAAAACACACTGGAGCTAGAGATGAGGTACCCTTACTGCTCATACCTTGGGACAATGCTTGAAAAATAAGTATGTACCCTGAAAATGTAGCCCTGGTCTCAACACTGCTCAGCCGTTTTCATGGTATGACAGTACTTCCATCTGAATGTTCATTATTTTGAAGCAAAATACTTTCTTTATCAATGTCTGTCCGATGAAAATAAAAAAGAGTTTATTGAATGGTCAACTTTAACTGAAAAACGTTCTTTTTAATAAATAAATAAAAAATTAGATTTATGAATACAAGTAACAGTTCTGAAACACAATTATTATCGATGCCGTCGGTTGTGGCACACTTGCCAACCATCTGCATCCACACCGGAGCCTCCCCCATTTCCTGAAGAGTGACTATTGTTTCCTTGATAAAGAGTACGACTATTTCCGGCCCCTTTGCTGCTGCTATCACCTCCTCCATCATCATCGTCATCATCACTATCATCATCATTATTGTAATTTGGCTGAGCCTGAAATAATCAAATCGAGTTCGTTAGTTTCTTTTAAAAAACGTTAAACTAAAGATTACATTGCTGAATGAGAATATCTATTTTAGGATCATAGGGACAAGGTTTTTTCGAGGTCACAAATTTCTATTCCGAAAAAAGAAAGTTCATCTTCACTGAAGAACAAACATTTGTCAAGTTCATAGAACAGCATAAGCTTCAGGCCAATGAGAAATGTTCTTTTTATTAAAACATCGAGCTATTTAAAGTCTCCTGAAGTCAGTAATAGGTTTCTCATTAAATTTCAATCTGGATTGATAATATTTGTGTGATATTTTTCATTTGCCACATACGGTTTTGTCCTGTACGATTGATCTGCACAGCAGTTAAAAAGTAGCAAAATAAAACTCGTGCGAGTACATCTGTGCTGAAAAACTTGCAATGAAGTAACAATTTTCCTTTCGTTTTTCCTCTCTCTTTAAAGGAAAGGCACCAGAGGATATTCTCTCAAATATGAAGACATCTTTCAGCTCCTCTGCATTATGCTTAATACACAATTCTCAAAGAGAGCTGCTGTAGAGATGAAAATGTGAGGAATTGTTAGAACGAACAAGGCGGGCAACCATGCAGGCTAGGTGCACTCCTAATACCAACATGCCAGAGCAGGCTCCTTCCTTCAAGCTTGTACCTTTTTTCACTTATGCCTATCTTGCCAACTTATTCCTTTCCTTGCATTTGGCTTTAACCAACCTCTGTTTAGAAGTTACGAAGTAAAATTCCATACACCCTGTCCACCATCATTAAGGCGAGGTTCATTTGTACCTGAGGAATGAAGCCTGCGTAGATAGCTTTTGTCACATGTAAAGCGAACACTGGAGTCAAGTCATGAAGAGCAGACAGAAAGCGCTCAGGGTGAATTATTCAATTTGGATACTCACATTGATCTGAGGTGGAGCTCTTTCAATTGATTCTTGAATCGGTAATGAGGATAAATAATCAAGTAAATCATTATGTTTTGCGTTTGACCACTGGTAATACAACTCTTGAAGCTTTGTTCCCAATTCTTCATCTGAATTGTCTTCAATAAGAGTATGGAAGACTTGGTCCATATAATCGCTCAAGAGATCACACAAGTCACCCCAGTCTTCAAAACCTGTGAAAAACAACAATGAAGAGCTTTAATCATAACTCTGAATGGATAAGAACGTCAAATAGAAGTGCAATGAACAGGAGAGGTTGCAGGGGAAAATTATAATGCAAAAGGGAAAATATTGTGAGGGTACCCTGAGCGTTCTACTGTTTGCTACTTGTGTTAACGAGACTGATATTATACTTTATCAATCCGAAATAATTTTTATCTTTCCCCTTTCATGCTTCAAAAGGATGATCAGAATCTTGCGAATCTTTTGAAAGTGACTGATATTTTTGCTGCAAAAAACTTCCGGGTGATTTTTCCTTTCGCAGAGCCTGCCAAAAAAAAGGCACTTTTTGCCTCTTTGTGAGGGAGCTCGAACATCTTGTTCCGATAAGTATGGCCTCTTATGATGAGATGACCCTAGTTCAAAACTAGTGTAGTTTGTTGAAAAAACAATTTCACTTGATCCTATTTTATTTGCTGAAACACGCTATCAGTGAAGGATTGTCTCATAATAAGGTTTTGTTGAGGCCACATTTGAAATCCCTGAGTTCCCCCAAAAAGGCTCTATTATAACAGGCTGTTCAGTTTCACTGTGATCAAAAATGGTCAGACTTACAGTAGAACTGTGAAATTTTGCATTTCATCAACTTAAGATAATTGGTAGGAAAAAGAGGAATTTTAGATTGGAAGTTATATTCTGTATCAATGGTAAATGTCCGAAAACATGTACCTCAAGTGCAATATTGTAAATTCCTTTTAGCACTTTATTTTTTCTAGAAAGAACCAATGAATGTTCTTCCTTGGAATTTTTGATGGTTTCTCTTCCTCCTGTAAACAATATTCTGGGGAAATTTTTTTTATAGATTTTTCTGTCATATAAATAAAAACAACCGCAGAGATTTAGAAACATGAAAGATCAAAATATGTTTTTACAACTGACACCATTCATGTGGCTGGACAGATAAAGAGATTATCGAAGGAACACTTACCAAAAGTTCCAATGATCTGATACGAGTCTCAAAACAACTGCAGGCTGATCATTGAAAGTATGTCTTCGTCTAATGGACAAGATTAGAAAAATGGAATAGAGCTACATGATCGCACGGCCATGCCAATGAAATGACTAGGACTAGGACAGTGAGCTCTTTGACGGAGCAAATAATCGACTGGTTGTTGACCACGAAGAAGGGGCCTTCAGCAAGTTATCATCCAATCTGATGAAGGGCTCAACATCCTGGTTCCCGTTGTCTTACTGACACAGCCGTACAATCTCATAGCTTCATCCCATTTTGGTCTAGTCTTGTCCTTCAGACAAACACAGTATTCAACAATCTGCCTGCCTAAATAAAAAACATACTTACTGTTAGTGGCAAATCCTTCATCAATCATGTTTATTAAATCCTGAACTTTGGCGTTTGTTTCCATAGGAGTGCCACCATACCCATGTGATATTGACAGCTGAAACAATGAAATAAAATAAGGTGAAAGTTGTTGACATTCCATCTTTTGCAGGTGAGAATACTCAATGATTATAAATCTGTATACCATTCTGTCTCATTCAATTTTTGAGAAGGAGGTACTTACAATGGAAAGATTTCTCACATGAATTTACGATCAACTCTAGTATTTAACAATGAAAACACATTCAAATACAAGAAACAAACAGGTATACAAGGCTAAGGAGACATAAAAAAACCAGGACGTTTCGGGCCAATTACATGCCCATTTTCAACTGGAACAGAAGCTAAAAAAATGTAAAAATTAAAACGAGAAAATGAGCATGCAACTGACGGAGGTTGGAATCAGTGCAAACTCATTCCTTCTGAGTTTGCACTGATGTCTCCTTAGCCTTGTAAACCCATTTGTTTATTGTATTTTAAAGTGTTTTTATTGTTGTCTGCTTTCGGGCTATTGCGTCTCATCTCTCTCTTGTCACTCTAGTAATTATAGACCGAATACTATTCTCATTTAAGTATTTCCTAATGGGTCATGTTTAGGTCTTGGGTGAATATGTATGGGAAAACACATCAGCAATTTTGCAGAATCTCCAGCATTCATTGGGTGAAGTCGTATTCCTGAATTCTACTCTCAGAGGTGATACTAGATATTTGACTGAAAAGATTTTGTAAGTGGAAGAGGCATGACTTTCAACCACACTAGATCCTGTTTCAGATTACTTTTCCTCTTTCGCTGTATGCGCAGGATAGGGAACATAGCAAAAGAGGAGAAGTAATCTAAAACAGGGTCAAGTGTTATTGAATTAGTTCCTCTTTGGAGCAAGCATCTTCAGGGCTTGTTGCCACTAAGTGTTTGCAAAATTAATTGCCTCTACAAGTTGCTCAAACCAACTTTATTCAGACATCTAATGAATGGGTAAAACAAAATGGATCAACCAGAAAAATAAACGATTCTGAAGACTTTCTGTTGAAGGATGTGTCATTGAGCTGTGGCAACTGGTTTGTAGGATGGCAAGTTTGTTGCCGATTTATTACCCAACAACTTAAGTGGAGGTGAGCCTTTGATTTCAGTTGACTGTGCAGTTTTGTAGAAGAAAAGCTTCCTATAGCAACGAGATATGGAATTTTTTGCGGTCTGGCTTGTAAAAGTAAATAGTTTAAACCAACCTTTAACGCAGTCCAGTTGTTGAGAACTATGCCCACGACTGAGCGAAAATTTTCAGGTAAGCTCATCTCAGCAATGAATTTCAATGGACTAAAATGTAAACATCTGTTTTTAGAAATTAAATTTAAAAGATTTCGAACTACAAAACAAGATCAGGAATAGTTCCTATTTAAATATGGTATGGAAAGCATGCTTACATGTATAACCTCACTTTTGGAAGGAAATAGTAAACAAAACAAAGTCGAAGGAAGGGAAAGGGAAAGAGGCCAATCAGATTCAAGATCAAGATTATTGGTTGTTTGGTCAGTGCTGCTCTCTGAGCGGCAAACTTAAAATTTGACCGATTTTCCTCTTTAGGTATCAAAATAGGTATAAAAATAATAATTCTTCCATAAGTACATACATTCAGTTTTCTTCATCTACATCCGTCGCTTCCCTGCCTCTAAACCCACCCCACGTGGTCCATTCATGACAATTTGTGTCATGTATGGTCGAACTTTTTCTCATTTTAAATATAGTACGTCTTGCGGGCTGCAAAACTTCGTGATAACTAGGTATTTATTACCTCCGGCAGTTTTAACAAGATCTTGTGATTTTTTAATACCTTTAAGTGTTGTAAATTTTCTTATGGGACTTTGGGAGCCGAGAAATTTTGAGGACGACGACAACTCCATTTTGATGTTGACCCCTCCTGCCCTCTACCTACACCTCAAGCCGATTAATTTTTGAAATTTGCCAATCGGGGATTGGATCTGCACCGCAGGTCTGTAACATAATGTCCTTATCAGATGATAGAAAACCTTACCTACAGACTCATACGTAGCTTTCGGTTATTAGGTACACGATCAATCTGTTCATCGACATTTCAAGGTAACGCAGCTTCTTCATTGACTTTTGTCCTGAAAAAGCTGCGTGCCTTAGACATATTGACGAGTAGAATAATGATCTCGTAATTTCGGTTTTTTTTTTTTCTATGGTATGATTATTTGGTTTCTTTCCGAATCACCATCGTCACCTCGGCGATGGAATGTACGCGATAATTGTGGAAGGAAACGCATTTCTCAGATGCAACTATTCGGGCTCTGCGAGTACGGTGTTGCATGTACATAAATATGAAGGCGCTTTTACTCTAACTTTCACGCTCAGCGCTACCTAGAGCGCTGTAAGCCGCAGTGCAGACCTCATGAGACAGGCCATTCAAGCATTACGATGGAAACTCAAGGTAAGTAAATCATCCTGTAAGATTCTCCTTTAATTTTAGGTTACTCTGTCAGTTTTAGGGTCGCCTCAAGACACCTCTTCCCCCCCCCCCCTTCCTCCACAGAGCGTCTGGATCCACCAGTCAAACAATTTCTTTAAATTGCACTGTGAACGCCGTATACGTCAAGTATAAATATTTTATGAGAGGGGAATGCGTCAACGTCTGGATGTTCAAAGTGTTATTACAGGGGTACCGAAAGTTTTTTGCCTTCATATTATTTTTTCAAGGTGGCCCTTGGCCCTCACATTGCTGTTCGCATGTTAGCAAAAGAACACACACTCTTCACATTTTTTGAGACAGCCTTCACATTGCTGTCCAGGTTCCCGTCGCTCCCCTGTCATGAAGGCATTATCTTTGTATATCCACATGAGCCTCGGAAAGTATGGAGCTATACAGAGATCAGGGCTCATGTGGAAATTGAGATACGCCATTACGTCAGAGGAGCGACGTTTTGTCATCATATAAGGTGCGTTACACAGTTTTCTTCGAGCACAGGAGTTTTCCTCTAAAAAATACGAGTTGTTTGGTTTCCTTAACAAAAAGAAGTGCAGCTATAAGAATTACGAAGAAAAAATACCAAAATTTAAAATGTTAAAATTCAGGATGCGTTTGCCCTCACACACCCCCTCCTCCCCCCTCCCCTATTCAGATGCCGTCACATCCCTCCTGTGTACGGCGATCGAGCGCTTTCCGCACATGGAGCTTTTATCCCCTTTGATGGCAGTGCAAGGTGAGTGCTTTTTTTTCTGAACCAAGCTGTAAAAGAAAATCGGTAACATCAAAATATTTAAAATTTTTGCTATCTGCAAATTGGAGCCGGTAGGCGAGAAGGACAGCATTTCCGCTGTTGACCGTGGTTATCCAGCCTCTACCCCCCTCCTCCTCGACGCATGTAATAGTAACACTAATGAACAAGATTAGCATTCTGGAATCTGCAGCAAGAACTGCATGTTTGGATAGAGTGAGGAAAGTGCATGTTGCATGTCGCCGCGACGCCGCCGCGCCGGTGGGTATGCATCCCGGCCCACTCCTCCCTCCACACCCCTCTCGAATCCCCTCCCTCGTTTTCCCTGGCTCCGGCTCGCTCCCCTCCATTCTTCCCTCAGTCTGAGACGGAACGCGTTGCGAGAAGTCACGTCGCTTCCTTTTTGGTGTTTGTCAACATCAGCTGTAAATACCAATCCGAATCGTTTCTCCGCTGATCGTCGCGGTAAATCATCGATCGCTGGTCCTAGTTTTATTTCCAATCAGTGCGCTGGTTATTCAGGATGAGAAGCTGTTAACTTCGGAGTTCTGAAAATAGTTGCTGGTGAGATAACCTCGAAATTGCTCTCCGACGGAGATCACGCGAACTTGTTTTCCAAGATTCCGGAAGTTTCGCATCTGGATAGCTCTTGGTTCCTTTACCTCGATGATGTGTTTTTAATGTTCTATATCCTTCCAAAATACTAGTTATCAACGTGCATATTCGAGACTTCGTCTGTCACTTCCGCACTATGGAGCAATGGTGAGTCAACATAACCTACCTAAATAGTTCTCTCTTGGGGCTGCTACCTGTTACTTCATTTTGACTGGAAAACACCTGTACAGGCACCTATCTACCTGCTCTGACTATTCGTTCTTCTCCGCCCGTTTTTCTCTCTGCACATGGAGTCTTCTGATCCTAATACCAGTAACAGATTTGCAGGTCAGAAACATCTTGTAGTAGCTCAAGGTGACAGATTTACGCAGCTTCCTAAGATCACCTGTTGAATGATACGCCTGTGCGACCATTCAATCAGGTTGTTGTAGGTTTGAATGCATTAGTATCAGAAGTATTTATTCTTGCGTTAAGGCTGGGAGTAGAGCATTATCATCTCAGAGATGTAAATCAAACCTTATGTCTGGCCTTTCTCTGAATAATGCGCTGAAGCGTAGCTGTTGTATCTTGTATTAGTGGACAGTATTGGATCTCACCGGAGAAATGATTCTTCTCGTGAGCTGCAGGGGCATTTTTGTATGTGAATTATCATGGTTTAGGTTCTGACTTCTTCATTTTCTTAACATTAGCCATTTATTTATTCGTAGATCTGGAGCGTTTCTCTATGATTTCTGTTGTTGACGGTTGTGTCCTGTTTTAGCTCTTGAGGTCTTGTCTTGTTTAATCCCAAGTTATTTCCAGGGTGCTTAAGGCCATTCTAAAGTGTAACTGCATTATTTTTTGCCTGAAATGTAATATCTGATCTACCTTTACCCGGAATGGTTTATTTGAGTATTCGTTTCTTTCACCTGCTATATACCAAGTATACCTGTAAACTATAGCTACAAACTTTTAGTGCTCATCAGACCTCTTAGGTGGTCAAATTTTGGCTTGACTCGCGTGATGTTAAATGCCTCAAATTTATGGATAGATTTAGAGGCTGTCTATAATGAGGTGTAGTTTAGAGCCTAACTTAGTGGTGATATCAGTCCTGTATATGACTCGTCTGCCAGTATTTAACAATTTGTCCCTTCCTTGACCTTCCTTCCTTCCTTCCTTTTCTTCCTTTCCTTTGTTTCCTTCAATTGTCAAGCAGCCTTGAGATGCTACTAAACGTAATAATCCTCTTGACTCAATGTTGAGCCTGATTAGCCTTTATTGAGCAACTTTTTACATGGAAAGCGATGGGTGCAATGCATGAAAAGAACTTCACTTTGTATCTGGATTAAAGTTTGATGAAATTTAGACGATCATTTCAGCGCTACTGTTAATCATCAGTGTTCGCGGTAATATTTGTCATCAGTTAAATGAATAGAGGTACGTAGGTAATGTTTGCAAACAAGTTGATACTGGACTAAAGCCTGATTACCGCACTCAGGTGGATCATTTATTAAGATAAAGGGATCTATTACGAGAGAATATTTGCATTGAGTCAGTCATGTAAAGTACGCAAGAAACTCTTGCACACTTATCGGTCAGCAATACATCAGTAGGAAGAACTGGAACTTCAACTAATGCTTGAAAATCACTAAGTAGGCAAAAGGTATCCTCTGACTGAAAAGTCTATTTTTTCCAATTTAAAATTGAGATCTCTACCTATCACAAATTATATGATAGCCCCTGTAATTTGACTCTGTTTATTTGTATTATTTTCTTGGTGTGAAATGTCTTCATTACATTAGAATCTGGGATTCTTTTAAAGGAATCATCCATTCAGCCTATATTCTCAACTAGATTTCGTGAACCCTGTCTCTTGGATTATCAATTATTGTATTTATCCAAAGATAGGGAGCAAATACATTAGCAGGCTTGCCGTGTTTTCAGTTTTAGAGTCCCCAAATTAAGTGGCAGCTCTGTCAATGTATTTGCTCCCCATCTTTGCATGGAGAGTTTGTTTTGATGTAGAGGTGGACTCTCAGGATAGCGTGGGATATCCCCTCCATTTTGGCTTCAACCTGAGAGCTTTTTTTGAGCTTGGGGGTTAATTTCAGAGAAAACCAGTGGCGCCATTGTGTTTCTCGCAAACTTTTACTCAAGTAACAATGGTCAAATCGCAAATCCCTCGCACATGCAACATTTCCATCATGCTCATAAACCCTATGATAGTTTAAGATCTAATTTTCGCTGAAGTTGGTGACCTAGTGCATGAACAGCCTTGAGGGAGAAGCCAATTAGGAATCGATTACGTGCGACTTAATTTCCACTCAGAGCGAGCCCCAACCAGTAATCTTCGGAGGGTATTGTCAGCAAAGGACATAACGGTAGTAATGAGGGATGCCGCCGCTTATCCCACCATAAGCTACCCAAGCGTGCCAAGGAAAAACGCCGTATAGAACATAAGAGTGCTGCCAAATTTACCCCAATGTAATTTTAAAAATTCCCCTCATCTAATATCCTTAAGGTGATTCGATGGACGCCATATTTTGTGTCAGAACGGCATGCGATATATCGCATCAATTGGCTCCATTTTTTTAGCTACTCGTCATTTTTTCTCCAATTTTGAGATCGCAATTCTGTTGTCAGGAGACTAAAGCACTCACTCACCAATTTTAACAAAGAAATTCAATGTAATAAAGGCGTGGTTTTTTTTTTTTTTTTTTTTTTTTTTTTTTTTTTTTTCAGAGAGAAAACATCGCATTCGATACTGATACCTAGTGAAACTGCACTCGAATGCTATATTTTCTCTTTAAAAAAACCACGCCTTTATTACGTTGAATTTCTTTGTTAAAATTGGTAAGTGAGTGCTTTAGTCTCCTGATAACAGAATTGCGATCTCCAAATTGGAGAAAAATGGCGAGTAGCTGGAAAAATGGAACCAATTGATGCGATATATCGCATGCCGTTCTGACACAAAATATAGCGTCCATCGAATCACCTTACAGGTAACGATCCTAGGTAACATCCTAGATGTCAGAACGCTCTCTCAACTCGAAACAACGCGAGGACCAATGAAGAATGCACGAAGTTGTGTTTGAACCCAACATGCAACTATTTCAACTCTGCGATGGGCCGGATTGCATACGCTATATTTTGCGGGCGAATTATGAGATCTGTCAACGGCCCACCTACGCATGCGGCTCTCGCGATAGGGCTACGTTAGGGTGCATGTAAGATCACAGGAGCCAACGCGCCAAATGCGCCTCAAAAATCGGCCATGGTGCCTAAAAAATGAAGGCTCTGCGCCAACGTAGCCCCTAAAAATCTGGATTTGCACAAGAAGTCACATAAAGAATGAAATACAAATCTACTTGAATTGAAAAAACTCAGAATTTTCAGCACTGTAGGTGAAAGCTTGCTTTTTCTATTCTTCATGATTTCATTCGTAGTGCTTTTGTCCTCCCCAAGTGACTGCTACTTACTAGTTCTGTTACGAAAACATTTGAGTCTATCTTCTCAGTAAATGCGCCGTAATATTTAGGCAAAAAGTCAATTTGGCCCCTGAAAAATCCTCAATGGCGCCTAAAAATCTGGCTGATGCGCCACATGGCTTCTAAAACTCCAAGGTGAGTTTTGCACACTGCCAAGGGGATGACCCCCTATAACTTTCAGTATAAACATGTGATATACTATTTTCTCCATAGAGATGCGCGTTTCAGAAGGCGAGCCAGCAATAGTAGTTCCTATTTCCAAAATTTTGTTCACTTGTACGTCCGAAAGCCTCGCAGAAGCTCGAGTCGCGTGAGGACCTAAGGCTGTTGCCCGCGAATGACGTCATCTTCCCGACCAGCCTGTTGCTTCCCGAGGGAGGAGACCAGACGTTCAGGGCGAACGGGGAACGAAGGGACGGGAGGATAATCCCTCGCAACAGCCTTTTTCTCGAGGGCGAATTTACGATCGACCGACAACGGCGACGGACCGTCGCTCCTCTGACGTATCAGAATTTCCTCGTGAGCTCTGTTCTCCGTATAACCCTATGCTTTCGTGGGCTCATGTAGAAATAGAGGTACGCCCTTACGCCGGAAGAGCAATGCAACGTGTGGAAAAGACAAGTACTACTCACAACAAAGAACCTAATAAGAATGTTGTTAGGCTAATAGACACTTGAGAAAGGAAAAGCGAAAAGAGCGCGGAAAGAATAACAAAACGAGAGAAGATGGAGACGATGCAGAGACGAGAACTAAGCTTACGCCGACGACTTTCTTTCATCTCGTAATGAGTTTGCCACGTTTGTTGAGGGGGTAGTGTGCGAATTTTTCTGCCGTGATAGCGAAGAGAGCCGCCCGTAACTCTCAAATTTTCGAAAGCAGTCGAAAGAGCAAAATTCGTCTCCTTTGTTTAAAAACGAGACAAATGAGAAAGTTGTAAATGCACAGAAATTGACGTTGTTTCAGACTAACATTCCGGAGCATTATTCCGACAGAGAGTAAAGAAGAGTTGGACTGCATTTTGTAATTTGGAAGTATAAGTTCTGGCTCTTCTGGAAAAACACTTATGTGCGTAGGGAAACTAATGGCACATACGTTGTTTTTAAATCGGGTCAGTATTTATAGTTCCAAATTGCAAAATGTAGTCCAGTTGTACCTAAACATAGAATGGCGCCTTCCTCTGCCAGTTTCCGCGAAATTTACGAGTTTTTATTAATGTCGCTAATATCTTCAGTATTTTGGGTAAGCGCGTTGCGTATTCAAACATGTTAGGCGTTTCCCCTCCACACAGACCAAGCTGGGTTGACCTGAGCGCCTTAATGCAACTATTCGTGTTCCACGGATGTGCGTGTTGCATATTCAATAATTAAAGGCATTTTCGCTTCCCTTACCTCTTCAGAATCGGAGATGCACAGGACTCGTTACCTCGTCAGTTGTACTTCTCTTATAACACAGTACCAATACATATAAGGAGAGTTTTATTAGTTAGCGACATGAGGCCAGAATGTCTAACGCCCATAATTGAATCGACGGTAAGTTGGAAATAATGTAGCCAAAGTGCGTTACGTTCCAGAAAACTGAAAATCTCAATGCAGAGGGAAAAGCTCATTCAAGAACAATTTTCCTCAAGTTTTTCCTTTTTAGATGAGCTTTTTCCTTCTGTAAGTTTCGAGTTTTTCTGTTTTCTGAGATGTAACGCACGTTTCTACGTAACTAAATTTCCATCTTACTGTCACTTCACAACTTACTTCACAGTGCTGAAAACGTAAAATTTCAGAAAATATACCAGTTTCCTCTCTAAAATGAAAATTAGCTTTGGAGATTCTGTAACATCGCAAGAAAGAAAAGAAAAAAGAAATGCCCTTTTTACACCCAAACGTCTCAGTTAAGGTGTTCCTGATTGATATCTTCCAATCCGAAATCACCGCTGTACGAATTTACTCAGTCGGCAATCGCTAAATATTTCATCCCTAATGTCGGTAGTGTTTTTCTTTTCAACAAAGATATCAAAGATGCGATGAAAGGATATTTTGAAACGTGAGAGTTTGGGCGTAATTTTGCCGACCGACAGAGGTGTTCAACGCGGCATTGGCGCCTGACCCTGACACCCACGCATGAAGAGTCCACGCACCCCCCCCCCCTTCCCTTTCCGTCGACTCGTCTTTTCAGTAAAATCAACGCATTAAGCCACCTCTGAAATTTACAGTCGATACGGTTTAACGAGATTCTAACGGACGTTTTCAGTTAAAAATTTCTACTCTGAGGGCTCATTTTACAGGGTGTCTACGCAGGGTGTCTACAAGTTTGGAAAGTCCGGAAATAGTACTGATTTTTTAAGGGCGATCCGGAAGTATTGGGATAAGTGCGGAAATCCTGCTAGTAAGCCCGGATTTTTTTTGTAAATTTTGTCGCAATTTTAGCGGGAAATTAAAATTTTTGAAATTTTTCGAATTCCCTCAATTGGAGGTACCGAAATTGTACTGAATTTTTCTGTTAAGGAGGTACTGAATTTCTTGGGAATGTAGCGAAAAAGTACCGGGAAAGTACTGATTTTTGGCCAGCCTGTTTAAGTAGACACCCTGAACTTCACTATCAGGGGAATTTGATTACTGTCACGAAAATCGGAAGAAGTCAGGGAATTCGATCGAAATCTTTGAAAAGTCGAGGAATTTTTGCGATTCAAACATTTCGCGGCTGTTCTCACTCGTCCCCGCCGAAACTGCCGACTATGCGCTCGCATGGCTGATAATTAATTAAAACTGTCTTTCAAAAGTCTCGCTCTCTCAACTCCTTCATGCCGTGATTGCCGTACCTTCTAACATCATGGTAATTGAAAATATGACTTCAGTTACGAGGAGCCTCTCTCTCCTAGGTATGGTTTTTTTTCCTATCGCGCTCGCGTGGCTGATAATTGAAACTGCTTTTTTCAAAATCTCGCTCACTCAACTCCTTCATGCCGCACCCTCTAATGCCATGATAATTGAGAATATGGGTTTACGGAGACTACTTCTCACTCCTAATGACATAGTTTTTTTTAACCTTTTCTAATTCCCTCATCAGCCAGCTAAAACCCAAGAATTAAGAGAAGCTTGTCATTTTTTTGTCGAAGTAACCCTGGAAAAGTCAGGGAATTTCATTTTAAAAATCATGTAGGCACCCTGTTATAAAAATTGATAGACCCAGACGACGAACAAGATTCAGAACGCTTGTTTTATTTTTTGAAAATGACGACTGTACTTTTCGTACACTGAAAAAAAGTTACAGACTATCTAGACATACCGTCTGTTCCGGGCTCCGAGGCCGAAAGTTCCGGGCGTAGTCCCCAGAGCAGTCGAAGCTACGGCTCCAGCCACCCGGAACTTTCGGCCCCTGAGCCCGGAACGCGGATGATATGTCCATATTGCCCGTTAGTATGGCTGCCAGGGCCGGAGTTTTTTTTCGGTGTATGTTTTTTAGGCCTTAATATTCCGTTTTCTGCTTGTCGCTTCGCATCAAGATGCATATATGCCTAAACAGTGCCGAACTACCTAAACTCAATTTCCGATTTTTTTTGGCACTTAAGTCGTTTTACGAATGACCGATTCATTTCCGTCCGAGCCTCCAAAGATACACCAATCTCTTTCCATTCGAACACCGCGTGCCCGCCACAGGTGCGAGTCGACGATACTCGACCGGAGCTCCTCTCGAAATGATCGATCCATCGCGTTTCGATACATCGACGGATGCGGGGCAAGGTAAGGAAGGCAAAGCGATTTGCCGTCAGCTTCGAGGGATTATTTGTCAAGCGTCGACCGGAGATCGCCTTTTAATTGTTCCCTCTCGCCCAGGACCCTCTCGCATCTAATTTGAATTATTTAATACTAATCCGAAACTATATCAATGTGATTTATGCCCTCCCCCCGCCCCCCTCCCCCCTCCCGTCGGAGTGGCGAAAGTGATTATCAATCAACAGCGTTGCCAGGTTGTCTGAACGGAGGTGTTATTTTCAACGAACCAGAGAACTTTCAGGGTGAGCATTGCCGCTTCCAATTTTCCTTACGCGGAAGGATGGGTGCCGCTCTTTGATTGGTTACTGAGTTTTAGGTTTTAGTGCTGGGTGATAAATTCTTGAAAAGTCTGGGAATTTCGCTGCGGAATCTTTAAATTTTCTCCTGCATTCAAAACATTGTTTTTTTTTAGATTTTAAGAAACGTCGAGCCTAAAATTGCCTAGAAATCGAGCTGAGAAAGCATGCTAAAAAAGAAAAAACAAGTAAAAAAGAGAGAGAATTGAAAAGTCATCGAGGCGCGTATGTGCAGAATCCCGGAAAAGGTTGGAAATTTTGAAATTGAAGGAAGACCTTGCCATGGTAGTCCAGCGTTGCAAGATTTTATAGGTTTTCATATATTAGAACTTCTCCAATGAAGCTTTTTCTTCTTATGGCCTGAAAAGCACTGAAAAGGTAAAATCTTCATTCTGAAATTTTGAAGGAAAGGAAAGTATCACGAGTCTAATTTAGAAGTGTCATTACGAATCATCGGATAATCTTTCCGGGTTGCATACGCCGCCCCTGATAAAATCGTTGAAACTTCACTTTTCAGCAGAATGAAATTTAATTTTGAATCTCTGTTATGGCCCCTCCACTCCAAGTTTGTCCTAGGTACAGTAGGTACACTTACGCTGGTGCGAGAATCCTAATTTCATTTAAATAGTTAAAACTAAGTAAGTAGTACCATTTATTACTTCAACCTTTTAAAAATATTCCCTCGCGACTTTGCCCCCTTTTCTTCTTCTTTCTTTCCTCATAAATCTTTTTGAAAAAGGTCGGGCACTATCATCTCTTCAACCTTAGTGATGATTTTACCGCGCGCTTCTTTCCGATGCGATGATTGTGTATCTTTTGTTGACAAGGTTTATCGACACCGGCCAGTCGTAGTACACTTTGTGTTGACCGCGAAGTTATGTCATGAAATTCTGATCGGAACCTTTACTTCGCTTGGTTTCGAACTATGCTGATTTTTTTTATCAAGGCCTGCGGAAATGCATTTATTATTGTAAGTCACTTATTGAGTAATTCTATCAATACGGCTCGGAAATTTTCCTTGGTGCTCATTAATAAAAACATGTGTGAGTAAAAGTTGAGTGTCAGCGATGACTTTGGTGGAAAAATAATTAACTTTTCGGCACCGAAAAAAAAGCCGCGAAGCCAAAAACACTTTGTAGTTTTGGCTCAATGACAATTTGACATATTTGCGATTACAATGAGTTAAGAAAGCGAAACTGAGTGACGTGTGAGAGAAAGTTCACCATAAAAATGTTTTCCTGTTTTGAAGATTATTCGAAGTGATTCTATTCTATCTAGAAAATACATTAAATAATATTTAGCAGTGCGGAACTATCTTCACTTACATATGCATTATTAGTTTTTCCCTCGTGTCTGGGTTGAAGAGGAAAACAAACCTGTACGATATAACAATCGATTCAGACCGTTTGTAAGAACGTGGAATTTTGAGTGAATGTTATTTTTATGGTTCAATAAACTTACAAGGGATATTACGTACCTACCAGCTCAACATGTTCTCCAAGAGAGTGAAGCGCCAAAAGCAATTTTGAAATGTTCCATGCTGGCTGTTGTGAACGGATCAAAGCTATGCCCGATTCGAGAGCGTGAGAGAGATAAAAACCGTTTTAGGATTTTAACAGCTCCTTCTTTTTATACCTTAGTCTCAATTTTAAATTTTGTTTTTAATTAATTATTTTAAATTGCACTCCTGGTTTGATTGCTTTATGTAGTGAAAACACGGAACTATCCCAAATGGGCTTGCAGCAAAATGTTCATTCTTAGTTTCCCTTTTGCGGAATACCAACTGTCATTTTTCGTCATAATCCAATTCCAAAAAAAAATTGCGGAATCGAAGGTTACGGTGCACAGTAGAACGAGTCTGTGGTAGAAATGAGACACACAATTTGTCAACCATTTGTCTACCATTTCGAATTTTACGTTTATTCCATCACATCGTAAATCTTGGGGTGTTTTTCTTGAAAAAGTTTCACGAGGAAATAAATGGATATGTGTATTTGGACACGATGGACACGTATATGTGTCGTTTTACCGGTGGACTGTAGCGTTGCCGTCTGAATGTAAAACGTCTTATGAGCATTCGAATGTTGCAGATAATCATCTTACGTTAACAAATTAATTTTGAAGAAAACTAATAAATGTGCTAACCTGTTAAGGA
This sequence comes from Bemisia tabaci, assembly GCF_918797505.1. Lineage (NCBI taxonomy): Eukaryota > Metazoa > Arthropoda > Insecta > Hemiptera > Aleyrodidae > Bemisia > Bemisia tabaci. The sequence continues at coordinate 50,823,300 of NC_092794.1, forward strand.
AGAGCTAAGTGTAACTGAAGAGTAAGCTTTCGTCAGACTTTAACCCTGCCTCGAGTTCATGGCATTTGATAGACCTGTCTCTTGTTCATCCTCGTTTTCACACGTAAATTTCTCAATTTTTGTCCTAATTTTGGTATGATATTCGATGGTCAAAGATCGAAACCACGTATTCGTGACGTTGCAGACTTCCTCTCAGACATTTAGAAAACTTGTCCACGTAATTATTTGAAAGCTGCTTTGATTTTCCTTCGCTGTTAGCAGAATATTTTGTATACATTTCAAGCGATAAAATGGCTTGTTTCTCGTCAGGAAAATAAAACTGGAGCCAAAATTTTGAAACAAAACAATGGAGGTATGTGGTTTTGCACTTTGGCCACCGTATTGCTCTCAAATCCCTTAGAGTTTGAATTATGAATAAAACGACTTAGACACTGGAAAAAACACATTGGATCTAGCGCCCAGGTTCTTGAAAACATTGACAAGAAAAAGGACTCTAGATTCTAGCAGATTTATGCTTAAATCAAAAGGAAATCCGCTCAAATTAAGAGGCTTGGTTCTTGATTTAAGCTTAAATCTGATTGAATCAAGAGTATTTTTTCTTGTCGATGTTTTTAAGAGTCTGGACTCTAGATCCAATGTATTTTTTTTTTCCAGTGCACGGCCGGCAAAAGCCTATTTTCCCCCTTTATATTCTACTATTTCCTGACCGGTCATTATTTCGACCTAAAAAGGCCTGATACAGTGCTGCAAATTTCAAAGGCAAGCATTCTCGCGTTTTCTTTGAAATCGACTCTCAGGAGCGAGAAATCCGGCAACGTCGAGATGTTTTTACGGTTTTTTTCCTTCACACGGCAGAACGCTTCCTTGAAACTGCGAACCGCGGCGGAACGTTCTGCGGAAACGGCGCTCCTGTCATGTCCCTCTCTTCGCCAGAAAGCTCCAAGCTGCGATAAGAAGGGTGTCAAAATTTTCAAAGAACAGCGAATCCAGAGTCGCGAAACGCCTGACGGGTTATCAGCCGGCGAGCCGTTTTCCCAGAAACCCCCGCCCCCCTCCGGCCGCCGTCTTATCGAACGAAATCTGGTAATCTAATGATTAATTTTTCGCGTAAATGTTTGTACCTCCGCGGTTTCCGAGAAGGCCCGGCCTTTTGGGCCTCGTATTTTTAATTTTAATTACCGCGAACCGATGCGTTGCCCCCGCCCGCCCCCCGAGTTGATAGCCCGCTCCGCGCGTCCGTCGACGGACGTTTGATGCAGATCTTAATTTTCTGGGGATCGACGCACCCAGAGGTCCTCGGATTAGCGGAAAATATTCAAATGAGCGACTTATGCTGAAAAAAATATTGAGGAAAAATATTGTGTTTTGATACACTGATATATTCGGTGCTTCGTGTTTCTGGTCACCGTAGGCGGTGTGTGTACGAGGCTGAAAAGGCTTCAGCTCTTTTATTTTTTACTAGCAACCAACCCGTGCTTCGCACGGTGATAAGCCGTCATTAATGAAATTACACCATGTTATAACAATATTTTTGTATTAATATATTTTACTATACCTATTATGCCCATATTTATATTTTTCAATATAATTATTCAGAAGCTACAAAATATTTTTACATATGGGGGCTGTTGTTGTACCCATCAGCAAAAACAAAAAACATGTTTGCGAGTATCAATTTTGTAAATATGGTAGTAATTTATAGACCCAGCAGTCTTGAAAATAAAAAATAAATAACTGTTGTAAGAAGATGTATTTATTAATTTCAATAAATAAAAAAGGCAAATTTTGAGATGTTGCTCTACACTAAAAACATTAAATGAAAAATCATACAAAAGAATAAACTTAAAAAATATAAAATCATGAGTGTGACAGACATTTTGAGATCTTGCGCTAGACCTAAAAAAGTAAATGACAAATCCAACAAAAGAATTATTTAACATTATAAATAATAAATATTAAAAATTTTGGTAATCTCTTGTATTGTTTATATTTGTTTGTAGCTCTGGTATTTATTAATCCTGTAACAGAAAAATATACATATTATGAAAAACATTACACAAAGAAATAAAATAATTTGAATATTGAGGTAGCAAAAATCACTGAAAAATCATTGATACATCAAGCTTTAATCAGCGATTGACGAAATTTTGAGGAAAATCATGATTGAATCACGATTTTTTTTTTGTGCCTTCAAAAGGTCAATCATGATTAAATCATGATTTTTACCTGTTAAACACGTTGCATAGTCGGTTATTGAAGGCGCAAATAATCATGATTGAACGTTGGTAAGATCCTGATTAAATCATTTTTCATTTCTACTTTTTTACCATCATGTTTGAAACCACGCAAGCATTATGCGACCTGCAGGATATGGTTGTGGATTATTTCGAATTTTTTTTTTTAAATGATACTTTTTTAAAAAAATGTAACACAAGTAACAAATCTACAGATGCCCCACTAATTGATGTGCAATTACTAAAAATTATCAAGAAGGAAAAAAAGCTCCAGAAACTCGAACAGAATCATTCAAGGAGCAAAAAATAGTTTCTAAAAAAATCATGATTGTATCATGACAAAATCATGATTTAATCGCAAAAAATCGTTACAACGTCCCAAGAAAATCTCTACTAAATCTTGATTATGCAATGATTTTAAAACAACATGAAAAAAATTCAATCAACTCATTATTGTTGTTCATAACTGTTGAAGCTTTGAAGCGTTTTCAATTCTCTGTGAAAGTTTGTTTGCATTAAATTAACATAAAACTTTTTTATAAACAATATTTTTGGTTTTACAAGTTGGTTGCAGAACAAACAAATTTTCTGGAGAACTAACTCTTGAAAAAGCTACGTATACCTGTCCATGTGAAAAGCAATCATGCCTTAGATCTACACCAACTGTTTTTAACGCTAGACCTTGTGATTTATTTATGCTGATCGCAAAACAAAGTTTCACAGGGAATTGAAAACGCTTAAATTGGAACGGCAAGTTTGATGGAATTATAGGAATTTTGGGAATGAATACTGTTTCTCCTTCATTTGGGTCTGTAATTATTTTTGCTTCAATTAAGTACTTATGTAAAGCAATAATAATTAATCTGGTACCATTGCACAATTTAGGAGGTTTTAGATTTCTTAAAAGCATAATGGGTACACCAACCTTTAAATGCAATGTATGTGGAGGACAACCAGCAGGATTTAAAGTGTTTAAAAATTCAACAGGATACTGAACTGCATTTTTCTGCATTTTTTTTTTTTTTTTTTCAAAAAAATTTTTACTATGAGCGCATCATCTAACTAAAACCAAACCAGGGTTAAAATGTGCCCTAAAGCTTTCTTGATAACATATCAAAAGCTCGTTTTAGTTAGACGATGAGCTCGGTGTCAAAAAAGCCTCGGATTAATAGAAAACCACGAATTTTCGCTAAAATACGCCTGCAGACCTATGTTTAGGCAACCGTTTAACAGGTATCAAGTGGCCTATGGGCTAAATAATGATTATTTCCGTAAACTATAATGAGTCAACTCGGAAAACCCGCATAAATTTCCAGATTTAAGTTGATGTTATGCTATTAGTGAAAATATGCCTCCACTACTCCAAAATCCGTTATCTTCATAGCTGTTTGTATGGAAAATTCTATTTTTTTTGGACACAATTTAAGGAAATCTCCTTGTAAGAGTCTAAGAAGACTCGATAACTGCCCTCGATAATATACTTAGCGTGCATACAGTTTGAGAGACGTGTTTCCTTAGGATTTTTGCGGATGTCCCTTAAACGTCGATTTTTGTAAAACGTTTTTTTCAACCATGAGCGCATAATCTAACTAAAACTAAACCCTGGTTAAAATGTGTCCTAAAGCCTCCTTAATAACATATCAAAAGCTCGTTTTAGTTAGACGATGCGCTCGATGTCAAAATAGCCTCGGAGTGATAGAAAACCACGAATTTTCGCTAAAATACGCCTGTAGACCTATGTTTAGGCAACCGTTTAACACGTATCCAGTGGCTTATGGGCTAAATCATGATTGTTTCCGTAAACTACATTGAGTCAACTTGGAAAACCCCCCTAAATTTCTAGATTCTAGGAGGGGGCCAAAAAAGGCCCTTATCGATACCCCTCCTTAAGAGACAAATTAATCGAAATTTTGAGAAAATTCAAAGATGAAAATTAATCAAAATAAATTCAACTTACCTGTAAACGAAAATTCAAAGATGAAAATTATTCAAAATAAATTAAACTTACCTGTAAATTTGACCTTGTATTTTGAAATAGTATGGACTAACTCCGGAGATATGCGCTTTGGAAGCAGACAGAGATGCAAAAGCCATACAATTGTTGTACCTCAAAATGTTTGTCATGAAAATGGGTTTGGAGAACAGGTTGCGAGTTGGTCATTGATTCCAGGCTCGGCAATTCTGAGAAGACCATTATGACAACATCTGTTAAAATGGCCGTTCACCTCCTCTTTTTTGAAATTCAAGGCATCACAATACATGGCACTTCACATTTAAAAGTCCGAAATTATTTTCCGGATAATCATTTTCGATAAAATTATCAGTGCTCTGCCGAAATGAATTGAGGTTATTTCCCTGTTCACCCCTACGTCGTACATTATCCATCTCACTGAGATAGCCATCATGCCGCACTTTGCGTCGCGCGGATAAATTGCGAGAAACATTGCCACGCTTCGCCGGACGCCCACGCTTTCGACTCCGATCCATTCCCAATATTAAAACGAAGACGCGCACTTTACTAAAAATTCGGGATTCTCCATACACGACAACAAAATTCAAAAGACGACGCGCACTGTACCAAAAAATCGGAATTCTTCATAAACGACGAATGTCCATGATAACGAACGCCTCGGGCAGCCGAGTCATCAGCTGACCGAGAACGAACAGCACGGGGAAAACGAAAAACCGCGCATCTCCTAGCGGGACGAACGGGATAACCGTTTTTCCCGAGGGGGCGAGGGGGGCCAGGCACGCCGGCCGATCTCTATTTTTTTCCCGCCGTCGGGGGACCGGGACGGTCGAGCCGGTACCACCCGCGCACGGATCGGCCCGGCGGTTCGCGCTGAATTTTGACGCAAAGAAAAGGCTTACGGAATTATATATGGTGAAAATCACGTTCATCTTGCAAACGAACCATTTCACAGAATGAGAATCTTCTTTTAAAAAATCCATGGTAACTTTAAGAAATAGTGTGTCTTTGCTTTGAGTTTTTTTTCTTTCCTTTCTTTGGTCATCTTTATTTAAAAAATGAATATGCATTAAATCTCCCTCCCCTTTCCCTCTAATTACATCAACTTTCAAGAATGAACGCAGAACATTCTTAACACATATGAAAATATAACGTGAAACTACAAATTTCGTGATTTCGGCAACACTGCTCCGGTTCGGAATCTCCAAAATTAGACAGAAAAAACAGCTGATCGAGACGCAATAAAAGAAGGGAAACCACGACGACCAGACGACGACGATCGATCGCGGAACACCGCTCTAACACACGGGTCACCCTTTTTTAGCGTGTTTTCAACCCTTAGAATCAAAATTTCGAAAATCGGACGACGAATTGCACCCCTTCAGCACGAACCGCACATGCGTACAAAGTTTCAAGGAAATCCGCCTTCGGGAAGTCGCTGAAACATTGGGTACAAAATTGGGGCCTCTCCTTTATAGTTATAGAAGATTTATGAGTCAATTTTTTTCTTTCGGAATTATTGGTCGAGAAGGGCAATTCTAACACGTTTTCAGACCCAGGGTTCTCAATTTTAGACGCAAAAGTTATGGATTTTTCTTGTAACATTTCGCCGAGAAATCCCTCCCAATTTTGCCGTGCAAAGGAAAAATGCCGTTTATAAGTCTTCGGACTTTGCCAAATTTTCTTGGTAAAAATACTAATTTCCTGGAAAACTTTTAAATATTTTTCTGTTAGTTTTTCAGAGAATTTGTTTCGCAATTTAATCTGGTTTAGGTGTATGGAAATTTTACTAAAGAAATATGCAGATAACTTTCCTGAAGATTTTATCCCTTTTATCAGAGAACATTTGGCAACATTTGGATGTTCATACAGCGCCTTCTCTTTGCACGGTAGAATACATATGTCGCACAGAGTGACAAGTTCTTGGAAAAGCCGGGAAATTTTGCTGCAGAAGCTTGGAATTTTTTTATCTGACTGAAAAATTTCAATATTTTCTACCGCTTTTACACGCTCTGTCGATGAAAATTAGAAGTTCAACCTTCGATTTCCTTAATTTTGGATTTTTTCAGTCCCAGGACTTGCGATAAAACAATTTTTGTGAGACGCATTTTCATGAAAAATTATGTCATAGAGGAAAAAAGATTGATAGGCAGGGAATTTCGAAATCAACCAAAACTTGCTATTTACCTAGGTACGGTCAGAGATGCAAAATTTTATGAATCTCCATAAAACAAAATTTCAATTTCATTAAATTTCTAAAATTTCTCCCATTGACTCAGTGTGCCATGAAATGATGAGAAACCCTGAAATCTTAATTTTGAAACTAATAATTCGCAAAATTTCGACGTTTCTTTAACAAGTCGCGGATAAGTGTTGCGGGTTGCATACGTAGCCCCTAAAAATCTTTGAAATTTCATGATTTTCACTTATCAGCAAAATGAAATTTCATTTCGCACCTCTGTCTACGGTGGTGTTAGTTTTTATTTGACAGCCAAGATAAGCACGAGGGAACGTCGTAGTAAAAACAGGCCTTTTAATAACGAAAAAAAGTATTCGATAGTCGGCGTTCGCCGTTTAATTAGAATAATAGATAAATAGAGGCATGCAGGAGGATGCTCGTATCTATTATCTACGGCCGCGCTCGTGCGACTCCTAATGAGGAGAATCGTTAAACAGACCCTAAATTTTCCCTCCTAACGTTTGATTATCGCTCGAACTTGCGCGATAACCTCGGACGTCTCGAACTTAAAGTTTGTCATAAATCCGAATTAATCGTGACTTCGTAGACAAAACTGGAGCGGGATTTCTCGGAATTCGGTTTTGTAACGAACGCCAGGAACCGATGCTGAGCTCTCCAAACGCCGTATGTATACCTTGACGCTGCCGAATTTCTAATCGGAGAATGCGAATTCTCCCCGGTGAAATTTTGGGAGGATTTTGTACTCAACGGAATGTAGTCTGCGGCGTGCCTATATGAATTACTCAGGGATGTAACAGTAAGTAGGAATATTCTCGGGAATTCCCGGCAAAACTTTGTTTTCTCGGAAAACTTTGGCAGGGAAACGCACGGACGTAGATTTAAAGGGGAGTCATCAAAATTTCAGACAGCCAGTAGGGAAACCTCTCGGGAATTCCCACTCCCTGATTTGAAATAGTGGCCGCATGGGAAAACTTTTGGCAGTGGGACATTCCGCAACGCTGTTTTTTTTTTTTTTTTTTTTTTTTTGTTTTTTTTTGTTACACACAATTTTTTAAAAAAGTTTTTGAACTTGCCTAATTTATTTTACTTTCACTTTTAAGGAATGATTTAAATTTCCGCCTTTCAAAAACAATGGCGTTCTCTTTTGATGTTCTCTTAAAGTTTATATTTTTCAAATTTTTCGTCCTCACATTTTTTATTTTAAGTTCTAAAAAATAATTTCTCTTTTTTTAAAATCTAAACCCTGTTTTCCCCATCTTCATACATAATTATTTTTTGTCGTGATGTTATTATTGGACTCTGTTATTTGTGCACCTTTGTATTTTGAAATCACCAGAAAAAATATCTGTAATATGTTAGAAGGAAATGCGGCAACACTCCAGTGCTGATATGGTGTTCTTCATCAGCTTGGCAGTAATGAGCAGATACCAGATAGTCGCCCTTATATTATGACAGTATAGCAGGGTGTGCACGTGTGTGTGTGTTTCACTTAGGTTTATCTCCTCTGCCTTAACAGATAACCTTTTGCGCAATTCTGTATGGTAGGCGATCTGTTACGTTCTTATGTCAATAATTACAGCGGAGAAGTTAAGTTAACTCGTTCGTGAACGAGTTCCATTCATCGCTCCGTCCTATGAAATGCCACCATTGTTCGCGAGTATTTTGAGTTGAGGCCAGGTCTCAGAACTGCTACGGCGACGTTTCCGGGAAACGGAACGAGTTTGGCTCATTTTCTTGATTTTTTTAAAGTCACCGGTGACGTCGTTTGTCCAACGTTTCTCCAAGGGTGGAACTTAAGGACTTAGGACTTAGGATGGGAGGGGGTTGTTGCCAAACATCCCCTCGCCCGTGGTCCCTATCTAGAGGGTTGACACAATCAACTGCTATCACCTGGTGCACATGCTGCCAACATAGGGTGTCCCAAAGTTAAACGCGAACATGTCCAACATTTGGATCTAATCAAGACTCTTTTGTTCCTTATATACGTTTTTCCACAAAATTCCCCCCTAAATGTTTGCCCGAGAAGTCGTTTTTCTTGATCGTGACGACAGTTGTCAATGAAAATGCATGGAGATTGGTACCATAATGTTCTTCTGCCCACGCTACACATACTAAACACGTTTCTGACCTCAAGAAAACTGAAATTGTATTAAGGGGAGGGAGGTAGGAGGGGGAGGGACTGTAACTCTAAAATGTGTGAATTTTAGGGAATGAAAAATAATGAGTCTTATTTTAATATACTAAATCATATATTAAATCGATTCTGAAAAATTTCGCGTTCTACTTTTTGACACCCTATATATACAGCTCGACGTTGTAAAATTTTTTCGGAATGTCACGCACGAAATTACGATACCCTGTTTACAACTCTACTTCGAATGATTTTTTTCGAAATTTCATACGCAAAATCAGTTTCAACACCCAGTCAATGCGCTTTAGTACGTAGTTCGAGCGAAATTCGCAGTAAAGAACCACTAGACAGGGTATGGCTCCCGGCGCACTCAGTTTGTGACATCAAAAAATCGTGACGTTTCTTTTTATGGCATACGGCTGTGCAATCTACGACATTTTATCCCCTCACAGGCACCCTGTACAACGGTAGCGTGGCGTACTTGGCGACATATCGATTGATCTGTCACTTGAACCTGTGGAAAAGGATCGATGAACAGGGTGTTCGCAACGAACACATTAAGATTCGATTCTTTAGCATAGCTTCAAATGGAGAAATATCGATAATCGATCATTCACGCCTCGCCACTGCTGTACAGCGTGAAAGTTCAGCGTAAGTTGATTAATGATGACTCGTTGCTTTCCACAGGAAAAATTAGCTTTTAGGAGGCGCTTTTCTAGAAACTCATGAAATCCAGCCGAAATGAATCTTCTCGATCACGCAACTCTTTTCAGTGAATTAGCGTAGCACTGGCGCCCCCAAGTATTGGCTTTTATGCATGAACAGCAGCTTTACGTTTATGAATTTTTTCCTCCATTTTTTTTGCTTTCCTCATTTTGTGTGTGGGACGCCAACTGTGAGGATACCCTCGTCGATTGTGACAGTAAGGAGGAAACACTGAAAAATCGGCTTTGACGGGGCTTTTTTTTTAAAAGTCAATTGAACTTGAATGTTTTTTGTTGAATTCAGGAGGCCGTGAAATGGGAAACTTTAAATTTAACCACTTGAAGCCGTGTTGCTAGGTTATGTTCCTTTTTCCAGGAAACGATGGATTTTGTGGCTGTACGTCATTTTTGTCGCAATTCGAGTGAGTCTTTCAAATTTCCGAAGTACATCGAATTTCATCTTTTGAAGGGGGACTGAATTTCTTGGGAATGTTCTGAAAAGGCATTGTAAAAGACCTGACTTTTGGCCAGCCTGTCTTAGTAGACACCCTGAAATTTCCTAGTTTGAATGGATTTTTTTTTTTTTTAAACAAAATTAATAATGTACAACTGGAAAGGGGAAAAATGAATAAATTTAACATTGCATTTGTGGATGTGGATTTGTACTTTCACGGCGAATAATCGCAAAGAAACCGGTGATATGGGTTCCCTGCCATCTAGATTTCGTTGGATGTCTCACAAATCGTCGCTCCTCTAACGTAAGATCGTATCCCAATTTCCATTTGAGCCTTGCGCTCCTTACAACCCCATTCTTCTTGGGGCTCATGCGGGATTAGAGATACGCCTTTACGTCAAAGGAGCGACGAAGTGTCGAGCACAGAAGCCCGTGAATCGCGGAAAGTTCAGACGTCCTGAAAAAGTACGTTGGGGCAGACACTGAAATTCATTTTGTTGTGACATTAAATATCAAACGGAAGGAAAATGCTGCCGACTGCTGAGAGTCCCTCCGTTCTTTCCTCTCGCTGTGCACTGAAGCTTGCCTAACGCTCCGCCTAAATAAAGGTCTCTACTGACGTCACTGAACCACCACCGTCGAGAAACAATTCCCTCGGCTTTCCGCCGTGGACCCAATGATCAGTGCGTTGCCACAATATTTTGGATTGGACCACTTACGCAAGGTACGAATTTGAACTCTCTGATACATACCTAGGGTTTCTAAAAGTCCGGAATTTCCGGAAAGTCCGGATGTAGTACTGATTTTGTAAGGGCGGTCCGGAAGTACCGAGAAAGTGCGGAATTTCGCAAGCAGGTCCGGAATTTTTGTCATTTTTGTCGCAATTCGAGCGAAAAATTCAAATTTTTGAAAATTTTCGAATTTCGCCAATTGGACGTTATGAAGAAGTACTGAATTTCATGGGAATGGACTGGAAAAGTACTGTAAAAGTACTGATTTTTGGCCAGCCTGTTTTAGTAGACACCTTGATACCTTTTCATAAAAATTTCACGCAGAACACGATTTGTTCAACTAAATTTCCTGAGAGTAACTCCTAACCAAGATACACTGTCAACATTCTTGTAGTGAAATTCTGTACCGGAGTCTATGTAGTGCCCAAAAACCGTGCGCGATGAACGCGGAGTGGAATCCATGCTCCTTACGGAGTGACCTACACTATTACGGAGCGGAACCCAAACTCCTCACGGAGTGACTTTCACTTCAATGGAGCGGAATCTCTTCCTTAGCGGAGTTTCATACGCTTTTATAGTGTTTATTCCACTTAGCATTCACATCACTGAGGATGTTTGGGCGCTGTATAGACTCCGGCGCCGAATTTCACTCCTCGATTTTTAGCAGTGTAATGATGGTTTTTGGTGCATTATCATCTTGACTTGGAGTCAAAATCAGTTATTTTTGATGCGCCATTCGTGTTCTACAAGAAATTTTGAAGATTCCAGATGTATCAGAATGCTTAAAGTCGGACCTGGTTCAGTGGTCCATTGCGGAAGGGTTCTTGGCAGTCTGCACTGACCGTATTTACTATGGTACCATGGTATTATTAGAGATGGTCACGGTTGGCTTATGAAGAGAATTCTCGTGGCTTACTCCATTGTATGCCTGTTCCCTGTTGGTGACGGATCTCTATCTTTACTACCTGCTCGCTTTCTCTTCGTGCTCTATCCTTTCAACCATCCGTTTTTCCTTTTTCATCGCGTTTTCATTTCATCCTCCCCAAATGTACCTTTCTTACGCTTTCTCCCTCTACTTTGAAACTGCCTTTTTCTAACCTAATTGTTTACCCCGTGGACTCCAGAGTTGCAAGATTTAGTCGAGAAACAGTCAATTTTTGAAACTGAACCCTCAACAGCTCTTTTTCATGAAATTTTCCATCCCATACAAGTGGCCGTTTATGAATACGTAACGCTAAATTTTAGATTTTTTGACCTCCAACGCGAACGCTTGTGCGATGTAGGCCCCTGTCCTTTAACGCGCAAAAACAAAATGGCGTAATACTCTTCTTAACGTCACGCAAAAAAGGGACGAGTTCTCAAGTCTTTTGATGTCCGCGAGTATTCATACAAGTTAGCTCTCTCTCTTATTATATTTATTAACCCCCTCCCCTTGTGTCAGGTGGGTTTCCCTTTAGAAAATTTGGCATCCCGGATCCCGGAGCGAGTCGCTTTTACATCGAGTTTGGAGTCAGAGACACACGAACACTGCCGTTCTGAGGAAGAACGCCGTATGAGCCTTCAGACGTTGCCAAATTCACTTTAGAAAATCACCAATTTTCACCAAATTTGTGCATACACTGAAAAAAAAATATCGGTGTATTTACTAAGAAAAGGGTAAAATTACCAAGAATTCAGGGTTCTATTTGATCCCAGTTTTTTCTTGGTAAAATTACCATTTATGGCATTGGTAATTTCACTGGACCTTGGTAAAAACGCCAATATTTTTTATAGACTGCGGTAGAATTACCGAACTAAAATGGCAAAGTTACCGGGAATTGATTACCAATAAAAGTGGTATTCTTACCTGAAAAAAACAGTAAAAATACCAGTTTTTAGGTAAGCTTACCAGTCTGTATTGGTAAAATTACCGATAATTGGTATAAAAAAGTGAGATGGTAAAGGTACCAACGGACCTTGGTAAAAACGCCGAGAATTTTTTTTCAGTGTATGTTTCTTCCGATTTCTCAGATAATTTTGTTAGTGATTTGATCTGAAAAGTTTGAAAATTTCAAGATAGAATATTGATATTTTTCCTCAAAAAATAAACATTTCATCGGAGAAAATTTGGCAACTCTCGAATGTTCATACGGCGTTTTTCTTTAGCCTCGGCAGAACAGAGGAGATTATTGCCATATCCTGCCCTTTCTCTGCTCCTCCGGTTCGCTCTCTCGCTCGGCTGCGTCGCGCTGTCCTCTCGCGTCTTTTTATTGCAGCCTCCGGGGCTTTTATTCTAAATTTCTCTAATCGTCTCGTATTGCCTTTATTTCGAGTCCCTCAGAAGTTTAATTAATGGACCTGCCCTTTGAGTCGAGCCCCGATCCTTTATCTGCGACCGAGGTTGTTTTCCGTTTGTTTTTTTCTTCTTCTTCTTCTTTCTCCCCCTCGCGTGGGAGTGGCCAACCCTTCCGCGGCCGCGGGACAACGGAATTGGCCCTATTTTGTCGGGTATCGCCGGCCGGTTTAATTCGACCCCCCGCTTCCCGCGCCCCGCGTTTTTCGTACCCTCGCCGGATCGAATCGCGGGGTCTCACATTTCGGCCATTCTCGGCGGATCCAGTTTGCCTTGGGTTTCAGCCCGCTTTTAAATTGGGTTGAGGATTCGCGAACGCTGACTTCACCTTCTCCTCCTCCTCCTCCTCCTTGGCCCGGACGCCGACCCTTACGCGATTGGCCTTTGTTCGAAAGCTCTGCGAATCCTTTTGTGATTATGATAGCGCTAATATCGTGTCTACAGGTCTGGAAAAGAGAGGATGCAGAAAATGATCATTGGCACCCATTTATCTCAAATTCATGTCCTGAAAGTGAACAGAGATTTTAAGAATTGCCTTCGGTTTTTCTTTTTAACCCCAATTTTTTTTTAAAAAAAAACTCTTTTTGAAAAAGTAAAAAATGGGGCTCGTTTGAAATGATAATTTATGGCGGGGTCTGATGACGTAGCAAGGCGGGGGAAACTGCGTTTCTGCCGTGTTAAGGAAAAAAGCCGTGTGAAAATCTGGATGCTGTCAAATTCCCCCCTATGAAACATAAATTTTGGAGAGAATTCATGAATGTTTTTCCTTAAATTATCAGATACTGCACAGGGTGTGCACCGCCAGTAAAAACCGGAAAATATCAGGATATTCGATGTTATCAGAAAATCCCAGGAGAATCGGTCATTGATCAGGAAATTCTGAGCACGTCAAGCGTTTTTCAACCACATGCTGTTTAGCACATGCACAAGTGAAACATTTGATTCAATCGATCAAAAATGTTGGACGTTGGTTTATAAAATCAGACGAATGTCACTGTAGTGGTACAAAAAACCGGGGAAATTTCATTTAAAATATTAGCAAAAATCAGGAAAATCCAAAATGAGACTTTAGTAGACACCCTGCTATATATTAAATTATGAATGAGATTCTTTAAAAAATCGGGAGGAAAGATATGTAGAAGTATCTCTAAAAATTCGTTTATATTAAAGGAAATTTGGCAACGTCGGAAGGTTCATACGGTGTTTTTCCTTAGCTCGGAAGAATAGGGCAATGGGTCAAAATCTGAATTCGACACCAGGGCGAAGCTCGGCTCGCACAATGCGCGAGTATAAGCGATCGGGGGTGAGCGCTGCCGTGATAGCGAAGAGAGCAGTGAGTGCATGGAGGGATGAACCTCGAGACACATAAAAGCACGTGCCAACCACGGCTCATACAGAAACGCACTTACTGCCTTCTTCGCTATCGCGGCGGAGCGTTTTCGCGAATCGCGGCATCCGAGGTCGAGGCGCGAGCTTTGAACGAATGAAGCGCTCTTTTTCGCAGAGCCTCGAGGGCTCCACTTACCGCTCATGATTATTCAGTTCCAGCTCGGCACTGGAGCTGTTTATTTTGACCCGCTCTCGAGAGCGTTCTTCGCCTCAAAAGCTCTGCAGCTCGAGTGTTGACACAACTTCCCATTAGTCGATGCCTCGTTTTAAGTTTTGTCGGCACGCCGCCGCCGCCGCCGCAATAGCGTCCTTTCGTGCGCAAATACCATAAAGTATACAATGCGCAGGAAGACAGCAGTATGTGCCAAAAACAGGCATTGAAAGTCCGCGAGGGAAACGTGGAAATCTCATGCTCTCCGAGCTAGTGGACTCTTTTTGGTGGATTGCTGGGTTTCTGGCGGCCAGCGGGCTGATTGTTGAAATTGGTAGGCACAATTCGTAGGAAGACAGCAGTATGTGCCAAAATCATGCATTAAAAGTCTGCGAAGGAAACGTGGAAATCTCATGCTCTCCGAGCGAGTGGACTCTTTTTGGTGGATTGCTGGGTTTCTGGCGGCCAGCGGGCTGATTGTTGAAATTGATAGGCACAATGCGTAGGAAGACAGCAGTATGTGCCAAAAACATGCATTAAAAGTCTGCGAAGGAAACGTGGAAATCTCATGCTCTCCGAGCTAGTGGACTCTTTTTGGTGGATTGCTGGGTTTCTGGCGGCCAGCGGGCTGATTGTTGAAATTGGTAGGCACAATTCGTAGGAAGACAGCAGTATGTGCCAAAATCATGCATTAAAAGTCTGCGAAGGAAACGTGGAAATCTCATGCTCTCCGAGCGAGTGGACTCTTTTTGGTGGATTGCTGGGTTTCTGGCGGCCAGCGGGCTGATTGTTGAAATTGATAGGCACAATGCGTAGGAAGACAGCAGTATGTGCCAAAAACATGCATTAAAAGTCCGCGAGGGAAACGTGGAAATCTCATGCTCGCCGATTGGACTCTTTTTCGTGGATTGCTGGGTTTCTGGCGGCCAGCGAGCTGATTGTTGAAATTGGTTGGCAAAGCAATAAACATAGAAGGCATAGGAATTATAGTTCTAGGGAGAAAATGAGGGACTAACTGAAGGGTCTCTCGTAGGTTGCCGTTAGTTAGTCTGTTACCTACCTCCCGGGGAAAAGGGTGAAAACTTTGGTTACTTATCAAAGAATGGGCTCCCGAAAATTAGGGGGAAAACCAAGGAATGAGCATAGTATAGAATTTTAGAAACCATGTTTTTATTTTTCTACGTTACGAGTCCCTGTAAAAATCTAAACCTCCCTTGACTACATCGTTAACCACATGGGGCCTTTGACGAGAAGAGCTTTTTAAGGAAAGACCGAAGGGGTGTGCCCCTGAATGTATCAAATTAATCGCCAACGTGTGAGTTAGAATCTATTACCAAAAGAATTATTTCAAATAACAGGGGAATCTCATCTCTTGATTCCTTATTCCTTCCATCTCCGCTCTTCTCAATATTATCCATCAAAGCCAATGAACCAATGTATACTCTTTTAGTTTGCTGTCTTCACGATTAATAGGATCTTCATCTTTGATCTTTACAAATATAACGTAAAAAGGAAAAAAGTTTTGTCATGAAAAACTGACGCGGAAGCTTATTTCTCAGTTTTCGCTATAAGCCCCTTTTCTTCCCCCCTTCGATGCAATAACGTAATCAAAAGACGTAGAATAGACTGGAAAAGGATGTCTACTCGCCAATTTTTGCTTTTTTCTGCGGCTCCAATCGATGCGATGGTTCATGCTGTGCACCTTTGTAGTGTCTCTGTTAGAGTCAATCTCGTGCTGTGAACTTTCGACGCACAGTTGGGGAGAAAGTTTTTCGGGGATGTATATTGTATATGCTTTTAGTAGTGACGTCACTTTAAGGAATATCCATTATATCGAATTTGATGCAAACAATGAGTATGATATAACCTCTTTCACTGCTAACAATTATTAAAATCTATATAATTGCTTTTCTCTGGCATAATACTAATAGCGTCTATAGGAGAGAAAGATGGGTATCGATGCCAAAGAAGGAAAAATTCTTGTAAAAATCACTCAATTTTGGAATTCCCTGTGCGGCGTAAGGGGGCTAAAAAATTTCATGAACATCAAGGTTATTGATTCACTCTATCATGATTCGCTGCGGTAGGCTAAATGCTCTTTATTTTGAACTATAATTAGTAGTTTTCAATGATGCACAATTTTTTTAATACCAATGCCTAGGACGAACTGCAGTTGTCTCGTTCCTGGCTACCGTTTCTGTTCGTTATTATTTGGATTAAACTGAAGCTAAGCAAATTGAACTGCTATACATCAATATACTTTTGTGAAATGACAGATTCTGTCCAAAAAGCCCAATGTAAACACATCCATTTATTCCTTTCTGCCGTGCAAAATAAAAACGCCGCATGAACATTCTTAGATTTGCAAACTTCTACCTCAAAATGAGTTATTTTAGGGAGAAATTACAGTTTTTCTCCTTTAAAATTTTTGGACCCAGTTAAATGAATTTAGAATGACGTTTTGTGAAAAAATTGGGGGAAGCACAAATAAAGTCTCGTTAAATTTCAACTTTTACGCGAAACTCTGGCAACGTCTGATTGTCGATGAGACGTTTCGCCGTAGCACGGAAGGTATGGTAACCGCGCGTGGTTGAAGATCGTGTTCCGTAGACGGTCTCCGTGTAAACTGTGTGCCGTATAAATATCGGAACTATATTTAAAACCAACGAGAGTCTTTCCAATTTTACTCGTCAATTTTCCCTCCTCATTTCGCGCCAAATAGCCCTCTTCTTCTTTCCTCCGCGTTCCATAAATAATATCTCTCTCCCCGGTCGATCATCCGATGTTTATCGAATGACTTCAAGCAATATATCCCTATCTTAGCAATGCTATATATCGATCTATCGATTCTCAGGAGTCTAAACGCAGCTGGAGTGTCAGCACGGATATTACTCCCGACTTTTTAAAACTGGATTATTTTTGCTCTGTCTCTCCAGGTTCCATTTTTTCTCCGCTTGCCCATTCTTAACCGTGCTGCACAATGCGTGGTTAAATTGCTGCTATTTATATTTCGTTCGTTATCACTTCCAGATGTGTCAACTACTTCCGTCCGATCGATATTTTCAGTTTCTTAGTGCACGAAGCGTTTTCACACCGTTACAAGCTTTGTCTCGAGGTTTGATTCAATCGAAAGAGTAAGAAAAAATTGAAAAAATATTAATAGCAGGTAGACAGTCGTACGAAAATGAGACAGTCTCCAAAGATTTTAGTTTGTCCAATTCGCCATAGGAACGCTTTTTTCTTATTATATGCCGAGAGCCCTGAAGGCTGTAGGGCTCAGCAGCATCAAATTTCTCCCAAAAGTACGACAAAGTCATAAGTTTTTCCTAAAAACTTTTGACTTCTTGTCGTTCGAATTTTCAGAGAATATCATGCTAAATCTTTTAATCTTGAAATTGTTAAGGCATGGATTGTCTCGAAACTGACGTTTTATCCGAGGGGATTTAGCAAAATTCAAATGCACTTATGACGTTCTTATACGTATAGCTTGGTAGAGATATGGACGCGTAAATATTTACGAGTGATTATTCGCTTAATTGCTGTCTCCGACGAGAGCAAAGTGTCGTCTGCCAGCGAGACATTGACGATGCCACGGCGCCAATGTTGCCAGGTAGTTCAATTAAATTTGAATATTTTACATGGGTTCAAATGAGGGAAAGGGCTGGGTTTTCCGCACTAAATGGCAAAAACGAACGGCGCGGCGCACAATGGACCGAACTATCAGGAGAGATCAAACATGAGATTTTTGACGAAAATTGTAAATTTTAATGTTTTCTTCGTCCAACTATAAATGTGAAAGTGCGGCGCTGCTGGAAACTTTACGGAAAACCCGACGGAACCGTTTTCAAATCTAATATGTTTCGTGTCAACGAAGATTTTTAAGTTTCTACATCATGTTTCATCTCTCATTGACCCGCTTCCCTTGTGCGGCGACGACGTTCTTTATCTTGTCTTGTTTGAAAATAAACAAGCCGAATAATTCCGTGCTGAGGACCAGACTCGAAAACCGGAAACTATGAATGCTTATCAAGTGCATCGCAAGTATCCGTGTTTGAACTCGTATCTTTGTTAGCACAGGTCTTCGCGAACTTTCCGTTCGGATTTGCACACACCAGGGCAGGGCCCAAACCCTGTTGATTTACGGTCGATTGCAAGTAGAGAAACCGAACCCCTAAATGCGACTTTAAGTCGGAAAAATAGTATTCTTAACTCAATCTGTAAACGCAAGTTGAGCTTTTTTTACGGCAGACTCGAGCTATCCTTAATTCTTCAACCGTGCAAACTATTGATCAGCGATCGAATGACAAGTCGACATTTTTGCCATCACTTATAGCAGTCCGCAAACTAGCTAATAAGATTCTGGCCCAGGTGCAACCTTTTTTTTTGGAAACAAGGGTTCTGCTCGTGAGCTGTGTGGCAAAATTTGCCCCTAAAGTCATTTTAACGTACTATGTATTTGCATCTTTCTGTGAATTAAATGACTCCCTTCAGTAGCGATTCGAAGGAAGCAAAGGGGCACTTGAATTAAAATTTGACTCATATTCCAATCAATCGGAAGTAACCATTTCTCGATCAAAACAGTGCAGGGTGTCTATAGGTCATGTAATTGTTGAATTTTTTAACATTTTTCACGGGGAAAAAAGTGTCAGGGGTTATCCCCTAAAATTGTGGTACTACCCCAATTTGGTGGATGATATGGACATTTCTAATTAATTTTATTAGCACCGCAACTCAAGTTAGGGTAGTACCGCAACATTTGGGTTAGTTACCTAATTTATTGAGCTACTACCAAAATTAATTGGAAATGTCCAAATCATCCAACAACCTCGTGCTTTTTTTCCGTGTTTTTCGATTACTGTGTTTTGATTTCGATCTTATAATTATACTATGAGAATCATATAAAATTTATTTATTTTTTGTTTCGTTACCCGATTTTTGGGTCAGAATTTCGGTTGGACAGCCAACTTATGCGAAATTGCAAGTCTCCGGTCGTTGTAGCCTCTGCATTTTATTACCCTCGCGGTCATATTTTTTTGTGCAATAATAAAGTTAAATAAAAGTGCCTTTTTTTGTTTTTGGATGTTCGAAGACACTCTGTACATTGAATAAATAATGTTTTTCTACGGAATTTAATTGTCTTCATACAAAGCAATTAAGAACACACAAAAATCCTTTGGTTTGTTAAAATCAAAGCTCAGGGTAGCTACGTCTGCTCTGAGATGAATGTCAAAATCTGCGGATCACTTCTAATGATTAGGGTCAGACCCTTTCTCTGTGATAAAAGATTTGCCTTTCTCTCTACGTTGCTCCAATGAAGTTCTGTCCCTCACAGCTTCATTATCTTTTACAATACAATCTGTTCCGTTTGCTCGTAGTATTAATGAGTGCTGTTATTTTAATGTTGCAGTTGTTTTATGCTTGTTATTCTGCCGCGCTAACGAAGAACGCCATAACCAAATGTTGCCAAATTTCCTCCAATTATATACTTATTTTTGTGAAAACTTAGCAGTATTTTTCCTCAACATTTTTGGAGACTCTTGATAAAACTGCGCACAAAATTTCCTGAATATCCTGAAGGACCGTTTCCCAAAGTTTTTCAGAAAATTCGTATTTTATTCGAAGAAATTTGGCAATGCCCGAATCTTCGCACGGAGAACTTACGCCATTGACATTTGAATCTGTAATGGTTACGTGGCATCATGGTCTCTTGTTTCGCAACAAATTTAGTATTATTGCACCGATCAGTGTCTTTCGTTGTTTTATTTTCCTCTCCTCGGATTTTTTTTTCTAATTTGGTGGGCCAGGAACTAGGAGCATAAAAGCTCTGGATCGGAATGGACTATCGATTAAGTTGCCCGTCGTTGCCAGATTAAAACGGCGCGAGGCCGGTCGTGCATCCTCGTGCTTCGTGCGTCCGGAAAGCTGGCAACTGCGCGCGGGATCGCGCGTGGAAAAGACAGGTCGATCAACGAAATGGCCGTCATTAAATGCGGATTTTATGACACTCTCGTGCGACCATCCACCGTTGTCTAATTCTCGTTATAAATCATTTCTCTAGCGCGTTCGGCTTGGAGTTCTCCTAGACGTCATGACGTCAGCGAAGGGGGTGAATAGGGACGGTTGGTATGCACCAAACTAACAGTGACGTAGATAGGAAGTTTCCCCACACTTACTTATTCTTCATGGGGAAGGGCCGAAAATTGTGAATGTCCTGAAAATTGTGGAAAATGCATTGCTTTTGGAGAAAATTATCAGCTAATCGGTGGGAAGGAGGGGAAAAGGTTTTTCCAAGAGGAAGGAGCCATAAAAACGACGGTGACTTTGGATGGGAAAGGGTTATTACGAACTTATTCTTGCTGCTTTTATTGCCTTGCCGTAATAGAAGCCCACGGTGGTTTTCCATTTTTTCCAATAATGCGCAAAATGGTTTTAAACTTAGTGAGAACGTCTAAGAATTTTTTATGCGTAAAGATAACCAATATCAAAATCGGTTAAAAAAATTATAAAAAAATTTTCAGTCATCTGCCTGATACGTCCGCCGTATTTTTGAGTCCCCGGCAGCAGTGTCAGGTCAATTTACGTACCTTTACCTTTTGCGATACATCTGCGTCAAGAAAATACGCCATTTGATCTTTTGATTGCAGCCAAATTTCCTCCGAATTTTTTTTCTCTCATGACAGGTGAAGAATTTGTTTCTTTAAAATTTTCGAACGCATCTAATTGGATTATGCTTAGAATTTTGTGAAAACATCTAATAAAAACGCTTTTTTCGAGAAAACGCGGTTTTCACAAGTTGAAAGAAGGCAGCGCCAGGTTACTCACGGTCTCATACGGCGCTTTCCCGTAGCGTGGAAGAGACAGAGTGGGAGAGTCTCTTGGGCGATGCGGCATTTGCAACGGCCGTCACTCCGTGATTGGATCGTACTTTCCGATCGCCGTCCCGTCCGGTCGCTGCACTCCGAAGTACTTTGCATGCGTGGGTCGCGTTTCGATACATCGACTTTCGATATATAACCAGAGGTTGACGCAAGGTCAGTCGGAGTTCATCGCGTTTCGATACCTCATCATTCGATACAAGCGAAGGGAGATGGACGGCCGTTGCGATCGCGCTTCGATACATCGTCATGCGATATGTTACGGTAGATAGACGGGCGGCTAGTCGATATATCGCGATTGCCGGTGAGGCGAGGGACCGAGGGTGCTCAAAAGTTCATTAGTCCGAGTCCGAGGGCCGTAAAACTGGTCCGAGAACGGCCGAGGTCAGCGCAGGCTCCGTCGTCGCCAAACCCGGCTTTCCGTCCTGGAGGACTAGTGTTGTGAGCGCATGAGAGTGGAGTCCCTTTGTAGGGAGAGTCAACACAAGTCGTCACCTTCCGGCTGAATTATCTCAAGCGCCATGCGACGTTTAAAAATTTCCGGCGCTATTTTATTTTTTTGCAGAGAAATTTTTCAACGTAACTGTCCGAAAATTGCACTGAATTTTCTTTGTGCTGCCGATAAAATTTTGCGAAATTTTTAAACAGATTCAACTAACAATTTCTCTGAAAAAATGAAATGGCAGAAATTTTTAAATTTCGCATGACGCTTGTGATACTTTGAACGGGTGATACAGAACACCATGTTCTTTTTCACTTTGTGGTTATGAAATTTTGTCTTCCTGGAACGCCCCATCCAACTTCTCTACTCTGCGTTAAAGTCTCTATTTTAGTCGAAAAAAGTTCACGTTCTCCTTAATCTCGTGGATATACAATTTTACCTACTTGGAAGTCGAATTAGTCGTATCACGCGTTTGGCCTCCATTCAAGTTTTCTACCCTAGTATTGCTCTCGACTCGCGAATCGCGCTAAGTTCTGAGATGCGCGTACGCAACTTCAGAAGGTGTGCGCGAAAACGAAGCTAATTTTAATCGGAACATAATAAATTGTCATCCATTATTCAAGGTGGCAGCCTACGTAGTTCGCGAACGACCGATAGTTCGTCGATTTGTGAACATTTTGCGCCCTTGGTCAATTCTGATTTACAATTCTGATCTTTGCCACCGGCGAATCGGTGGTCTTTTTTCTTACGATTTGCGGCACTGTGGAGGCCTTAAACATAGGAGCCAATCAGATATGGTTTCCTAAGGTCTCAACTCTCAGTATCAAAGGGACTCTAGATCATCGGAGGATCCATCTCCGATTCGCTGTGCCTTGCGGACACAGACAGTCTTCTTTTTTCTTCTTTTTTTCTCTTTTTTCTTCTTTTCTTCTCTATTTTCTTCTCTTTTTTTCTTCTTTTCTTCTCTTTTTTATCTTTTTTTTCTTTTTTTTTAACTTTTTGCCAAGAAGACGGTTTTGCTGTATTAGCAGTATCATTCAGTACACTCTAACTGGATTAGTCGAATTTCGGAGAAAGCTCGATTTGGTCGTTATTGTTCTTACCGTTATAACGCGGCAGAATATCGAGTAATCATTTTAGCAAGGTTAAACGCAATATTGAGCACTATCTCAGCTCGGAAGAAGCCGAGTCGACTAATTTACCAGTGGCGTGGCGTAAATTGCGATCTATCGATTGTTATGCTGTTTAAACCCATGGAAAAGGATCGATAAACAGGGTGTTCTCAGCGAACACCTTAATAATCGATTATTTACCGTAGGTTTAAATGGCATAACAATCGATAAATCGCAATTCACGCCACGCTACTGTAATTCACATAACGCCTAGTTTTGAGGTAGCACAAATGCAATTTGCGAGCGCCTATCTGTTGATCGCAACGCGGCAAAAACAAAGTCACTTCGAAATTTCTAATAAAAAGCTGGAATGGTCGAAAGACCTTGAGGAAAATGCGTAGTTGCGTGGAAAACAGGACGCGGACTGAAAAAAATAAAGTATGGTAAAGTTTACTATTAGTATACTTGATTTTTTACACATTGATACTATGTAGTGCAGTAACCCGAACTATAGTAGTATTCACCAGAACTCTGATTTTACTTACCATAATATGGTAGACGCTACTATAGAGTCTGGTGTTCATTACCATAGTC